>NW_028270143.1:58512495-58821185 GCF_037043375.1 Chiloscyllium plagiosum
TCTGTCTGAAGTCATCTTAAAATGATGATGGTGCCTTTCATTCTCCTTGTATGTTTCATCCGCAGATAAAACAGTACAGGCTGCATCATTAGCCCCAAGGGATTAATGTTAACCTCCAAGGAGAAGGAAATCTCAGAGGATGCAGTATCACATCCTTGCTCCAAACCTACCACCAGCGCAGATACATGCACCTTGGTGAGTGTGTGCGAATCCAGTTGTTGGGGATTACACACTGTTGTAAGCACATTACAGTCACAGGACCAGTGTTGGAAACTAAGATAATGCAGGCCTCTCAGACTTGAAGAAATATTAGAAGTGACCTTTATGCTGAAGGCCAGGTGAAGAGTCTCCAAAGTCATCCACCAAATGGCAGATGCTGGACGTACAGTGCAAGGTGCATGGAGATGTGACAGAGACTCTATAGCAGTGTGCATAGTATCACGGACAGTGGAAGAATCCATGCAGTCCATTAGCAGTGCAATCAATCACCATACAAAATATACTGCATCCTCCAGTGAGATCTGGTGACTGACATTGGACAGCTCACTGGTGGTATACAGCATACGCTTTCTGACCTGCACTCTATCATTCTGTCTCTGATGTCTAGTGTCCAAAACCAGAGCAAGAGGTGTACAAAGAATCAGGCATCACATCCAGATGCTTGCTGCTTTCAATAAAGCAGAGAGGGCCAAATGATCAGTCCCACTGATCTTCAGTAGTTTCCAGGCCCTACCTTTCAGAGTGTAATCCCTTACCTTGTTAGCCTTGTCCAATTGCATTACGTCACACTTTTCCAAGCCGAACTCCATTTTTCATTGCTCTGCCCATCTAACCTATCCATTAATATCCTCCTGCAGTTTACAGCTCTCCCCCAAGATCTCCTCCCTTGCCTGCCGCAATGATTGGGATGCATCTTATCCAGGCCAGCAGATTTATCAACTTTCAGACTGATAATCATGCCAGTATTTCCTCTTTCTCTAACATTTCACAGTCCTCTACCCTGATGTCTATTGCTGCATCATCCGTTATAAAAGTGAAGACTAATCAATATTCATTCTAAACTGCATACAGTGATCAGCATAGCAATGCCATTCACAGTATTGCCTTACAGTTCAGGAACTCACTGCCAAACACAGATTTTGAAGGTTCGTGCTGGAGAGAAAAACATTAGCGAGAATGTTAAGACTGAGGCAAAGCATTCATTCAGGACCATGCCCATGTCTTCTAGTTTCACACACAGATAATTGCAATGGGTCCCCAACAGGTCCTACTATTTCCTAAGTTACTCTGTTGCTCTTTACATATTTAAAAAAAAAACTGCTGAGGCTTTCCTTTATTCCACCTGCCAATGCTTACTCATTGCTTTCTCCTCGCTTTCCTAATTTTATGTCTCGGCTGCCCCCCTGCACTTCTTCTACTCCACTAGGGATTCTGTTATATTGAGCATTTGGTATCTACCATAAACCTTGCTCTTTTTCTTAATCTTCATCTTTATGTTGCTTGACATCAAGGGTTCTCTGTGCTTGGTTTCATCCTTTGTCTTTATGGGAACATACTTAACCAGTACTCTTGCTGTTTCCTCCTCGAATGTCTCTCACTGTTCTGACATAGTTTTATCAACAAGTTGCTGCTCCCAGAAGAATTGGGCTAAATCATCTTTGATCTTGGCAAAATTCATCTTTCCCCAGTTTTGAATTTTTATTCCCAGCTTATCCTTATTGTTCTCCATAATTATCCTAAATGTAGTTGAGTTATAGTCACTATCTCCAATTTTACCCGACTGATACACCTTCCATCTACCTGAGCTCATTTGTGAATTTCTGCCCCTCCCTATTAGGATTTCGACATTAAGGTGAGAAAAGTTCTTCTGGATAGAATTTAAGTATTTTGTTCCTTCCATGCCTTGCACATTAGAACTACTCCAGTCAATATATAGGCAGTTAAAATCTCCTACTATTAGTGCATTATTATTCTTACACTACTCTGAAATTTGAATACATATTTCATCTTCTATCTCTCCCTGAATATTTGGAAACTCATAGAACACACCCAACTGCATGTCTGCTCCTTCATTTTTTTTCCCTAAGCATTTGGCTTCATTTATTGATCCTTCCAGGATATTATCCCACCTGACAGCTACAATTGATTCTTTGATCAATATTGTGACCACACTCTCCCTTTATATTTCCCTCTCCATCTTGTCTGAATATCCTATAACCAGGAATGTTGCACAGCCAATACTTTCCATCTTTCACCCAAGTCTGTCACAGCTATGATACCATGATCCCACATGTCTACGTCTTCAGCTCATCTATCTTCTTCCTCAACGTCCTTCCATTAAAATATATTCCATTTAGCCTTGCTCAACTTACTTCTTACTGATCTGCTTACATTTTCTCTGACTTCCAGCTTAGCCAGTCTGGAGCACAATCCTTTGTTGTATTCATGGTATTTTACCTAAAACGTCAACAGTAGTTGTTTGACTGTAGAAGTGGAACTTTTTCTCTCGAAGGGTAAATAATTGCCCAGCAATTGTATTGTACATTTCATTGTATACTTCTAAATATTATTATCTGTTTACAGTTCAGTCTAGTTCACAACACTCAGAACTCAGAATATTTATTACATCATACCTCCAAATCTACATTTTTATTCTCACCTCAACAGGCTCCTTGCATTGAAATATATACCATTAATCTCCTTTTTTCGTCTGTTCTCTAGCCTTTTTTTGTTTCAACCTCCCACATTTACCTACTAATTTTCTGTCTTCCAGCTTCTCTTCCTGTCCAGGTGTATCCCGCTATCCAAAAGTAGAATGTTCCTATGACGCCATTCGCAAGCCGAAATGGCATAAAGTGAAGAAGCAATTGCCATTCATTTATATGGGAAAAATGTTTGAGCGTTCCCAGACCCAAAAAAACCTACCAAATCATACCAAATAACACATAAAGATAAACTAACACTAACATACAGTAAAAGGCCGTCAGAGGTTGGGGTGGTGGGAGGTACAGGAGACTGGGGTGTAGGACAGAGAGGAAGAGGGTAATCTATTAACATCTCACGGTTGTCTGAAACATCTTGCTAACAGACGCACAAAATACATTGAGATAGAGCACAGATGCTCACAGGCACAGTTCAAAGCTATGGCAGCTTGGTGCTGGGATACTGAGTGTAGTTCCTGGGGAAGGCGCTTGGCGGTGCCATTCTTGCTGTGCACGCTTTTTCGTAAAAGCGAAAATCCTCTTTCAATTAGCGAGAACAGGTACTAAAGTAGGTCTTTCATAAAAGCGAATTGGTGTAAAGCGAACGTTCAAAAAGCGGGGGATACCTGTACCTGAATTTCTCTACAAGTTCTGACTGTGTTCTCCAGATGTTTCTGAGTTCTGAAGAGGGGTCACTAGGCCTGTAACAGACATCTACACAAAAATGTTGATAAATTGCACATGTATATCCTATGACATACAATGTGCAAATTATATTAAGATAATTTATTTTAGAGACTTATTTTGAACCAGTGGCATGTTTATGTGTATATGCACATAAGTATGCCCACTCCAGTCCCACACTGCACCTCCACATCACATGAAAACAGGATAGGTCTCAGCCAATTACTGCCCAATTAGTCTCACTTTAAACTTCAGCAAAGTGATGGCAGGGATCATCAAGTATGCTGTCAAACAACTGTTGCACAACAGTAACCTGCTCACTGACTACTCATTTTGAGTTCTGTTAGGGCCACTCAGCTTCTGACCTTATTGCAGCCTTGGTCTAAACATGGACAAGGAACAGATATGAAAAGGTTAGCAGAGAATGACAGCTCTTAACATTAAGATAACAGTTGATCAATTGTGTCCTCTGGGACCCCTAGTAATGGTGAAGTCGATGGGAATTAGGAGGAAACCTCTACCAACAGTGAGATTCTTTGCTGATGTCTGCACAATGATCAATGCATCAGACACTGAAGCAGTCCATGCATGCAGCAAGATCTGGACAGCATCAAGGTTTGGGCTGATGAATGGCATTACTTGTTCACATCAAACAGTTGCCAGGCAGTGACCACCACTGACAAGAGGGTATCTACGCATCACCTTTTTACATATGTATTATTGCTGAATCCACACTTTCAAAATCTCTGGAGTTACCATTACCCAAAAACTAAACTGGATCAGCCAAGTAAATATTCTGTCTATAACAGCAAGTCAGAAGTTGGGAATGCAAACACAAGTAACTCACCTCCTCACTCCCCAAAGTCTGTCACCATTTACAAGGTACAAATCAGGAGTGTGATGGAACACTCATCATTTGCCTGGATGAGTACAGCTCCAAAACCACTCAAGTAGCTTGACTCCTCTGGATACCAGTTGACAAAGCAAACCTCTTGATTGGCAGTACATCCATCATCTTAAGGTTTTACTCCCTCCGCCACCAAGACACAATAGAAGGAATATGTACCATCTACAAGATATGCTGAAATAATTCACCAAGGCTCTTTTGGTAGCTTCTACCAAACCCTTGCCCCCGATCATACAGAAAGGCAAGGTGAACAAATGCATGAGAATACCATCATCTGAAAATTCCTCTTCAAGCCACACACAATCCTGACTTATAACTATATCGCAATACCTTCACTGTCACTTTGTCAAAACCCTTCTTTATAGATATATTGGAATACCTACACAGCATTGGCTGCAGCAGTTCATGAGATGGTTTGCCACTGTCTTCTCTTGGGCTGAACAACAAATGCTGGCCTAACCAGTAACATGCATATCCTGTGAAATGACAAAAAAGTCCCTTTTTGTGCTTTTCTCCTTTAGATATTAGATATTCCACTGGGAGTGCTGAAGAAGAATGGTTATTCTCAGGAAATCAGGAGGTCCTTCAAAAAACATATTCAGAAGGCAGTGGAAGTGGATGCCACTGCCAGGATTCAAGCCTGGGGAATCTGGATATAATACACAGAAACATAGAAAATAGGAACAGGAGGAGTCATTCGGCTTTTCAAACCATTCAATAAAGTCATTATACACTCAGTACTCTGTTTCTACTTTTGCCTCATACTTATTCCTTTAGCCTCAAGAAATATTTCTAATACCTCGGTGAAAACATTCAATGTTTTGGCCTCAAGTGCTTTCTGCAGAAAAGAATTTGACAGACCCATCACTCTCTGGGCTAAGAAGTTTCTCCTAATTGCAATCCTAAACAGCCTACCAATATGATTAAACTGCGATCCCCTGGTTCTGGACTCCTAGGTCATTGGGAACATCCTTCTTGCATTTACCTTGTCTAGTCCTGTTAGAATTTTATAGGTTTCTGTGAGATACCCCCTTATTATTCAAAACTTCAGTGAATATAGTCCTAACTGACCTAGACTGTCTCCATGCATCAGTCCTGTCATCCAAGGAATCAGTCTAGTAAACCTTTGTTGCATTCACTACAATCTAATTGGTGATGGCAGTGGTGATGAAAGATGCATCACAATATGATTTCATACTCACAATTACTCAGGTACTCTGTCAATGCACAATTTAGAGGGCAGTATAGAACCAGCACCTATGTACAGGGCAACTTTGATTATCCGAACGCCGACTATCCAAATTTTGGATTATCCGAACAAGATTTCAAGGTCCCGATGCTTGGGTAAACTGTTATCTGAACATTCGATTATCCAAACATTCGACTATCTGAACAAAGTACTCCCCGTCCATGTCATTCAGATAATCGAGGTTGTTCTGTACACTGAGACACCAGGCATGAGCAGCCAGCAGCCAGAGCAGGTGGCAAGGATGGCACAGGTGTTAACTTGCAGGAAGGTAAAGGGCACTTTGAATTCTGGTGCAGAGGACTCAAGTAAGGATTTTGATGTCAGTAGCCAACAAAAAAATGCTGATCTGTACGCAGAATTAAATATTTTGTCTTTTTGGGAAGCTTGACAGAATGTCAAGCGGCAAGGCAGAGTCCAGCAGCACTTGATACACAGCATAGAAGTGGCACCTAACCTCACCAGTCCAACTATAACAGATCATCTGATAGCTGATGTCTCAGCTTCCATCGCAGCACAAGCATTTCCAACAGATGTCCCAAGTGTTGCAGTGAAGCTTTGACTAAAGGCAACATTAGGGCTGCCATCATGACCAAAGTACAAATGTCCTATGTCATGAACTCTCCAGCGGTTTTCTCAAACTGTTACTTACAGTTACGTTTCTTCTTGAATGGATGCATTTCGACCATAAGACCGTAAGTAAGGCCATTCGGCCCATCGAGTCCACTCCGCCATTCAATCATGGCTGATGGGCATTTCAACTCCACTTACCCGCATTCTCCCCGTAGCCCTTAATTCCTTGTGACATCAAGAATTTATCAATCTCTGCCTTGAAGACATTTAGCGTCCCAGCCTCCACTGCACTCTGCGGCAATGAATTCCACAGGCCCACCACTCTCTGGCTGAAGAAATGTCTCCGCATTTCTGTTCTGAATTTACCCCCTCTAATTCTAAGGCTGTGTCCAAGGGTCCTAGTCTCCTCGCCTAACGGAAACAATTTCCTAGCGTCCACCCTCTCCAAGCCATGTATTATCTTGTAAGTTTCTATTAGATCTCCCCTTAATCTTCTAAACTCCAATGAATACAATCCCAGGATCCTCAGCCGTTCCTCATATGTTAGACCTACCATTCCAGTGATCATCCGTGTGAATCTCCGCTGGACACGCTCCAGTGCCAGTATGTCCTTCCTGACGTGTGGGGACCAAACTGGAAACAGTACTCCAAAAGGGGCTTAACCAGAGCTTTATAAAGTCTCAGTAGCACAACTGTGCTTTTATATTCCAACCCTCTTGAGGTAATTGACAACATTGCATTCGCTTTCTTAATCATGGACTCAACCTGCATGTTTACCTTTAGAGAATCCTCAACTAGCACTCCCAGATCCCTCTGTACTTTGGCTTTACGAATTTTCTCACCGTTTAGAAAGTAGTCCATGCTTGTATTCTTTTTTCCAAAGTGCAAGACCTCGCATTTGCTCACATTGAATTCCATCAGCCATTTCCTGGACCACTCTTCCAAACTGTCTAGATCCTTCTGCAGCCTCCCCACTTCCTCAGTACTACCTGCCTGTCCACCTAACTTTGTATCATCAGCAAACTTCGCTAGAATGCCCCCAATCCCTTCATCCAGATCATTAATATATAATGTGAACAGCTGCGGCCCCAACACTGAACCCTGCGGGACACCACTTGTCACCGGCTGCCATTCCGAAAAAGAACTTTTTATCTCAACTCTCTGCCTTCTGTCAGACAGCCAATCCTCTATCCATACCAGTAGTTCACCTCAAACACCATGGGCCCTCACCTTGCTCAGCAGCCTCCCGTGTGGCACCTTATCAAAGGCCTTTTGGAAGTCTTGGTAGACCACATCCATTGGGTTTCCCCGGTCTAACCTACTTGTCACCTCTTCAAAGAACTCCAACAGGTTTGTCAGGCACGACCTCCCTTTACTAAATCCATGTTGACTTGTTCTAATCCGACCCTGCTCTTCCAAGAATTTAGAAACCTCATCCTTAATGATGGATTCTAGAATTTTACCAACAACCGAGGTTAGGCTAATTGGCCTATAATTTTCCATCTTTTGTCTTGATCCTTTCTTGAACAAGGGGGTTACAACAGCGATCTTCCAATCATCCGGGACTTTCCCTGACTCCAGTGACTTTTGAAAGATCTCAACCAACGCCTCCGCTATTTCCTCAGCCACCTCCCTCAGAACTCTAGGATGCAGCCCATCGGGGCCAGGAGATTTATCAATTTTAAGACCTTTTAGCTTTTCAAGCACTTTCTCTTTTGTAATGGCAACCATATTCAACTCATCCCCCTGACTCCCTTTAATTGTTGGGATATTACTCATGTCTTCACACAGTCATGTGAAGACTGATGCAAAGTACTTATTAAGTTCTCCTGCTATTTCCTTATCTCCTATCACTAGGCTTCCAGCATCAGTTTGAAGTGGCCCAATGTCTACTTTTGCCTGTCATTTGTTTCTTATGTATTGAAAGAAACTTTTACTATCATTTCTAATATTACTGGCTAGCCTACCTTCATATTTGATCCTCTCCTTCCTTATTTCTCTCTTTGTTATCCTCTGTTTGTTTTTGTAGCCTTCCCAATCTTCTGATTTCCCAGTGCTCTTGGCCACTTTATAGGATCTCTCTTTTTCTTTGATAGATTTCCTGACTTCCTTTGTCAGCCATGGCTGTCTAATCCCTCCCCGGATAATCTTTCTCTTCTTGGGGATGAACCTCTGTACAGTGTCCTCAATTTTACCCACAAACTCCTGCCTTTTTTGCTCTACTGTCTTCCCTGCTAGGCTCTGTTTCCAGTCTATTTTCGTCAGTTCCTCTCTCATGCCCTCGTAATTACCTTTATTTAACTGTAACACCATTACATCCGATTTAGGTCACTGTTTAAAGATGGCTTCATGACCTTGTTTTGAAAATTCCTTCAAAGCATTAACCCACATTCACACGTCTCGCTTCATAAAATAATGTAAGCTTCAAAACTGATAACATAATTTAAATAATTTTTATCTCATATACCAGAAAAGAATACTGGACAGAGGGAAGCCACTAAAGTAGAAAGGGCAGGAAAAACAGCAGATAAATACAAAACTGGCTGAAAGTGCATGATAAGGAGCAGGATATCAAATGCATGGAAGTAAAAATAAGGAAAGCCAGGAAATACAGCATAAATTCAGATTGTGAGCCTAATACTGATGATAGTCCAAAGATAAAATCAGAAATTTGTGCAAGGATGCCTTTTGCAGGATAAACGAACAGATTAAGCAGTAATAATTCAAATAAGAGCAAAGATCAATGAACATGAGGGCACCACAAAACGTAGGAGTCTTTATGATAGAGAAGCTCTAGTGTCTACCAATGAGTTACAAGTTAAATTGGTAAAGGAGGCAAAACAAAAGGAACTTGACATTTGAACAGTGTTTATTATATGTACAGAGGTGCCAGTTAAAGCCAGCAGTGTCCTACAGACAGAGATTTATGGCACAAATAAAGCTAAAACCAGACTTATGGCTTGTGGATTTGAAGAACAATTGAACTATCAGGAAGTGAAAGTAGACTCCCCAGCAGCATTACAAGTAATTTTGAGGATCTATTTGACACTTATAGTAAGACACTCATGGAAATGTAAGCCATTTGATGCCAAATGTCAAAACGATTAAATCTCCAAAGGATGAAAATTATGATGGCTAAGTAAGTGTGTCTACAGGCTAAATGATATATCCAGTATTGGGTATTGTTCAGATAGGTCTGTCCAACTAAATGTTGTTTGTACTCAGTTGAAAGGAGATTCACCACCATTTTATTGGAACTCAGAGTACAAAAACTTAAAAGGCATGTTGTTGATTTTCTGCGGGAAGATCTGAGTCATTTGAAAAACTTTTGAAAGACAAAATTATAAAGGAATTTAAAGTCAGGTTTAAAATATATTTGGTAGCCAGCAGACAGATTAAGTTGGGAATACCGCTGAATCAACAGTTTTACTTGAAGAATGTTCATCGGATCCCAACAAATCAGGTCAGATCTTCAGAAAAGGAAGATTCTGCTACCAGTGAATTGAGAAACTTAATTTGTTAATTAAATTTGTTATGCATATAAAGTCGGCTAAATATATGATGTGATCAATTAGAATTGAGCACCATATTAAAATATACCATCATTAGTGAAGTGCAGAAAGGAAAGACAATATTGAAGAAATTAAGTTTAGAATTGCGTGCACTCATATTTCCAGACCTGGGTGACCTAGAAGGAATGAAGTTAGTCACCTTACATGCTAGTCTTCCCAGTAGTATTTCAAGTACTGTGGGATTTACTATTTTTTAATGGGAATAAATGATAAATACCATTTAATGGTTAAAATCACTTTGGTATGGGAGAGGTGGCAAGAATGGCTATCAAACATTTTAGATTAGATTCTCTACAGTGTGGAAACAAGCCCTGCAGCCCAACCAGTCCACACCGACCCTCCGAAGAGAAACCCACCCAGACCCATTTCCCTCTGACTAATGCACATAACACTATGGGCAATTTAGCATGGCCAATTCACCTGACCTGCACATCTTTGGACTGTGGGAGGAAACCCACACAGATACAGGGAGAATGTGCAAACTCCACACAGACAGTCACCCAAAGCTAGAATCAAACCTGGGACCCAGATGCTGTGAGGCTGCAGTGCTGCAGAAAGGAAAGACAATATTGAAGAAATTAAGTTTAGAATTGCGTGCACTCATATTTCCAGACCTGGGTGACCTAGAAGGAATGAAGTTAGTCACCTTACATGCTAGTCTTCCCAGTAGTATTTCAAGTACTGTGGGATTTACTATTTTTTAATGGGAATAAATGATAAATACCATTTAATGGTTAAAATCACTTTGGTATGGGAGAGGTGGCAAGAATGGCTATCAAACATTTTAGATTAGATTCTCTACAGTGTGGAAACAAGCCCTGCAGCCCAACCAGTCCACACCGACCCTCCGAAGAGAAACCCACCCAGACCCATTTCCCTCTGACTAATGCACATAACACTATGGGCAATTTAGCATGGCCAATTCACCTGACCTGCACATCTTTGGACTGTGGGAGGAAACCCACACAGATACAGGGAGAATGTGCAAACTCCACACAGACAGTCACCCAAAGCTAGAATCAAACCTGGGACCCAGATGCTGTGAGGCTGCAGTGCTAACCACTGAGCCACTGTGCTGCCCATTTTAAAGGAACTCCTACATGTAAGGGGAATTGGGAAAATTGCGCATATAGAATCCCATGCCGATAATCATCTACTCTGAGACAATATCTGCTTCACAAATGTGTCATAGAAAAGAGGTTGAGAGTTGATCTGGTGAATACAAAAGAGATGTTCGGAAGAAAATTTCTCAACTAAAAAGGTGTTGATGTGAGTCATCATCTATTGGATTGCTTAGCATAATCAGTGCTTGTTCTGTTAAGATTGTGCCTTTTTTGTGCTTTTTAAAATTGTGTACTGAAATGAGAAAGAACTGGTTTAAAATCAACATTTAAAGGATTGTTGCATGTTTGTAAAAACATGTAACCTGCCACTTATTGGCAAGCACTGTTTTAACAACTGTTTGGACAAGCAGTAAAAGAAGTGGTTGCAGATGACTTAAAACTGAGGGGTACAAATGCAACTGGGTGGCAACAAGAACTTAACTGATCTATGGACTAGTGACTAGTTATCAATGATAAAAGGTTTTGCCAGCCAATAACCATTCTCAGGTAAGTATGAACTATGTGGGGTTAGGAATAAAATAGAGAGGAGTGTTTTGATCTCCATCAGCACAGGCACTGTTTCTCCATTCTCCGCAGTCAAAACTTATTTTAAAGTTACACAATAAGAGCAGAATGTTTCACAACAAGCACTCAACATACTATAATTCCAAGTATCAAGAGTGGTAACAAACTTTTTAAATTTTATTTCTGTGCACAAGAATTGTATTAATGAAAAACTACTAATGAAAACATAGACACTGGAAGAAATGCACACCTGTGTGAATAAAACCAATCTCACTGAAACAGAGAAAAAGCTCTGCATTAAAACACTGCAGAAAATTATGCATTGTGTAGGTCAGGAGTTACATGTAGGCCAGAACAGGTAAGAATGGCAGTTTCCTTCCCTGAAGAACATGAGTGAACCAGACAGGTTTTTCTGACAATCAGCAATGGTTTCATAGTCATCGTTAGATTCTTAATTCTAGATATTCTTATTGAACTCAAATTCCACCACCTGCCATGGCTGGATTTGAACCCGGATCCCCAGAACATTATCTGGGTCTCTGAATTAACAGTCCAGAGATTATAGCACCAGGTCATCGCCTCCCCTCTTCTGTAATATTGACACTTTTCAAGTTATCACTATTTATTTCCCCAAGTTCGTTAGCTTCCATAGCCTTCTCCACAGAAAATACTGAGACAAAATACTCGTTTGGTACCTCACCCATCTCCTGTGGTTCCACACACAGACAGCCTTGTAAGGGGCCCTATTTTTTTCCCTCATCACTCTTTCTTTCCTTAATGCATTTGTAGAATCTTTGGAGTCTCCGTATCCTATTTGCCAAAGATTCTCATGTCCCATATTTGCCCTCCTGATTTCCCTCTTAAGTATACTCTTACTGCCCTTGTACTCCTCCAGGGATTCACTCAATCTCAGTAATCTATACCTTCCATATACCTCTTCCGTTTTCTTGACCAAAGCCTCAATTTCCCAAGTCATCCAGCATTCCCTACACCTACCAGCCTTGAGCTTCGCACTAACAGCAACGTACTGTCTCTGAACTCTCCACATCTCATTTTTAAAGGCCGCCCACTTTCCAACTGTCTCTTTACCCACAAATAGTCACTCCCAAACAACTTTGAAAGTTCTTGTCAAAATTTGCCTCACTCCAATTTAGAACATTAACTTTTAAATCAAGTGTATCCTTTTCCATAACTAGTTTATAACAAATAGAATTATGATCATTGGCCCCAAACTGTTCCCCCATTGACACCTCAGTCACTTGCCCTGCCTTATTTCCCAAGAAAAGGTCAATTTTGCTCTTTCTCTAGCAGGTACATCCATGTACTGAATAAGAAAATTTTCTTGGACACATTTAATAAATTCCCCTCCATCAAAGCTATGGCAGTCCCTGTCTATGTTTGAAAAGTTAAAATCCCCCATCATTATAACCCTTATTATTCTTACAGATGTCTAAGGTCTCCTTATTCTTTTTAATTTCCGTTGACAATTGGGGGCCTATAGTACAATCCTAATAAGGTGATCATCCTCTTCCTATTTCTCAGTTCCACCCATATAATTTCACTGGACCTTCTCCCAGGAATATCCTAAGTATAGCCATATCGTTCTCCTTAACCAAAAATGCCACTTCTCCTCCTCTCTTACCCCACTCCCCACCCCACCCCCATCCTTTCTATAGCATCTATCATTGAAAAGTGTGATGCTGGAAAAGCACAGCCGGTCAGACAGCATCCAAGGAGTAGGAGAGTCGACGTTTTGAGCATGAGCTCTTCATCAGGAATCTGCCAGTCTGCTTCTCCCTGAGTCACGCTTCCCAACCATGCCCTGAGATCATCTGCCTTACATGTCAGGCCTCTTGCATTAAAATAAATGCAGTTCAATTTATCAGTCTTTCCTCCTTCTCTGCCTTGCTCTTGTCTGCCTTGACTATTCAACTTGCTCCTCTTCTCTACTGTACTAGCCTCAGACTTACTGTTTTCACACTGTGTATTTGGGTAACCCTCACCCCCCCCAACCCAACACCCAACCCAATCCCCCCCAACCACCTCCACACCTTACTGGTTTAAAGTCTCACAAGTAGCACTAGCAAATCTCCCCAACAGGATTTTGGTCCTCTTCCAATTCAGATGCAATTGTCCCTCTTATGCAGCTCACCTCCACCGCAGAAGGGATCTCAAAGATCCAAAATGTGAATCCCTGCTCACTGTACCAACTCCTCAGCCACACATTCATCTGTCCTATCCTCCTATTTCTGCTTTCATTAACATATAGCACCAGGAGGTGAGGTACTGGAAGACTGGAGGTTGGCTAATGTGGTGCCACTATTTAAGAAAGGCGGTAAAGAGAAGCCAGGGAAGGATAGACTGGTGAGCCTGATGTCAGTGGTGTGGAAAAGCAAGGACTGATCGGGGATAATCAACATGGCATTGTGCATGAGAATCCGTGTCTCACTAACTTGCTTGAACTTTCTGAAGGAGTGACAAGATTAATTAAGTCATAATGGTAGACATTATCTATATGAACTTCAGCAAGTAGTTCGACAAGGTTCTGTATGGTCAGCAAGGTCAGATCACATGGAATCCATGGGGAGCAATTTTTGCATGGATACAAAATTGGCTTGTAGGTAAGAAACAGAGGGTGGTGGTAGAGGGAAATATTTTGGAGTGGAGGCCTGTGTGTAATGATGTGCTGCAAGGGTCATCTGGGTCTCTGCTTTTCGTCATGACTTGGATATGAATAAACAAGATATCGTTAATAAGTTTGTGGATGACACCAATATTGGTGGTGTAGTGGACAGTAAAGAAGGTTATCTCAGAGTATAATGGGACATTGATCAGATGGGCCAATGGCCGAGGAATGGCAGATGGAGTTTAATTTAGATAATTGTGAGGTTTTACGTTTTGGTAAGGCAAACCAGGGGCTTAATCAGTTAATGTTAGGGCCAATATGTAACCTTTAGTCAATATTAAAATACACTACCTGGTCATTATGGCATTGCATTTTGTGGTAGTTTGTTGCAACAAAATTAGCTACCACATTTTCTAATTACAATAGCGATGGAATTCAAATTCTGATAAAGTTATTTAAATGTTGACTGGTGAAAGAAGTACTATGCAAATGCCATGTTATTCATGCTTTCATATCATTCAGAACTTTACATTCTTCCTAAACTGCATGAAGTACAAAGCACTGTTGAAGGAACACAAAGTATAGTTTTCTACAGTGTTTTAGTGTAGAGCTTTTGCTTTGTGTGGGATTGGTTTTATCCACAAAGGTGTGCAGTTCTTCCAGCATCTATATTTTCATTAGTAATTTTACATTAATACAATTCTTGTACACAGAAATAAAATTTAAAGTTTGTTTCCACTCTTGATACTTGGAATTACAGCTTGTTGAGTGCTTGTTGTGAAACATTCCACTCTTACTGCTCTTATTAAGTTTAAAATAAGGTTTGACTGCAGGGAAAGTGCCTGTGCTGATGGAGATCAAAACACTCCTCTCTATTGTGTTCCTAACTGCACACTGTTCACAATTATCTGAGAATGATTATTGGCTAGCAAAAGCCTTTCATCATTGATAACTAGTCCCTAGTCCATAGACCAATCAAGTTCTGATTACCACACAGTTGGATTTGTACCCCTCGGTTTTAAGTCATCTGCAACCACTTCAATTACTACTTGTTCAAACAGTAGTTTATACAGTGTTTGCCAATAAGTGGAAGGTTATTTGTTTTTACAAACATGCAACAATCTTCTAAATGCTGGTTTTAAAACAATTCTTTCTCATTTCAGTACACAATTTTAAAAAGCACAAAAAGGACACAACCTTAACAGAACAAACACTAATTTTGCTAAGCAATCCAAAAGATGATGACTTGCATATCGATATTGCTACACTTGAGGACCTCCTACCTAATTTCCTATATTTTCTCTGTAGAACCTCATCCCTTTCTCTTTCCAGGTCACTGGAACTAACGTGTACAATGACCTTACACTTGCCACTCTCCCCTTGAAAATATTCTGCACCTCTCCGAGACATCCCTCCTGGCACCAGGAGGAAGTGCGGTCTACAGACGCTGGAGAGTCAGAGTCGAAAAGTGTGGCAGTGGAAAAACAGAGCAGGTCAGGCAACATCCTCTTCGACCCTGGCACCAGAGCGCCATTCTGATATCTCACTGTTAGCCACAGAAACGTCTGTCTATGCTCCTGACTAGATAGTCCCCTATCACAACCAATCATTGGAAATGACAGACCCCTCATTACAGTTCAGCCAGTCTTGGTACCAGAAACCTGGCTGTCAATGCCCCTGAGAGGCCATCATCTCCAATATTATCCAAAACAATATATCGCTTTGAGATGGGAATAACCACAGGAGACTC
Organism: Chiloscyllium plagiosum; assembly: GCF_037043375.1. Taxonomy (NCBI): domain Eukaryota; kingdom Metazoa; phylum Chordata; class Chondrichthyes; order Orectolobiformes; family Hemiscylliidae; genus Chiloscyllium; species Chiloscyllium plagiosum. Next base: position 58,528,184 of record NW_028270143.1, read on the forward strand.
CTGCACTACGTGCCTACCTCTCCTACTTTGCCTCGTGATAACCCATCGACCTAACCGTTTTTCTACCTTCATGAAACTGCCATCCATCACACTCTCTGGATCCTGTAAATTCCTCACTGCCTCTAAATGCCACTTCAACCAATTCGTGAGATCCAACATTCACATCCAAACACAGACATAATCATCCAGAACACTGAAATCTCCCTAATTTTTCACATCCTACAAGAACATATCACTGCACTAAAAGCATAAAATGAAAATACATGTTTCAAATCTTCCAAGTACCATTTACCTGTGTTTGGTCCATATCCCTCGAAACTTTTCCTATCAATTAATTGTCCAAATGTCTTTTAAAGGCCTCTACCACTTACACATGTATTCTATCTAACCTATTTCACCCCAAAGGAAGAATCAGTGTATTTTCTACTTTCCCTAAACAAGGGCACGTCAAAATAATGTTAGCTAACATTATACTCTAATTATAATCAATTTCCTCAGGTGCATTAGTTCAGGGAGATTGTATCTTCCAAATCTCGCATATTTCCTGCCTTACTTCACTCACAATTGTTGAATGCCTTCATCTGCAAATTTGACAATGATTTACTCACAAACATTCTGATGCCTACCACTAAGCCGAAAGTTGATTCAAAATTCTACAGTTTGAATAATCTCTTTTGGAACTCTTCTGCCTGCATCACACCCTATGACACTCAAATATCTTGATCAATTCCTGTCATGATGATATCCCAATGACCAGAGACCTCTGCATCGGCTATAACTCCAGTCAGTGAAGATTTCCTTTGTCCTGCGTTGACTTTCTTGGTTCCATACTCAGTCAAATGCAAATTTAACATCGACAGCAGCTGCTCTATTTTCCTCTAAATGTTTGCATTATTTAAAAATAAAAAAGGTGGCACCAACATGGTTAGTAATGTTTAGGCTCGTTGCATTCCAGGCCAGCAGAATGCTTTTCTCTATGTATTTTATGTCTTCTTCTTTTACTTTTCTCTGTTCATCTTCGAGGCCAGAACAGTGTCGGTGAGACGGTAGCTATAGCATTGGCAGTGTAGATCGGGACTCCTAGCAATGGTGGTGGTGCCCAGAGCCTGGATTCTTGGCCACATTAAGCCGAGTACCTGGACTCTTGATGGCAGCAGTGCCTGGAGCAGGGACTCCTGGCTGCAGTAGGCCTGGGGCCTGGACTCTTGGCAGTGTTGGTACCCAGAGCAGAGACTCTGGTGGCAGTAGGTTTGCAGCCTGGACTCTTGGTGGTGTCAGACAGTAGTAGAGTGCATTGGTGTCAGCATTAATGTTCCTGGAGCAGTCTGAAATGCCTTCCAGAGAACTTGCAGAAGTCCTGGAGCCATGTGTGAGGCCCAAGTTGAACAGAAGATGTACTCTTATTTAAGTTATGTATTTTTATTCTTTTTGTGGCTCAAAATGGCACCAGATTGTTGTGACAAAACACTTTTCACTATATCTTCAAGATTTATGTGATAAAAAAAAAAATAATTAATTAATCCATTCATTCATTCAATGTCGAAATTAAGATTGTAAGTCTACTTTTTCTGATGAAACACAATCTAAGCATTGGTGAGTAACTTACTTGTAAATTGTAAATTGGATAACGTCAGTAAAACGACTGGTAAGGTGGTAATTGTTTTACTCAAATTTATTCTGCTCTTTCATGGACAAGACATAGCTAGGTGAGGTTCCATCACATCAGATGAGTGTCAGTGTTACACCTGTACTAGAACAGCCTTGTTAAGAAGTGAGTTAATTCTGTCATAGCACAACAAACGTCCGTTTGAGAAGAGGATAAAATGTCCCAAAATGCTTGAAGCAGTTCCAACTTAAAAATATCCATACCCAGCCATACATAAACTAAAAAGAAGTTGCTAGAAATTTAATGGAGCTGCTTACCAGTATGAACAACAGAGCCCCAATGAATCTCGATGGCTGCTTTCAGGTAATTTGAACTTCATTATGATTCAAGGCTTCAGCATAATTCATTCTACTTTGTTTGTGAGTTTATTGACGATAGCTGGTAGCCTCTACAGATACATCTGTTATCACTTAAAATGGACTAATATTCAGATGTAGCTAGATATTTATCATAATAATTATCATTCTCTGACATCATTGTTCACCTTTCTGAAACAAAAGTAAACTTTGCCAGGACCAAATAAAGAGCTAAACTCCAAAAGAAATAAAAGCATCATGCCACTGATTTGGTAGCACCATGCAAAAGAACACAACATGCATCGTGCCATTGGCAACATGCAACTGCTAACTATAACAAAGGGAACGTCTATGAGACATACCCCTTTTTATTGAAGAAAGTAATAGCCTAATTTCAATTTTCTTTTAGTTCTGAAACAAATGAAATTTCTGCGAACTAGATAACCTCAAGTTGAGCTTCTAGCCCTGAGAGGCCTCTCCTGGGATGTCAATTACAGATAATATTTATAAAGGTACTAAAGCAGTTCCATTTAAAACAGAAGAAGGTACATACGGTACCATGACATCTGTTTCAAAACTTGTTCAAGATACTCCCTGAATAATCTGACTTGAAGTAACTGTACAGCAAGTTTGGTTACTTCGATTTTTAAGGCACCTTGAGATTGCAGGCTGGATATTTCATATTTTTGACAGGGCGGCATATATAATAAGATGGGTGCCAAGTCCATTACCAACTCACACTCAAGCTCACTCATAGATATTTTCTAATCAATCTGTTCAGAGATGTTATTATATATTCTGGAGGAGGTGAGACTTGAACCTGAGCCTCCTGGTAGGAACACAAAGTAGGGTGCTGAAATCGGCAATCCACCCACTGTACAGAAATAAACACTTAAGGGCCAATTGAGCTCCTTAAAAACTCATGCGATGTTACTACCATACCCACATCATCATACAGTTGGCATGGGCAGGCTGGCATGAGTTTTTAATAAGTGGAGCAAGGATGTGTGGTATTATCTTCAAAGCATCCCAATATACTTTGGAGGGACCCCACTTTCCCAGAAGACAGGACCCTCCATTCCTTCCTCCCCACATGGACTTTAAAGTCTATGTCTCCAGATTTTGCTCCCTTCCTCAAGAGCACCAAACACTCCTTGCCCAATGGCATCTCCATCTCTGGGTATGGGGATCCAAAGTGCCTTTGTCTCAAGAATTCCCACTGCTCACAGTGTCCATGGTTGAGTTCTGGTGCTGCTGGACTGCTGGAGCTGCCAGTCGATTAGAACTGGCCAGGAACTAAAGAGGGCATGACAACTGCCGCTGAAAGAGAGAAGTTCCACTCCCGAACAACTTATCCCATGTATAGCACGGACAGGCTTTTTCTCAGCCTGTCAGCTGGCTGCTGATTTTCCTTATGGTGGGGTGAGCTATTTACTCCCAACCAGCCTTGTAAATCTCTGCCATGTATCTCCTTTCCTATTTTCCTTTTGGTATTAAAAGTGATTGAATTATGGGTATTATTATTTACGTGGTATTATTATTTACTTTTCAAAACTACTAATGTTAATTCCTCCTCCAAAATACCCAATCTGAATGACAAATAGAGCTAATCAAGATAACAATGACACCTTCTGTAACTATAATCAAGGCCTCAAAGTCATGGGTAACCTCTATCGCACCATCCTTCTCTGGTAACTCCCTTGGAAGATAGAGAACTCTGACATCCATCCAATTGTGACTATCCTCACTTGGTGTCAGTCTTACTAATCTAAATCACAGAGCATCTCCAATGATAGCTCTGAATCATTATTACGGAATTTCATTAAGAACAATCCATTCGTGCTGACATGAAGTCAACTTCAAATGTACACTGATTTAATAGCTCCAAATGGTATCTGCTACACTTCTCCTAACTCCTCCATTAGCGTTGTGCTATGACTTTTTGTCTAATAACCAGTCTTGCTAAGTCAATTGTTAACTTTAGATCTGAGACTGATTTTTATTATATAATTGTATTAAGAGTTTTGGGGGAAAAGCAGGTACATGGACTTGTATGACAGATCAACTGGAGCTAAACTGATGACAATCAGGGACTTCAACTTTTTTTCTGAATACACACAAGTGTCATGACCTTTCTCTAGCACCTTGGGTTTGTATGAATTTAGTGATGTCCTGTAAAATTGGAAACACTGCCATTTTCGATCATGTGGCAGTGGACTTGGAGGTTGAGATTAAGGGCAACAGAATAGGTTCCTGGCATTGGCGAATGGATCCTTTTATTCTCAAAGACAGTAAGTTTGTTGAGTACTTTCTCCAATTCAGAACTTTAACTTTTAGATCTGGTCTATCCTTTTCCATCACTATTGTAAAACTAATAGAATTATGGTCACTGGCCCCGAAGTGCTCTCCCACTGACACCTCAGTCACCTGCCCTGCCTTATTTCCCAAGAGTAGGTCAAGGTTTGCACCTTCTCTAGTAGGTACATACACAAACTGAATCAGAAAGTTTCTTTGTACACACTTAACAAATTCCTCTTCATCCAAACCCTTAACACTACGGCAATCCCACTCTATGTTTCGAAAGTTAAAATCCCCTATTATAACCACCCTATTATAACTGAGATAACTGAGATCTTCTTACAAATTTGTTTCTCAATTTCCCTGACTAATAGGGCGGTCATAGAGTCATAGAGATGTACAGCATGGAAACAGACCTTTCGGTCCAACCCGTCAATGCCGACCAGATATCCCAACCCAATCTAGTCCCACCTGCCAGCAACCGGCCCATATCCCTCCAAACCCTTCCTATTCATATACCCATCCAAATGCCTCTTAAATGTTAAAATTGTACCAGCCTCCGCCACTTCCTCTGGCAGCTCATTCCATACACGTACCACCCTCTGTCCCTTAGGTTTCTTTATATCTTTCCCCTCTCACCCTAAACCTATGCCCTCTAGTTCTGGACTCCCCCACCCCAGGGAAAATACTTTGCCTATTTATTCTATCCATGCCACTCATAATTTTGTAAACCTCTATAAGGTCACTCCTCAGCCTCCGACGCTCCAGGGAAAACAGCCCCAGCCTGTTCAGCCTCTCCCAGTACCTCAGATCCTCCAACCCTGGCAACATCCTTGTAAATCTTTTCTGAACAATTTCAAGTTTCACAACATCATTCCGATAGGAAGGAGACCAGAATTGCACGCAATATTCCAACAGTGGCCTAACCAATGTCCTGAACAGCCGCAACATGACCTCTCAACTCCTGTACTCAATACCCTGACCAAGAAAGGAAAGCATACCAAACACCTTCTTCACTATCCTATCTACCTGCAACTCCACTTTCAAGGAGCTATGAACCTGCACTCTAAGGTCTCTTTGTTCAGCAACACTCTCTAGGACCTTACCATTAAGTGTATAAGTCCTGCTAAGATTTGCTTTCCCAAAATGCAGCACCTCGCATTGGCACTTCTCAGCACATTGGCCCATCTGGTCCAGATCCTGTTGTAATCTGAGGTAACCCTCTTCACTGTCCACTATACCTCCAATTTTGGTGTCATCTGCAAACTTACTAACTGTACCTCTTATGCTCGCATCCAAATCGTTTAGGTAAATGACAAAACGTAGAGGGCCCAGCACCGATCCTTGTGGCACTCCACTGATGACAGGCCTCCAGTCTGAAAAACAACCCTCCACCATCACTCTCTGTCTTCTACCTTTGAGCCAGTTCTGTATCCAAATGGCTAGTTCTACCTGTATTCCATGAGATCTAACCTTGCTAACCAGTCTCCCATAGGGAACCTTGTCGAATGCCTTACTGAAGTCCATATAGATCTCATCTATTGCTCTACCCTCATCAATCTTCTTTGTTACTTCTTCAAAAAACACAATCAAGTTTGTGAGACATAATTTCCCACGCACAAAGCCATGTTGACTATCCCAAATCAGTCCTTGCCTTTCCAAGTACACGTACATTCTGTCCCTCAGGATTCCCTCCAACAACTTGCCCACCACCAAGGTCAGGCTCACCGGTCTATCGTTCCCTTGTTTGTCTTTACCACCCTTCTTAACCAGTGACACCACGTTTGCCAACCTCCAATCTTCCGGCACCTCACCTGTGACTATTGATGATAGAAATATCTCAGCAAGAGGCCCAGCAATCACTTCTCTAGCTTCCCACAGAGTTCTCTTCCCACAGGGTCTATAACACAATCCCAATAATTCCTATAAGCATGGCATTCCAACCGGAACTATATCAATAAACACATTGAGTTCGACTCCATTTACCACCCCTGAGAAAAAGCATAGAAAATGACATCACCGCCGGAAATGACATCACCAACCCAAAGAAACACAAACATATAAATAGAAAGCAGGTATCATCAACAGTGCTTCGCCCTGAGGCCCAAAAACGAAACATTTGGAAATGAACCTTCCAGCTCAGAGAGCAAACCTACATCTAGAACCTCAACCTGAGCTACAAATCTTCTCAAACCTTGCTAAGACCTATTGGCATAATACGCTAAAAATGGCCCAAAAATGGGAAATGAATGCCATCTGATAGAGTGCCACCTGTGAACAGCTGTACTTCCTGCACAAATGCCTAAGGAAACAGGTACTACCTAAATGTCTTAAATAGAAACCTCCCCTTACACCCCACTAGCCAAACGAATAGCAGAGCAAAACAGCCACAGAATGCTTAGAGAAATGATTAATGATGCCCACAACAGACTCCGAAAATACAACTGGGAAATTTTGCACCAAAAATCTTTACTCACTCGTGCAACAGACCATGAATGAACTGACACAGTACAACAAGACATAGATATTAGACAGCAACAAACACAGAAAATGAAAAAACTAGACCTGCAGAAAAAAACTAGACAAACTTACACAAAGTAACAACACTGACAACACAGAAGCATGGATAAAAAACGTATCCGACTGACCCTTAACAGACACTGAAAAACCCGTCTTTGTAAGAGGATCAAAGTACAACTGCCAGGATGCGGACAAGAAAGATTTCTTAGCAGCATTAGAAACAACACTAAAAGACAACCAACTCATAGAAGAAACCCAGGAAAATATCAGACAGGTAGTCATGCCCAACATTAAGCAGAAAAAAGAAAGGAAATACAATAAATACACAAGAAAGGAAAGCATAGGAAAGACTAAAAGAAAACATTGTTATCCTCCCTGCAGACAAAGGACGCTTGACAGTCAAGTCATTCTAAATTGAAGAGATTACATTGAAAAAGCGAACACACTACTTACAGAAACCAACACTTACCAACAGGTAGCGATAGACCCGGCCCCACAACTAGAGAACCGAATCACAGCCCAACTCAAAAAACTTAAGAAATCCAGAGAAATAAATAACACCGACTTCCAAAAAATAAAACCAGACGGATCCAACACACCACGCTTCTACGGATTACCCAACATTCACAAACCAGGAGCCCCCTTCAGACCTTGCTACCTGGAACACCAACTTACAGACTGGCCAGGGAGCTACACCAAAGACTAAAACACTTAGTAGAAGACTCACGCCACTCCATCCACTCCACCCAAGAATTCCTGAAGACTATCAAAGACACTAAGATAGAAGATGATGAAATAATGGTCTCCTTTGATGTAACAGCCTTGTTAACATCAATCAACATTAACCTGGCCAAGGAAACACTGACTACACTATTAGAAGACCCAAAGACACAAACACCAAACACCACTAACTTCGTCAGCAAGGACAGTATCTTCAAGCTACTGGACCTATGCCTTATCACACACTTAATCTCCAACAACAAAACCTATAGACAAACCAAAGAAACACCAATGGGATCTCTGATATCAGGGTTCTTAGCAGAGGCAGTAATGCAGAGACTCAAACAAACAGCTCCGCCAACCATCCAACCCAAATTTTGGGTCCACTATGTGCATGACACCTTTGCCATCAATAAACGAAACAAGTTAGAGGAAACCTTCAAGACCGTCAATAATACCCTTCCTGGCATAAAATTCACTAAAGAGGAGGAAAACAACAACAAACTGCCATTCCTAGATGTCACAGTAGAGCGAATGGGGAACTTCAAACCAACGTCTACAGGAAAACAACACATACGGACCAAATATTAAACTACAGATGCAATCATCCCAACATCCACAAACGAAGCTACATCAGAACATTATTTCAATGAGCCAACATACACTGCACAGAGGAACTACATAGAGCAAAGGAAAATCACCTTTACCATGTATTCAAAAAGAATGGGTACTCAATGAACACAGTCCACCGATTTCTCAGCGACAAACCCAAACACATCCAGAAACCCTAGTCACTCTCCCCTACAAAGACATCTCGGAAATGACTGCCAGATTACTCAGACCCCTTGGCATCATGGTAGTCCACAAACCCACCAACACACTAAATAGCAGCTAATGAACTTGAAAGACCCTGTACAGACAACAAGTAAAACTAATGTCATTTACAAAATACCATGCAAGAACTGTAACAAACACTTCATTGGACAAACAGGCAGAAATCTAGCCACCAAGATACATGAACATCAACTAGCCACAAAACGACATGACCCTCTCTCACTAGTATCCTTACATACAGATGAGGAAGGACACCACTTCGACTGGGACAACACATCCATCTTAGGACAAGCCAAACAGAGACACGCATGAGAATTCTTCCAAGCATGACATTCCAACCGGAACTCCATCAACAAACACATCCAGTTTGCCCCGATCTACCATCCACTGAGAAAAAGAACAAGAAATGACATCACCACAGGAAAGGACATCACCACAGAAAATAACATCGGTAACCCAAAGAAACCCAAACATATAAGTAGAAAGCAGGAATTATCATTAGTGCTTCGCTGAAGGCCCATTGAAGGATGTTATCTAATAGGGTGACAAAAGGTCTGAAAATGAACCTTCCAGCTCAGCGAGCAAACCTACATTCAGAACCTCAACCTGAGCTACAAATCTTCTCAAAACCTGCTAATCTCAATAAGGTGATCATCCCTTTCTTATTTCTCATTTCCGTGCAAATAACATCCCTGGATGTATTTCCAGGAATATCCTCCCTCAGCACAGCTATAATGCTATCTCTGATCAAAAACGCCACTCCTCCTCCTCTCTTGCCTCCCTTTCTGTCCTTCCTGTAGCATTTGTATCCTGGAACATTAAGCTGCCAGTCCTGTACATCTCTGAGCCATGTTTCTGTAATTGCTATGATATCTCAGTCTCATGTTCCTACACATGCCCTGACTTAATCTGCCTTCCCTGTTCGGTCTACTGCATTGAAATAAATAGTTACATTTATCAGTCCTACCTTGTTCTCTGCATTGTCCCTGTCTGCCTTGACTGTTTGACTCACTTCTGTTCTCAACTGTACCAGTCTCATATTGACCTCTTTCCTCACTATCTCCCTGGGTCCCACCCCCCCAACTTACTAGTGTAAATCCTCCTGAACAGCTCTACCAAATCTCCCTGCCAGTATATTAGTCCCCTTCCAGTTTAGGTGCAATCCGTCCTTCTTGTACAGGTCACTTCTACCCCAAAAGAGATTCCAATGATCCAAAAATGTGAATCCTTCTCCCATACACCAGTTCCTCAGCCATATATTCATCTGCTCTATCCTCCTATTCCTGCCCTCACTAGCTCGTAGCACCGGAAGTAATCCAGATATTACTAAACTCGAGGACCTCTTTTTTAAATTCCTGCCTAACTCTCTGTAATCTCCCTTCAGAATCTCAACCCTTTCCCTTCCTATGTCATTGGTTCCAATGTGTACAATGACCTCCTGCTGGCCCCTCTCCCCCTTGAGAAAATTCTGCACCCTCTCAAGATATCTTTGATCTTGGCACCAGGGAAGCAACACACCATTCTGATTTTTCGTTGCTGGCCACAGAAACATCTGTCTGTGCCTCGGACTCGAGAGTCCCCAAACACAATCGATCACTTGGAATCTGACGTACCTCTCATTACATTAGACCCAGTCTCAATACCAGAAACTTGGCTGTTCATGCTACATTCTCCTGAGAATCCATCACCCCCTACTTTTTCCAATGGGGTTATTTGAAATGGGGATAGCCACGGAAGACTCCTGCACTACCTACCTACCTCTCTTACCTTTCCTGGAGTTAACCCATCTATGTGACTGTATCTGAGACTTTCCCCCCTTTCTATAACTGCCATCCATCACATCCCCTTGCTCTTGTAAATTCCTCAAGGCCTCTAACTGCCTCTGCAACTGATCCATTCAATCTGATATGATTCGCAACCAATGGCATTTGTTGCAGATATTATCCTCAGTAACCCATAAACTCTCCTTAAACTCCCACATCCGACAAGAAGAGCTATCACTCTACTAAGGACCATTTTTGCTTCTTTAAATCTACAGACCTAAAAAATAGCACTGTCTTATTCCTCTCCAAAACCCTGCTCCAGGTTAAATTACTAATTATGGCTTATATTATTAAGTTTAATCAAGAGACATAGCTCAATAAAACATATAGTCAAGAAAGAACCCACTCTACTCACTACTGCAGACTAATTTTAAGGCCACGCTTCAAATCCACTTATCTGCTTTTGTGCTGTGTCCTCTCCCAAACAGGTTCCTCCAAGATCAGTTGCGCATTTCACTGTTTTTTAGTTTTCCCAGACGCACTCCGATGTTCAGCGATACACGAATCCAACAGCAAAGGCAGTAACTGCTAACTCTGTCAATTAGCAATGTGGATTTCTTTCTCTCTCTCTCTCTTGCATTGACCTCACCATTGTTTCCTTTGTCTGCTCTTCTCCCTTTTAAAAGTGCTATTGTTTTGACTTTTTTTTCTCCAACACCTAAAATACCTCAAAAAGGAGCAGCTATTAAAGCCAGACATTTTCCCATCCTCCATCTTGGATTACCCAGAATCCTGTATTAATATAGTTGGCTCTTTCTTTGGGATATAAGATCAATTTTGCAAAGTTAAAGGCTATGTCTGTGAGAAATATGTCTTCAGGGAATATCTGATATCAAAGGTGAATTACGATTCCCCTTTAAATGGTCATGGGGGAGTGTTTTCTTACACTTAGGTATTTTTGTTACACCCACCTTTGATCAATTATTTCAGGCTAACTTTGTTCACTTCCTTGACAAGATTAGAAAAGACCTTCAAAGATGAGAGGCCCTTCCAATCTCTTGGTTAGGTCGAATAACCCTTATCAAAATGAATGTCCTTCCTCGTCTGTTATATCCCATGCAAATGCTGCCCCTGATGTTTCACAGGCAAACATTGCAAAGACTAACTGGTTGGATTAGTTATTTTATTTGACGCCACAGGCGGCCCCTCATTAAGTTTGCCAAATCACAGTTATCCCAAGTGTTGGGGGAGTAGACTTTCTAGATATTAAGAGATACCAACTAAGCTCCCTTCTGTCCTTCGTGAGCAACTGAGCTTGTGAGGACCCAAGATCAAAATGATTGGAGATCGAGGCCTCACAGGCAAAGTGCCCCCTTACTCGTCTGTAGTTTGTGGATAAGATGAGAAACATTATGGAATACTGTAGGAATCCATTATTAATACCGTCAAAGCATGGAGAGCAATGCGACAGAGTGAAGGCAGTTTAACTAAAACCTCCTTTCTTACCCCTATAGTTGGTACGCCAGGATTCCAGCCAGGGATAATGGATCCTGGATTCAAACTGTGGGCAACTAGGAGAATGTCCAGTTTGGAAGACTTGTTTGAGGTGGAGGTCATGATGTCCTTCGACCAAATGAGCCGCAAGTATGTATTGCCCAGCAGAGATCTTTTTTGTTACTTTCAGTTTAGGGACTTGCGCTTTTGACCAACCTATATAGGTCTGACACAAAGAGGAGAGTGCTTTATGCCAGAAGTACTCTCTCAGTTAATACTCTCTACCACTACTGGGGTGCAGAGCCTCGAATGACATTGAGCGACTATGTGAGGTCTGGAAGCAAGAGTTGGGAGTGAAAATCTCCTCAGAGACTTGGAAGGACATCTGTAACAGAACACACGCCATGCAGTTGAAGGTTCTTCATAGGGTTCATTTGGCCCCAGTTTTGCAAAATTCAAAAAGGGAGCATCTCTAATCTTCCCCCCAAGTGCAAATTAAGCATAGGTACCCCCTCATTGTTTGTGGTCATGCCACAAGCTTTGCAAGTACTGGAGCGCTGTGGCAGGAGTAACAGAGAGGTCTTGGGGACTAAAGTGAAGGTAGACCCAGTCTCTCTTCTCTTGTGCTTGCCGAATATTTCTTCCTCAGATGGGAAGAGCTATTTAACATTCTCACTTATTGTCTGAGGAAGAACATATTGATGAGCTGGATATCGGAGAACCCTCCGGGCCTGTTGGGATGGCGTAAGTTAATTGTGGAACACAAACCTTTGGATTTCCTCATAAATATAGTGCACCATAAAACATGACGTTTTTATAAGACATGACAGCCCTTTTTGAATTTCCTCGACGCAGACTTGTCTGCCATTTTAATTAGGGCATTTGTTTAGTGAGCCTTGTGCCCTGGGAGGAAGAATCCCAATTAGATATGGGTGTAATAACTAATGCTCCTGAAAGTTTGGACCTTCAATGTGGTTGCACTGCGTGGCGCTATTTATTTATTTATAGATTTGTGGTGAGTGTAGTTTTGATTTGTTTGTACAGTAGAGTAGTAGTTAGTTCACTGTAATAATTGTTATATTTATGTAATTTTACAATTTTGTAAAGAAAAACACTTTTCAATAAAAATAAATAAAAGTGATGGCGACTGAAAGACAGAGCAATCTTAAGGGAATATATAACTGTTTCCCTTCCTACATTCCCTGTTTCCTTTACAATAATGAAACTCCATTGCTTTGTCACAGATTCTATTCCACTTCTCTGTTAGATTGAAAGACATTCTACATAATCACATCCATCTTGGGCTGAATTTCCAACCTCATTTCCTCACTATCACATAAATTGCTTCTTTCCCTGTCCTCAACTCCGCCTTCTGTCAATCTCTGCTAAAACTTTCATTCCTTCATTTGTGATCTGCAGAGGCAACTCCTTCAGTATTCTACTGACCAGCTGACACATTTCATCATTTGTAAATTTCAGCTCATACAAAATTCTTCTACCCGTATGTTGTTCTTCTCATCCACCACTCTTGTTCATTCTGACATTCATAAGAACACAAGAAACTGCCATTGAGCCTTGTGTGCCATTCAATATCAACATGGCTCATATTCTGTCTCAACTCTGTTTTTCTGCCACACCCTCCAAGTCCCTTGATTCTGAGAGATCAAAAATCTATCAATCTCAGCCTAGAACATATTAACAATGTGGCATCCATAGCTCTCTTTGGAATAGATAGTTCCAATAATTCATAATCCTTTGTGTCGAGAAACTTCTTCTCATTTCAATCCTAAATAATCAATCTCCTAACTTGAAAATGGGTGCTTTATTGTAAGAATTTGTGTCTTGTCCTAGATTCCTATCCAGACAAAATAATCTCTCAGTATCTACCCTGTCAAGTCCCTTCAGCATCCACATATTTCAAATAGATCACCACCTCAACTTTCTAAATACAGAATATAGGCCTAACAGGCTCAACCCCTCAGTTTCTAGTTCTCCAAGTCTGCAAATTTAAGATTCTGAATCTCAAGGTTAAGTCCCTTCATGAACTTTCCACTTGCCATCTCTAAATTTATCATGCATTCCCCTCTCATTGTAGCGGAACATTCTGTTATGCTATTAGCCTATGCAATCAGCCATCTCAATTTGAGAAACCAGAAATCCATGCTCAAGCCACTTTAGCTTTGCAATTCATTAGTGTACTTCAAAAAAACCCACTAAAACCCAATTTCAAAAAAAAATTTGGTTACCCTTCCTATGAACAAATTAACAATATGGTAATGATATTTGTTCTTGTCTGGTTATGTCTCTGTGACTGTTTAAAACGGTTAGGTCTCATGGAATACAGGGAGAACTAACCATTTGGATACAGAACTGGCTCAGAGATAGAAGACAGAGGGTGGTGGTGGAGGATTGTTTTTCAGACTGAGGGCCTGTGACCAATAGTGTGCCATAAGGATCGGTGCTGGGTCCACTACTTTTCATCATTGGATGACAGCATAAGAGATATAGGTAATAAGTTTGCAGATGACACCAAAATTGGATGTGTAGTGAACAGTGAAGAACGTTACTTAGATTACAACAGGATCTTGACCAGATGGGCCAATAGGCTGAGGAGTAGCAGATGGAGTTTAATTTAGATAAATGTGAGGTGCTGCATTTTGGGAAAGCAAATCTTAGCAGGACTTCTCCTCCTACCTTTTATCTTAGCACTTTCCTCATTCCTGAAGAAGGGCTTATGCCCGAAACGTCGATTCTCCTGTTCCTTGGATGCTGCCTGACCTGCTGCGCTTTTCCAGCAACACATTTTCAGCTCGGATCTCCAGCATCTGCAGCCCTCACTTTCTCTCGAAGATTATACACTTAATGGTAAGGTCCGAGTGAGTGTTGCTGAACAAAGAGACCTTGGAGCGCAGGTTCATAGCTCCGTGAAAGTAGAGTCGCAGGTAAATCGGATAGTGAAGAAGGCATTTGGTATACTTTCCTTTATTGATCAGAGTATTGAGTACAGGAGTTGGGAGGTCATGTTGCAGCTGTACAGGACATTGGTTAGACCACTGTTGGAATATTGCATGCAATTCTGGTCTCCTTCCTATCAGAAAGATGTTGTGAAACTTGAAAGGGTTCAGAAACGATTTACAAGGATATTGCCAGGTTTGGAGGATTTGAGCTAATAGGGAGAGGATGAATAGGCTGGGGCTGTTTTCCCCTGGAGCGCCGGAGGCTGAGGGGTGACCTTATAGAGGTTTATAAAATCATGAGGGTCATGGATAGGATAAATAAACAAAGTCCTTTCCTTGGGATAGGAGAGTCCAGAACTAGAGGGCATAGGTTTAGGGTGAGAGGGGAAAGATATAAAAGAGACCTACGGGGCAACTTTTTCACGCAGAGGGCGGTATGTGCATGGAATGAGCTGCCAGAGCAAGTGGTGGAGGCTGGTACAATTGCAACATTTAAAAGGCATCTGGTTGGGTATATGAATAGGAAGGGATATGGGACAGATGCTGGCAGGCAGGACTAGATTGGGTTGGGACATCTGGTCAGCATGGACAAGTTTGGACCGAAGGGTCTGTTTCCGTGCTGTACATTTCTGTGACTCTATGACTGTATAAGTGTATTGACAGAAGACGGTCCTTCTCATTTCAATCTAAATTGGCACCTCTTAATTCTAAGACTATGTCTTCTTGTCCTCAACTCTCCAATGAGGGGAAAAGTTCTCTCAGAATTTACACTGTCAAGCCCCTTAATGATCCTAGATATTTCAATGAGATCATCTCTCATTCTTCTAAATTCCAATGAGTAGAGTGCCTCTGTTTAACCTTTGCTCGTAAGGCAAACCTTCCATACTGGGAAATAGCAACGTGAACTCTCTCCGAATGCCTTCAACAAAATATTTTCTTCAATAAGGTGACCAAAACTGCTCACAGTACTCCAATAGTAGTCTCACCAATATGTTGTAGAATTGTAGTAAGACATCCCTACTCTTATATTCCAACCCCCTTGAAAGATGACCAACACAGACCTGCTTCCACAAATGAGATTGATTGGATATGGGAGAAAAAACAAAGGATGCAGGTTGTGAAGAAAATAAATGTAGGATTACTCCTGGCATCCAATTGAAATTTGAAGTATCTATAACGATTAGATATGTAAGATTGCTTTTGGAACTCTCTTTAAGTGGATAAATTATAGCAGCAATTAGTGTTACTCTGAATAACCTATCATTATCCAATAGTCACCTTGAATACTTCTCAGTATGAATTGCTGTCATTGTATTCTGGTCACTTCAATGCTGACAAGGATCATTTTGTCTGATAAGTAGGAGAACAGTAGCATGGGTTTATTATTGAACAAAATCAAGAATGTATTTTAAATAAATGTTTTCAAGATAGGATAAACAGTTGAAGAACATTTTACAGAGAAACAGAATGGCAGAGTTTAAAAAAGTCATACTTACTTTTGTTTTCTTTTTGCCAATTTTGAAAAAGTCCAATAGCCCTTTTTCTTCCTTTTCATTCATGCCAGTGAGTATTGAAGCACTTTGACTCAACTCTGTAAAAATAAACGTCAATTAAATTCTGCTTTCTATAAATAGTTAAAATGTACTTATGGAGAGAAAAGTTTCCAATTGTCCAGTACCTTATTGCAGTTCTTATACATGCAGTTATGAATAATATTTCACATTCAATCGTCAAACAATGCACAGAAACATTTGAATCTATGCAGGCTTTGATAATTTAAAGTGACATGTTGTGTGAATTGGAAAACAGACTGTAAGCTTTGTTCTTATTTGAAATTTGCTTCTGTTTCAGAAACCCTCATCTAAAATCTATTATAAAAGAAAGAACCAACATTCTCACTAAAGGCTAAATTTACTTATTTAGTACTGGACAAGGAGGAGGCAGGACTGACTGAGAAAACAAGCAATGTCAATCTTTTTCATTCCCTCTGTAACATGGGAATTGAATATGCAGAGGGTCGTAACATTGAGATTCTTTATTCTACTGGCATCAGGTTATTATAAACATGAGAGGAAATTAAGGTTAAACAAGGTGTATTTACAGTATTTACTTGGAATGAAGTCTGTGGTTTATACTATCCATCTGCTCTTTCTTCCCATCAGCACATCTTCTCCTATGGACACCCATGTTTCCACAAAGGGTCCATTTGATTGCTCCAGCTACACTCCCTCACTGTGATCATTTGCTGCTGGAGGTCACCTCACTCGACATCCTCCCTCACCATCACCACCTGCTATTCTGTTACACACGACACAACTAATTTTAGGTGGGAAGCAGAAGGTGATGTTCAAATGGCGCTTTTGTCAATGGAAGCTTCTGTTCACTGGCATATGAAAGAGTTCGGTGCTGATTCCTTGTTGTTTATTATGTACATAATAATCTAGATAGGAATGTGGGAGGTATGATCAGTACATTTGCAGATGCCACGAAAATTGGTGGTATGGTAAATAGCGAGGAGGAAACCCTTAAACCACAGATTGATATGTATGGGTTGAACAGCAACTGGAATTTAGTCCTAAAAAATGTGAAGTAATCCATTTTAGGAGAACTATCAAGGCAAAGGAGTTCACATTGAATGGCAACATCCTAGGAAGTCCACAGGATCAGAGGGACCTTGCTGTGTATGGCATATGGGATACTTACCTTTATTTGTCAAGGCAGTGAATACAAGAGCAAGGTGGTAATGATGGAGCTGTATATAACATTATGTTGGCACAGCTGGAGTACCAAGTGTAGTTATGGTCACCACATTATAAAATGGATCTGATTACATGACAGGGTGCAGAGGAGATTCACCAGGATGTTGCCTGACCGACAGCAATTCAGCTATGAAGAGATAAGATGGTCTAAGATTGTTTTCCTTCAAGCACAGAAGGCTAAGGTGGGATCTGAGTAAGGTATACCAAACTCTAAGGGGCATAGACCAGGTAGTTAGGGAAAAAACTTTCCCCTTATTGGAGGGGTCAACAACCAGCAGCCTTGTTAATATAAAAAGCAGGAGGTTTAGAGGAGATTTGCGAAAACATTTTTCACACAGAGGGTGATGGGTATCTGGAACTTACTACCTAAAAGTGAAGTAGAGGTGGAATCTTCAAGGTATTTAAGAAATATTTAGATGAATGCTTGAAACGCCATAGCTTTCAAGGCTACATGCCAAGTGCTGGAAAATGGCATTAGAATGGATGGATGTTTGAACACTGGCACAGACACAATGGCGGAAGGGTCTCTTTCTGTGCTTTAAAAACTCTATGACCTTTCTCCTTGAAACATGCCATCCCAACAAATACATGAGACACACAGTGACTATTTGCTAAGCACTTACATGTTTACCAGGTTCAATAACACCATGATGGCTAGTATGTTTGAGTCCACAGTAGTGGTAGTGTTCTCTTCTTGTATCGCCTATCTGGATAAATGACAAGGGTTGAGGTGATATCCAGCCTAAGTTTAAGAAAACCTTCTCAGTCTCTTTGGGCTCCAGGAGCCACATTATCAGCTGAAGTTGTTGCTTCAGTTTCCACCTCCAACCCGCCAGGCCTGTGCAGTTTTCCAGGGTAACAGTAGGCCTCCCCACAACGGATCAACCGCTTAGACTCAAAACACAACAGTCACGCTCAGATTTCTTACCACCATACAACTCCACTCACACAAGAAATCACTCACCAACACTTCAGGTTGTACAATGCCCTGAGTAAGCGCTTGTTCTCCTGAACCAGAACCAACTCCTCTCTCTCAGGCTACCCTCTTGCTACCAATTCAACAACATAAGTGTGATCACCAGTGTCCAGAACTTTGGTGACTCCATCATGTTCAGGGTCCAACACATCCTGTATCTTATTTCGACCCCTGATATTCCAATTTTAGAATAATACCCTTGCATTGATTGGAAGGGCAGTCCTATCAAACTTGCAATTGCTCAATGCTTTTCTTCTTACTGCTTCCTTCTCTGTCCTCTTGTATACCAATATGAATGCCTGGATCAGCCAAATGTGATGCTTGGCTATTCACCTATTTTCCTCCTTCAGAAAATGTGGTGAGGTCAAGAAGATGTTCCACAGAATCTTATCCAAGGAGGGGTAGTGTGGAGGAGAGTCCATGAATGAGTTTGAGCTGCTATTATAAGCATAAATCAGCTCTTGAAAGCTCTCAGGCTACTTTTGTTTACTCTTAGAAGGTAAGGTGCGCAGACAGTCATGCAGAGCATGGTTGAATCATTCACACTATCTGTTACCCTCTGGATGATATGGTGATATGGGTGCTGTGGCTCTTAGAAAGGCCAAAGACTTTGTAAAGTTCCTGTAGGATCTAGTTCTTAAAGTTGCACCTCCAATCACTATGAATCTGACATGAACACCAAAATGGACAATTCAATCACTCACTAACCCTTTGGTTATAATTGAGGACTTTTTATCACTGGTGGGAATGGCCTATGTGATCTTGAATATCAAGCCAAAGATGAGTATATCATCCAAATATACAAGAAAGGACAGGAAACTAATTTATTCATCACACATATAAAGGTAGTGGGGCATTAAAGAACCCCAACAGCATTCTTGTGCATTTACAACGTCCCATGGTGCTTGATTGGAATGCCATTTCTTTAGTTTCTTGTTCAATGATGGGTAGCTTATAACCATGGGTTAAATTGAGACTGCATAAATATTTTGTACCTTTGAGAACTTGCAATTCTTCCTCAATCCTAGGTCAAGACTAAGTATAATTATGAGTCTCCACAGTGAGTGCCTGGTAATTGACACAGATCTTCAGTTTTCCATCTTTTGACTACAATGAGGAGGAGTATGGCTCTCGGATGATACCTCACTCCAAAGCTGTATGAGCTGATGAGGGAAGGTCCACCCTTCCTAAGTCCACCCCAAGGTTAATAAGTTCACCATCTTCCAACAACTTCTTAAAACTGGTTCACCCATCACTTCCACACCAAGGTTTTCCAGCTTGCAACCATTTACAAAATCACAATCCAATACAGCTTGCTCCTTCAACGCCCAAATACATACTGGCAGTGGTCACTTCTGGTGCTGCCATTCTCCCAGTACTGGACAGCTGCTGGGTTCTGACTGGCCAACAACTCTCTGAAATAAAAACAAAAAATGCTGGAGAAACTTAGCAGGTTTGCCAGCATCTGTAGAAAAGGAAATAAAGTTAACATTTCAAGACCAATATGATTCTCTTCAGAACTACCTAAGGTGGAAATTATTGTCTTTGAGGCACAGAAGATGCACTTCCATTATATTAAGATCAATTACGGCTAGAATACATTTGTTTCTTTGCCGTGGAAGGCAACCTATTAGAAAGAAGGCTGGGAATACACTGTCCTGTAAATTTCAGCCCTGTGTTCTGTTATTGACACACAATTGTGGTTCACCTAAGTGATTTGTCGGAGTATGGCCACTTAGCTCACAATAATAATCTCTCCCAAAACCAGTCATAAATGAGCCACCCCTCCTCACATCCTCCCTGTACCAAAATACACATGGAGAGCCTCCAGGGTCTCACCAAACACAGCAAGTGCTGATAAATGGCAGAAAGTGGTCTTTAATCAAGCACTTGATTAATATAATTAGCCACCAGGTAGACAGCCACGTTGCTGATGTTCCTGCCCTACGAATATACCATTGCAGTCAGGACACATCAGAATTCCCTCTTCAGTGCTTTCACTTCTATTTTACCTTACAGCTCATCTTTGTAGAGACCTAGTAAAAGTCAGTGCAGATTTTGCAGATATTCTTTGTTTTACCAGTAGGTACACTCCTTGAAGGCTTCGTTTCATCACCTTTCATCGTTAAAAATCCCAAGCTTCTCTATTGTTGCCTTATAGTTCACTTTACAGACAAGAGTCATTAACCTCTTGGCTCACTGGCACTTCCAACCTTTGAAGACTTCTGAATGTAAATGGAAGCAGTCTTGAAGTTGCAAACTGACAATGACTCTGCTCAACTTGAACATTATATCATCTTGCATGTACAAACTGTTCAACTGTACAGTTTAGCTTCCTATTTGTTTAGTACATTGTTGCTGCCCACTGAACTGTTACCATTTCTAGCTTTCTTCAACTTCAACCCTGGTAATTTCAATCATATTAAATGCATGTTGCCAATTTATGTCTCTCAATGTGCACAAAATTTATACCTATACCCCAAAAAAATTAATCTGCGATAGGCTTTTCCACAGATTCATTTTCAGTTGTCTAAGATTCCAATGCACTTCTCCATTCATTCACTTCATGATTTTAACCGGACTGTATCTAGCTCTAAATCTAGGTCATGAATATAAAGTAAAAACAGTAGACTTGTTGACACTGATCACTGGTATAGAATGATGTTCCTAGCACAGACACTACCTACCGCTTCTTTCTGATCAGGCAATCTGTCAATCCATTTTCAGAATCTCCACGGATTCCGAGCAAATGAATTTGTGTTGGAAATCCAGAATTATCACATTGCAAGAGTTCTGGCTCTCTAAAGGTTGAAGATTTATCACACAGGCCAGATCTCTGTTGAGGTTATTTGACCACAATCAACTCACTTACAGTAGACAATTTCAAGATGGCCTCTTCCTCGGGAGCTTCTTACTGAGCATCTGTATCCTTGGCTTCTCTGGATATTGGAATTTTATGACACACCTCCCCTGACTGCAAGGAGACGGCAGGGGTGTATTGTAAAATACAGTCTGGCTTTACCAATTCTTACCTGTTTTTTCTGACTTTCCAAAGGGTTAGTTGATGTGTTGAACAGCCCTTGGACCAACTGAGCCCCTTAAGTGGCCACTTAATGGTCACTTGACTATCTCATGTTACCCCCACTGCTATTTTAACCAAAACAGGAAGAGGTATTTGTAAAATGGTTAACCCAATGGCTTTACCAGATGAGCTAGTGTCAGGAAATGATCCTCACTTGTTGGCCTGTGATCAGAGAGGCTACCTGTCAGTGGTCCTGCAGAGTGCTGAAAAGTTGTAGCCCAGGTTGGAGGGGCCGTCAGGTAGTTGTTAACTGACCAGTTAAGGGACAAGCACAGGCAGTACAGAAAGTTGTGCCATGTGTCTTCCTACCACAAACTTATTAGCACCGAAGTGAAAGAGTATCCAATATCAGTCGCAATGACAGTCCACCTCATTTTCAAGACCTCCCACCTCTTTCTTTGCCTTCAGGGTCTGGAAAATTCCACCCATAATCACTGACATTTTGTTCTCTGTCTTGCATTAAAATATTCCATACAACAGAGGGGAGAGACAGATGACAGACAACCACCAAAGATCAAGAAATGCCACTGAGGATCCATGGCAACTGTCAGCTTTTGATAACCAACCATATGGTGTGGTGTCGAATTGTATTCAATACCATTTCTGTGAAGCACCTTGGGACATTTAACTACTTTGAACATTCCATATAAACAAAAGTTGTTGTTGTTGTTAATCAGGATACATTACAGAGAGGACTGAGATGGAGCACAAGACTGCAACAACAGAGGAGTTCAAGGATTTGTTTGTTTTAGGAGAAAGGTAATGACAGCAGTGTTGCAAGGCAATAGAGGCAATATCAGTGGAGACAGAGTCATTAAGATGTGAGATTAGGGTAAGGACAGTGGGGCATGTTAAATAAAGCTTGGATTACTATAGTTGGAAAAAGAAAGGAAACAGCAGAGGCAGCTGGACAAATGGCCTCAAACTTGATGACAAAGAAGTTCATGAGCTCCTTAATTGTTCAAGGTAGAAGAGACAGGGAAGGTAAGCTGCGAGCTGGAAAAGATCATTTTCAGCACAGTTTTGGTTTAGTGTCATACACCCTTAACAATAGTAAATTATTTTGCATTATCTTGCAAGATTACAAAATCATAAGAATTTAATGTGAGCATTGTATTAAAACTCTTGAGTTAATGTGAGTAAAACTAATGTAAGTTATCATTCCTTTTCACATCCAGTAACAGTCATCAAGTTTTTGATTTTCACAATGGGAGACTTATTCTAGATCTGTGTCATTACGATGAGTCAAAACCCCAAAGGGCTTATGGAGATATTGGGCTTTTAATTTCAGCATGAGTTTTTTTTTAATAAGAGGACAATCTTGCAGAGTGCAGTGTGGGCCCAAGAAATGTCATTCCTGAAGAAGGGCTTATGTCCGAAACGTCGATTCTCCTGTTCCTTTGATGCTACCTGACCTGCTGCGCTTTTCCAGCAACACATTTTTAAGCTCTGATCTCCAGCATCTGCAGTCCTCACTTTCTCCAAGAAATGTCACACCTGTACAGAGTCAGGGAAAACTTCAAACAGAAAGACTCCAAAGGAGGAGATAATGAGAGGCTGACTATTCACCCCTCTATCAGCAGGATGATATACAAAAAAAGGCATAATGACAACACAACTGTTGGTATGTGCATGTTTGAGACCTCTAGAATTTTTACTAATGTGCCGTGAAAGTAAAGATAGTAAAACAGCCATTAGCATCCCTACATTGCAGGTAAAGAAAGGGAAAAGAGTCTTCTTCAATTTGAGTTCCGCCAGTCATCATTTAAAGGAACCAGGAGAAAAGAATTTCAATGATGCGCAAAGACAAGAATCTCAGAATCAACTGTTCAATTATCAATGTCAACACTACTAATATCATCCAGTGTAACGGCCACAATATTCTACCGTCTATTCTTCACAAATGACTCAGACACGCTGATATCAATATTTTTAAGCTTTTCTTTCGGACTCACAGTTTATTCCTGATGTGTGGGTGTATTACGTTTATACTTCTTTAGCCTGGTTTATTTGGTTCCTTTTAAAACAAAGTTAAAAATCACACACCAGGTTACAGCCCAACAGGTTTATTTCAAAGCACTAGCTTCCAAATAAACCTGTTGGACTATAACTTGATGTTGTGTGATTTTTAACTTTGTTCACCCCGGTCCAACACCCCGGCACCTCCAAATCATGACTACCTTTTGAAACAAAAATTCATTTGGTCTTGAAGAAAGGTATCCACAAGGGAAAGAAAGCTTTTAAAATTTATTCTATTGTGACCAGCTGAGGAGACAGATGAATGAAGGAGGGCTGCCTGTTCATCACCTTCACCAGAAGCTTAGTGATTTTGGAGTATTCTGTCTGGAATTGTAACAATCTGCCACAGCAAAACAGCAAATGGAGAAACAGCTCCAAAAGTACATTATATTGTTTTAACTCAGAACTGAAGCCACAGGATGTGTTTGAGACTGCAAAAAAGGCACAGTATTAACAAAAAAAAATAAAAAATTGAATTTATTGAAATCATCAATTGTCTACTTAAGTGAGCTTTAAAGTCACAGATATCTACCATAATCATATAAAACTGCAAAAAAAATTAATCTTGAAAATACTGGCTGTATTTTATATCAACCTATAAGACAATAATTAAATAGAAAATATTCTGGATTACAGAAATTCAAGTTCTTTCTTTCTCAAGGTTCTTGTTTATGTCATAGTATAATTTAGTTATGCACTGGTGGGGCCAGGGGTAAAGTATTAAAAATCATCTACAACCTATTCAGAAATAGATATAATTTGAAATAAGACTGTAAATAATTGAATCCTCAAAAATGTATTTGCTGCATGAAATCTGTTTACATCAATGCAGATAAATGGTTCTTTTCCAAAACGCACATGGAATCTTTTAGGAGGTAATTTGAGAGCAGACTGCAATACAGTACTTAAACAATTGCTGCAAACTTTTGTGTGTGCACAGCTTAATGGGAATATTAAAGTAAACTACATTCAGTGAAAGCAACAGTTCATTTGAATTAAAGATGCAACTATGCTTCTAGTTTTTTTTTAATAAAAATAATCCAGTAGTGAAGAGCTTGTAAAGAGTTTCCAAACTGAATATCTTGGATAAGTGCTCAAAATTCAAAACTCTAGCTGAGTAGTTCTGGCATTGGCTTCTTTTTCCCTCATACATTAAATATGCAGACAAGCAAGTGAATTTTAAGAAACTGAATTGCAGAACTCTAACACACAAATTGTCTTTCACTTCTGAAGTATTTCCGCAAATAGCAAATGTCTTAATAATGCCGTGTCACGTGGCGCGTAGAGTCCAATTCTATAATATTGCATTATATCAGATGTTAGCTACACAATTTTTTTTAACATGCAGTCACAAATTTCTCCAATGGAACAAATCCTGTGGCTTAACAAAGTATATTGTGTCTTTCAAGATAGAAACACCCTGATTTTAATACAATAATAATTAATGTGATGTAAACAGTGATGTATAAATGTAACTTTTAATGTTAGTTGCTGTAAGTTGGATTTTTGGGTTTGAGCTAGTAATTGGTGGGTTTTTCTATGAGTTTGACGTTAATAATTAACTTGTAAGTATTTTTGTAAATATAGTGATTTTAAAAATGTATAGCGTTTGAAGCCTGGCTGTTGAGTGGATGGATTTTGTTGCCTAATGGACTTCTGTTTATTTCAGATTGCTTGTATTCCAACATGGGAAGTAAAAGGACCTCCAAGGATTGTTAAAGAATTCTGGAATCAATTTTATTTGAGTTTGAGAGAGACACCCTTGGCTGTGTGGGAGAAACTTTTAGTTTCACTTTTAAATTTGGGTAATTTTTTAATCTTATGAAGACCTTGGCTGCATAGGGCAGTGCTCTTGAGAAGAGGATATAGTGAGATAGGTCCTTAGAGTGAAGTGTTTGTTTTAGTTTCAGACCAGATTAAATATCTATAAATAATTATTTAAGCTGAATGCAGTGAATCTTAAGTGTATGATAGTTCCAGGAAGAAGCAATTGCAGTTCAAGCTTAAAAATTGAAGTCCCCAGTGACTTCAACCTACTGAAATGTTAGATACAGGGATACTGGTTTGAACAGAATACGAATGGTGTTTTGAGCACTGTACTGCACTAGGAATGTTGTTTTGAGACTGCACCGGTGGTGATTTGGGCACTATACAAAAGCTACTTTGTTTTTTTTTCAATTTATAAAGGAGTGTTTTGAGATTATTGCAATTATACTTCCACGGTGCATTTAAAATCTTTCAATGTGCATTGCAAGTATTTGATTATTATACTTTCTTTTAGTTCCTTTTATAATATACTTCCATGCTGTTCTTATTAAAGCAAAATCTGCAGCATTGTGTGCTTGTCTTTAATGAGAGACAACTTTGTTAAAATCAAAACAAAATCAAGATAGGTTCATGACTGGGATCTGACTTGGCCAGTAACAACATATGCTGTTTCTGGACAAACTCACCTCTGCTCGTATCCAGAGCATACAATTCCCGGGTTTCCAAATCATTTAACGATTTTGAAAGATCTACCTTTTCCCTTCTGATGTTTTCTCTCAGAAGTTCAAGGTGATCTGAACTGAAGTCACATTTCTCACATATAACTGGCAGCAGATCTTGCAAGGGTACAAATGGACTGACGCGTACCACAGTTTTTTGTGTCTTGTGGAAATTCACCACCAACCTCACAGTTTTCTGTAATTGTAAACAAATTAGATTAAGGATAACAACGTGTCCACCAGAATAGATAAATGTTTCATTTAACCACTGGTAATTTTGTAATTTTATTAGCTTTTGACATTCTATCATGAAGACATTTTCAAGAACTTTGCGCATAGAACACAATAAAGTACACATATATTCGTTGTACAATAAATTTAAACCATGTATCAAAATATGTTATCCACCAATCGGATAAATGAAGCAGCATTCATAAATTATAAAAATTCTCAAAATCTATTCAAGCTCATCCATCATCCTTCATTTCTAAGCCCCATCAAATGTGCACAAGTTATTGTTTCCTAACCTTTTGAACCTCCTTCGCCACATTGCTATGCAATTTTGTGAATATTTTGGTAAATAGAGATAAACATTAAAGTGTCTAGCGCAGCAAGTTAATTGAGCATCACATTTTGGGTGCACTGAATCATTCGAATAATGGCACAATTAATATAAAAGGGTTTGTGAAAATTACATACAACAATGCTTCTGATTTTTTACCTACTTCAGGCACTACAGGTGGGGGTCGTCTTGGCTTCTCCTCAATAACTTTCTGCTTTATGAGCACTTTGTCTATATCCAAAACTCCGACTGGAGTATTTGGCTTGAAGCCCAATGGTTTGCACGTCTCTCTGGATTGCAGTTCAAGAGTGTGATGAGTTGGATTTAAATGATATTGGCTGCACAGATCAATCAAGAGATCCATCACTGCTTTACTGTAGTGGAAAAAAATAAAATCAAAAATTATGAATGTATGCAGCCTTTCAAACTGACAAATCATCTGTGCTGAAGACTGTTAAATTAAAAACTAAAGTGTTCCTGAAACATTACATTAATAAATTTATAATTCACTTTTAATTGGTGATTTTATTTAATGTTTAATTTTTAATTGAATGGCACTTCAAACTTGCCATAGATGGCTTCTCAGGTTCCCTTGGTCACCCTTGGTCAATTTGCACATTTTATCTTTATGAGAACTGACTCAGATTAGATTACATTACATTACAGCGTGGAAACAGGCCCTTCGGCCCAACAAGTCCACCGAAGCGCAACCCACCCATACCTCTACATTTACCCCTTACCTAACACTACGGGCAATTTAGCATGGCCAATTCACCTGACCTGCACATCTTTGGACTGTGGAAGGAAACCGGAGCACCCGGAGGAAACCCACGCAGACACGGGGAGAACGTGCAAACTCCACACTGCCAGTCAGTCGCCTGAGGCAGGAATTGAACCCGGGTCTCAGGCGCTGTGAGGCAGCAGTGCTAACCACTGTGCCACCGTGCCGCCCATCTTGCTCTATATCTAAACTCTTGCTCTATATCTAAACTCAAGAAACATTAGAATACTTCTGTGATAAAAATTAAATAACTTGAAACAGAAGGTCCTGAAGAAACTCAGCAGATCTAGCAGCATTAATGGAGAAAGAACCAATGTTCACGTTTCAAATCCAGTATGAATCTTGTATATTCGACGCCATCATTGAATTTGTGTTCACCTGGGTCCTTTTGTTGGACTTTATTTAGTGACTCACATTAACCTGAACAACTGTAGAACTATTCCAAAAGAAGAGTCATATTGGACTTGAAAAGTTAACTTTGTTTCTCTCTCCACAGTTGCTGCCAGATATGCTGAGTTTCTGCAGCATTTTCTGTTTCCACTTCAGATCTCTAACATCCGTAGTACTTTGCTACTATTTGAATAGTTCTGTCATTTTTGCATGTATTTGTTTATTATCTTTATACATGTGATGAACTTTAGCTAGAATGACTTATTCCAAAGTGAAGTGAAATATATAGAGCAGCATGTATGATCAGAGTTGTTCAGTTCAATTGATGCAGTTTTGTTTCATTGTAACAACCTCAAAACAGTGAATGCGTAGGGTTGTCTAACTTGACGAAATCAGACAAGTTCTGAGGGCAGAAGCTCGTCTTTCTAAGGTTTCCTGATTTCCTCAGGGTTTTGTTGTCCAACGCCTTGTCCCTTTGTCCTCACTTCAGATTCTGCTTCAAGTCAAACCTGATTATTCACAACCCCTACTAAGCATGGAGTTCACCAGCCAAACTCAGCAATGACCTCCCCAGAGTTCAAGTGAATAGGGCTGTCACAGCATCTGATGCAAGTAGATGCGAAAATGTCAAATCATATTTTATTGTTGGTGGGATGCTAGTCTACACAACATATTTGAGACTTAAAATATATCTCAACAATCTACTTTCCTGGGAATTTAATTCTTCAAATGCAAACTTTAACTTAAAAATGCTTTTCAGTACAGCCCTCACCTTGAACCTTTCCATGAAAGGATCACAAAATTTAGAAGCATGACATTTTACAGTATCTTTCAACTGTTCACTCATTTTGAAATGGTTTCTAATTCAGTATATATGAAGCATAAAACCATAAATGCACAAAATACAATTCACAAACACAAACATTTCGAGAACTATAGAAGACAATTAAAACTATTTAGTTTGAATCAACTAGACCTCCTGGCCTATATCATTCAAGCTTCACAACTTGAGCATATAAAAGCCTTGGCTGGCACACCAATATAGGAGTCAATGAATCTTTTCGTAAACATAATTTTATTTATTAATGAAAATTAAGAACAGTGAATGAAAACTGGGATTGTATATTAGCAATTGTGTTTGTCAGTATGAGTACCATAGAGTTCCAAATGTGCATCCACAGCACCAATTTGAGTTGCAATGCCACCAGACACCAGTTCAATGAGGCTGTTAGTGTATAAAAGTTTGTGGCGTTGCAAAACTTGGCAAAATTATAAATATTGAGCACGATAATAGAAGACCTCAGTAGACTACAGCAATAGGAAGCTACACGGCACATGCAATTTAATAAAGGGAAAGTGCGAAGGTATTTACAATTTTAGAGAAACAAAATGGAGAGTCAGTATCATATACAGGGTGCTATCTTGAGGAGGTGTCCTGATGAAAGGACATCTGCCTTAAATGTAATGCTTTCATAGAACCTCCACAGTGTGGAAGCAGGCCATGTGGCTTATCAAGTCACTAACTCTCCAAAGACCATCCCATTCAAACCCAAATTCCTACCCTATCCCTTTAACTCTTCATTTCGCAAAGCTAATCCACCTAGGCTATACATCCCTGGAAACTATAGGCAATTTAGAATGGGCAATCCACCTAACCCAGGCATCTTTGGACTGTAGGAGGAAACTGGAGCACCCGGAGGAAACTCATGCAGACACGGGACAATGTGCAAACGCCATACAGACATTGCCTGTAGTTAGAATCAATAGTTCTATGAGGCAGCAGTGCTAACCACTGTGCTGTCCTCAAAATTCTCTCCTCAAGTGGTGCTGGACCTGCTGAGTATTTGCCACTTTTTAAAATTGCAAACTTCTAGCATCTGCATTATTATGCTTTTGGATTAATGTTCAAATCATTGCCATTTCTCATCTAGGAATATCTGCCTTGAAGAAATTTCACTCTTCTTTCCAACGGGACTTCCAATAGTCTCTTCTACCTTGTTCCTCTGCTTTCAATTTGCTTTACTGTTTATCAGATAGCTCAAGAAGACCACTTCAGCAATTGCCTTCAGCTTCAATTTATTCCAACTTGATGGATTCCAACTTAATCTCTACTCTTCTTGTAAGAATCACAGATACATCCAAGATACTCAGACCTCTTCAAAACACTGATCTTACTGCATTACAGATGCATTCTCAATGCATGTTGCACACATGAACAGTCACACTCTGCCCTTTAGGAAACATGAACTCTTTCTATCTCAAAGCTGTCCTGATCCATAATTCATCTTCTGCCTCATTAGGTGGGTCAAAAAAAATCTTTTCATTTCCTTTCAGATGCAAAAAATTGCAAGTTGCACTAACTCACAGGTACAACACCAATCTAGATCTTCTTTCCTTTCTCTTCTCTCTGAACTCATCATTTCCTCAAATCTCACCCTTTACCATTCACTGACAATATCTTGACCTTCCCCTGTCAAACTCTGAACATCCATCTTCAGCAACTATCTCAGATTCTTCCATTTACATGTCCCCCCAATCGTGACCCCGATCAAAACATACACAACATTCAATTTTGAGCTCAGCATGGAACTGAGCTGTTCTTCCA
This sequence comes from Chiloscyllium plagiosum, assembly GCF_037043375.1. Taxonomy (NCBI): domain Eukaryota; kingdom Metazoa; phylum Chordata; class Chondrichthyes; order Orectolobiformes; family Hemiscylliidae; genus Chiloscyllium; species Chiloscyllium plagiosum. The sequence goes on from NW_028270143.1 coordinate 58,558,392, forward strand.
TTGTACCTACCTTTGAGCCCACTTCTTTGATTAGGACCAACCAACTTAACAAATTCCTTCACATGTTTCTAATATTCTCTCCCCTCCCTCTAATCTCTTACCTTAACTACATATTTTCATTGAGAACTTGACATCAGCAATCTAAAATTCTCTGCTCCTCTTCTCTGCCATTCTAACCAATTTCTCTCTGAACTTGCTGAAGTCCACTGTGATAGATCCAACCTTAACGTCATCATCCAATGCATCAACACAAATATCACTAGTATTGTATGAATTTCTATCTACCAGCGGCCAAATGCCAACTATCAGCACTTTCTCCTACCTCCCTGTGAACCATGTCATCATTACTGACTATCAGGTCATTATGTCAAAGACTATCACTAACTTTACCATGTCTTCCCTCCATAACCTCTAACTTATAGCACCCCTCCAAACTCAAGAAGCACACTTCTATTCCCCTCCTAACATTAATAAAAAAAGCTTTTGCAGCTTGCTCCCACTTCATTGAACTTATTTCTTTCAGTCAATTCCATTTTTTCTTTCTTGTATACTCTTTATGTATCTTCATCCATGACTCTTCTGTTGTCCTGTGTCACTTCAATATTTTCAAGTTTCCTGGCTCCAACTATTTCCTCTTCACTATAGATCCCCAATCCTTTCAAACCCTATCTCCACTAGAACAGTCTCAGAGCTATCCATTTCTACCTTAAACCAAGGTACAATTTTCATTCTGAATTAGCTTTCCTTCAAACTCCACTCCTTATGCATTCCTGATGAAAGGTCATTGGCCTGAAATGTAACTCTAATTCCCTCTACAAATGTTGTCTGACCTGCTGAGTACTTTGTTGATTTCGTTTTTGTATAAGTGACTCAACTTGCTTCGACATTGCAAGTTTAGTACAGTAAAATATTACAAGGGACTTCAAGGGACCTTACCAAAGAAGATTTTCTACTAAACCACATAAGACATTTTTAGGACTGATCAGGTAGCTTTTAGGAAATATCTTAAATAATGTATAGAGTCCATTTCTTCATTACGTCGCAATTCCAGAGGTCCTTCAACCACAGTACCTACATCTCATGCAGAGTTGTTGCCTTCCTGAATGCTGTAGCTGTCTAATACATCTCTGAACACTGTGTATTAACACTACAAACTTTGATGGTGCTATAGAGTCTAATGTCTTAGCCATAGTGTTACAATATTGTCAAACAAATTAGGGAGAGTCTACATCTAAGAGCAATAACTTGCGTTACTTTATTCAGTATGATTAAATGGAAAGCTTCCCAAATCAATTGCAAATACATTCATCATATACTTTCAACCGTGCTCCACATTTAGGTTTTTTTTGTGGATAACAGTAGCCAATCAACTGTCACGTAAAGCTCAATTTTTCGTTCAACAAAATAACTCCTTTAGGCGCTTGTCATTCAACCTCTTGCAGAGCTCAAAAAGAAGTATTTTTGCAGACATTAAAAGAATTTCATGGGGCATGCTACGGAGAGGGTGCTTTTACAGCTTTTCATTTACAGAGGGAGGCATAAGTAATGACTGCTATTATCACAGTTCTAGGGAGGATCTATTGTACTTGGAAGAGGTATTAATGGCTGGGGTCGTCCAAATAATTATTTATGATTTCTACAAAAAGAATTCAGTGAGGAAACCTGACAGGTGAAAGAAAAACTATCATGTTGTTTGCTTGTCAAGTTTGAGGGGGGAAGTCGCTCTTTAATAGACATCACATGATATGTCAGCAGTCCAAACTTCACAAGAATGAAATGCAAAGATACAAACATGTATGCTCTGTAGCCTTCTCTATAGATTTCGATTCAAAGGAATGTTAGCATTTTCTATGAATCTTCTCAAAAACAAAGATAAAACTGTTTGCACAATGAGCACAGAACATCTACCTTAAAAGTAATTGCTTGCATTTATTTTCCTTAATCAAGTACAAAATTAGATTATTCACCTCATGGCAATTGCTATCTTCAAACTTTTCTTCGCAGCATTACAGTTGAAGCAATAATGAAAGATTTCCAAATTGTTGAATAATCAGTAATTAGATTTATCTGATCAAACAGACAGATAACTCAATCAATTTGTTTGGTAACTTAAGCATGTGGCAGTTTTCTATACTGCTGCCATATATATCTGTCTTCAAACCAAGTTCTTGTCTATTCAAATCCCCAGGTTTCCATCCATGGGTATAAAGGAAGTCGGTGAAAATGTAGCACATAACCCAAACTATAATTTTGCAATGTTTCTCAACGTATGGAAAGTTATTTTGGATTGGAAAATTATGCGTGTCACTCTGCTATTTTAGCAAAATAACCAAAGGAAACCAGGGAATTATAGATAAGGTGGCCAACTGTGATTGAAAAATTGTTAGAATTCCTAATTAAGGATTGGGTAAGCAAATACATTAAGTGGAATTTTCCTTCCCGTGACATTGTGAGAGTGACGAGACATAAAGTGACTAAACAAGGCAAGAATGAAAAAAATCTGAAACTCGACAATGAGAAAAACTCACATAATCTTACCCTTAAGCCTTAAATTGTGACTGAGATTTTGGATAAGATTTGTAGCTCAGGTTATGGATCAGGTTGTAAATTTGCTCTCTGATCTGGTAGAATTGTTCTCAGGCATTTTGCCACCAAGCCAGGTAGCACCATCAGTGAGTCTCCAGTGAAGCACTGGTGTTCTTCCCCACTTGCTATTTATCTGTCTTGGTTTGTTGTGGTAGGTGATAGTCCCAATTTGTTGTGGTAGGTGATATCATTTCCAATTCTGTTTCCGAGAAGTTAGTAAATGGGGTCCAAATCTATATGAAGGGATGATGAAAGGCTTTTGCCCAAAATGTTGATTTGCCTGCTCCTCGGATGCTGCCTGACCTGCTGTACTTTTCCAGCACTACTCTAATCTTGACTCCAAATCTATATGTTTGTTAATGAAGTTCGGGTTAGAATGCCTGGACTCATGGAATTCCTGTTCGTGTCTTTGTTTAGCCTGTCCCAGGATGGATGTATTGTCCCAGTCGACTAGTGTCCCCCTTTGTCTGTGTGTATGGATACCAGTGATAGTTGGTCATGTCTTTTGGTGGCTACTGGTGCTCACGTATCCTGGTGGCAAGTTTCCTGCCTGTCTGTCCAATGTTCCTGTCCTGGCAGGGTATTTTGTATATGATGTTCGTTCTGCTCTTTTTTAGTATGGGGTCCTTTAAATTCATTAGGACCTATTTCAAGGTGATGGCAGGTTTGTGGGCTACCATGATGCCTCGGGGCCACAACAAACTGCAGTACACAGGAACTATGAGAAGCTGAGGAAAAAGATCTATACAACGTATTCATGAATAATGGGGTTGCACAGTGGCTCAGTGGTTAGCACTGCTGCCTCACAGCGCCAGGGACCCAGGTTCGATTCCAGCCTCGGTTGACTGTCTGTGTAGAGTTTGCACATTCTACTCTTGTCTACATGGGTTTCCTCCGAGTGCTCCGGTTTCCTCCCACAATCCAAAGATGTGCAGGTTTTGTAAATTGGCCTTGCTAAATTGCCCATAGTGTTAAGGGATTAGGTGCATTAGTCAGGGGTAAATATCAAATAATAGGGTTGGGGAATGGCTCTATGTGGGATACTGTATGGAGGGTCCGTGTGGACTTATTGGGCCGATGGGCCTTTTTTCACACTGTAGGGATTCTATGATTCTAATGGGTACCCAATAAGCGCAGTCAATCGATTCCTGCACAACTGACCTAAATAAGAAGACAGAAAACACTCAGAGACTCTAGTTACCCTGCCATACATCAAAGACATCTTGGAGATGATGACCAGACTATTCTGGCCCTTAGGCATCATGATAGCCCATAAACGTACACCACATTGAAACAGCTCCTGATGAATTGTAAGGACCCCACACCAACAACAACAGAACAAACATCATATACAAAAGACTGCAACAAACATTACATTGGATGGACAGGCAGGAAGCTAGCCACCAGGATACATAAGGACAAACTAGCCACCAAAAGACATGACCAACTATCACTGGTATCCATACATACAGACGAGGAGAGCCACCAGTTCGACTGGGACAATACATCCATCCTGGGACAGGCTAAACAAAGACACGCATGGGAACTCCAAGAGGCCTGGCATTCAAACCAGAACTCCATTAACAAATATATAGATTTGCACCCCATTCACTAACTTCTCCGAAACAGAGCCGGAAATTATATCACCCATCACAACAAACTGAGACAGACAAATAGCAAGCAGGGCAGAACACCAATGCTTCACTGGAGGCTCACTGATGATGTTACCCAGTATGGTGACAAAATGCCTGAGAACAAATTGACTAGCTCAGCAATCGAATTTACAACATTAAATGGTGACTTCAGAATCTCACCCTTGAATATGCAACAAAAAAAGCAATGACACCAATACAGAGGGTAGTAGCGTTTCACTCAGTGCTAAAGTCAGGTTGCACTAAATAGGCAATATCACCCATACTAAAGCTGGATGCTTCCAGGAAGGCAAAGTCTTTAATTATGGTAAATGACTTATTTCCATGCATTTATATGTCATAAATACCCCAACTTGCCCTGGTCATATCACACTTTCACTTCACTTCACCTCTCCTTCATTAAAAAACCAAGAGATTAAAAAAGCCCAACAGGTAAAACAGCATGGGAACTTTTCGGCTGCAGCTCATTGAATGCTTGTCCCACAATCATGTAACTGTTTTCTCTGCACGACATCCCTGCATGCTTCGTGACCACTATTCTCAACACTTCATCCTCACAATGTGTCACAAAGCACCAGTCTCACAAACTCACATCTGCTCTTGAACCAACTCAGTTACTACTACAAGTCTTGAACACCCTATTCATTCTCACTCAAGTTACTGCATGCAACTCATGCATTTACACAGGATGCTTTTGAGCTGACATAGACAAAGCATCTTGGCATGCCTTGTTCACACTCACTAATTTTAGTACTGACTTGGATCCATCCAGTGAAATACCCAAGGTAATTTTCGAAGTCATGAACTTTCAAGGTAAAGTGGATATATTAATTGTGATGTGAACAGTCTCCTTTCCAGGTTACTGAACATCTTTGTCAAACTGGCATCATGTTCCTATGCCTGAGCCTGTCTCTACAACGTGATGAAGTCATTTATGGCAGAGAACAGGGCACAAATTCAGCCTGGGACGAAGCAGGCTGGCCTCTGCCAGTCCTCTGAGTATCAGAAACCTGGGGGCTTTTTCCTTGAAAAGCTACAGAGAGGTGTCAGTGATGTGCTCAACAATTGTGTCCCCAGGTTTAATTTAAATAGAGCATCTACTGAGGTGAAAGTCTCTACAAATCATGCAGGTTAGCATCCAGTTGATGTTTATTCCAAGGGATCTGTGTCTGCTTCCTTGGAGATGGAGCTGAGGCTCTCCAATACTAGCCTTTTCGCAGAGGTTTCTTAGGTACTAACTTTCTCTCATACCTATGTAATTGCTTTTATTTAAGTTCACATTTCACTTTTGGATTGAGGTTGTCAGACTATAATCCAAAGAGAAATTTTATTATAAACACTCTCACGTAGAACATTGGAATGGGTGAAGAGAGCAGAGAAATTAAAATGGCCAATATCATGTCAACAGTTCTCAACGAATAGATTGGGTGTAGGTAAGAGATCAAGGGGATGGGTCCAGATGGAGGGACAGTATGGAAGATGAGAAAAAGGATCCATAGAGAGTGAGGAGGAGACACCTGGGCATAGAGATAGAAAAAGATTGAACGTCATGTCCTGCCTAAAATTCATTGAGGTAGGGACACAAGAAATAAAGCAAAAAGCAAAATCCTTTGCTGAGCACAGAGCGATCAGCATCAGAATGTGGAAGGTCAGAAGGTACAGTAAACACACAAGAGGTGGGGTTAGAAGATGGGATGGAGTTAGAGGGAAGAGAACGGGAAGAAGGATCCAAAGACAAATCATTCCATGTCAGTTTTCAGAGCTTCTGGTCCTTAACACTTAAAAAGAGAAAAGATTTCTTGTCAAGGAATCAAATGAGAGCAAGAATGAAAGGGAACTGGGGACATGGAGAGCCTTGTGCAGCATGAGGGAGTGCTGATGAGAGAGAGGTCAAGATTGTGCACGTGCTGACGCATCACATTGACCATGGATCTCAGGATGTGATGAGAACAGCAATCTCAGGAGTATTGTATGCTATGCAGATACCTGTAATCATGGATAGATTTAAAACATGAAGGATGGAATTTCAGTCAGAATATGTATGGGCTATGTTGAGGCTTGAGGCAGTCACAGAAGAAAAACATTTTCTTGTGAAAAACAGTCTTGACAACCACTTTATCAAACTCTAGGAAGGAAACAAAAAGCATTGGAGATGCAAAAAGATTGCTTCTTCCTGGTCACTTCCTCTATGTAACTATGTGTGTAGAACAAGTGATGTTAGGTGTATCACCTGATCAAACCTGGAAATATCCTGGTACAATGAAACTTATCAACTTTACAGCCACTGACAGCGCAGTTCTTGCCCTGCACAAGGTCACAGGCCTACTTGTACAAGGCATCAGATTTCAGTGGACACCTCCTGTGTAAAATGGAGCTGATGCACACACTTTTCTGGGCTTAGGCTGAGATCAGGAAATGATCCCAAAATACCCTTGGTGAATTAGATCTCTTGCTTAGAGCACCTCCCCTTTTACTTCTTTCTCTAAACATTTTGCTCTTTTTTCTACTGCCTGTGTTCAGATTCCCTTTCATGACCAAAGGATATGGCAACCACAGCTGCTGTGAGTGGGAGAAAGTGATTTAACCAGAAACCCTGAGGTCGCAATCAAGGCCTTCTCCTAAAGTAGCACTATTCCCTGTTCAGTTACTTGCTTTAAACAACAGTGGGAAAATCATCGCATTTCCACAAAATCATCAGGCTCGTAGAAATTAATGAACAGTTAATTTGCAATTAGTTGATGATTTCTTTAAAAAGCACTGGCTAGGAGTTCTTCCTGTAGCTGAATGCATGTTCTGCTCTGAGTATTGAAGAAAACTGTTAGTTAAAGTGGCAAAGTTGAAAATGGCAGTGCTGAGGTTACATTTGCATTAAAGACTAATTGATATTATAATTATCTATTCTGCATACTTCAGAGCACACTCTTAATATCTGTGCCAACACCTCAGCAAAATAGTACCTATAATACCTCGAAAATGGATGTTTTAGTACTTCTGGGTGAAAATAAACTAAGCCTTAGCCTTGGAACAAAGGGCATCTGTTTTGTGATTTGACGAGTAAAATGTCTATTTCACCATTCCATAAGTTAAGAAAACTGTCCTTTAAATTTCAGACAAGGTGTACAAGCACAATGTAAGCATAATGTTAGAGTCCATGCAAACATTTAGCAAATGTTTTTAAAAACCACAGAAACATGCAATAAATGTGCTAAAAATGTGTATTGAGAAAATTAAAATAATTAACAACATGTAGTTTCCATGTAAGAGCACTCCAAACTGAAAAGGTTATAAATCTCAGCTCACAAAATATAATACTGCATTTTTATCTTAAATGATTTGAGTACTTTAGCCGCAATACAGACATTTCAGAACTTGTCAAAATATTTGCATCCATAAGATGTCAGATTGATGTATGTGAACAAAAAATTCAATAGCATTGCACAGCAACAGATTATCTGGCTGTGGGTTTTTTACACAATGGTTTAATTATGGCTTTGTTTCCATCCCATACAAAAGTGCTGAATAACAGTGCAATTAGTAAGAATAACTACAGTACCACAGAGGCCTATCTAATGATTAACGGTTGCATGCCATGTTGTTTCTGCATGAATGTGTGCATGAGATTGAGTGTTTCCTATTGAGCAGATGTGTAAAAGACTTCAGTTTTGGACTTCATTGCTGGGACATTTGATAGATTTTTCCAGAACTTTTCTCTTAATGCCCAGTGATGTGGCCAGGCCTCAATCGATGAATCACTTAGTGGTTGATAATCAGTTCACATTCAGTTACAGCACAGTTATGGTTTATGACAACTTGCTCACCAGGTATATTTATGGTTTCATTATTTGAAGTGTTTTAAAACTGTGTTGTGAGCACATTTGAGAAGACAGCTTAAAGAATTTATTTTATGAATGCAGTTTCAAGAAGTACTGAGAGAGAGAGAGAAATAGTTATGAACTCTCATTCTTTATCCCAAAAATTCTACCAGTCCAAAGGAAAAGAATGGTCAATCATTGACAAACAGATGGGTGAGTAACGTTGAGGTTGCATTTTGTAAGACAGAATTATCATTATAATTACTAGTTTATGCGTCACTATGCCATTTGCAGATTAGTGAAAAAGCTGGATCACAGCTTCTCAAACATCAAGCATTAGGTAATCTTGCCAGAAACAAGAGAACTAAATTAAAAAGGAGCTCCAGTTTGGAATTTTGAACTAACTTTTGCTCCAAGAACATAAATTGGCACAAGAAACATAAATCAAGGTTATTATTCTCTCAGTTAAATACATTTATAAAGATACAGTAATTAAAATCAAATGCCATTCATCAATGTGGAACACTCAAAGAATGAATCCTCTTCCCCATTCTAACCCCAACATGTTTACATGATCAGTTTGATAATTAAAACATAGTGGCTATTCTCAGAGGCTATTGCTAGATTTAATTTTCCCCAAATTTTGTGTGAAAATATTGCCTGCAAGCTCTCTCGCCTTTTATGGAACTGCTGCGCAGGGAACCTGTGGAAGCTGGAGAAATAGGAAGTGACAATGACGACCGCAATGTACATATATAAAAGTAGTCACCATTTCCTGGCATTCAAGTGCAATTTCTTAATATAAATGCTTGGCTTAAACCAAACAGTTGGATTGTGGCATTCTTTGCCATTGCTCTATTAACATCAACATGCCATGTTAACCTATTATTTTCTTCTTCTTAGGAGGTGCAGGTGCCACAAAAACCAGAGTTCCTTCCTTTCCTTTACCTCTCACCCAAATTCTCCCATTGTGCCATTTTTATTCTTTATACTAGTCATCAATTCAGTGACATCTAATTCAATGTTAATCAGTGCTGGGTTTAAAGCACAAATTGTGAACAGGATGGTGCAGTGAGTGTTAATGTGCCATTGACTAAGTTAATGGGGTGATGGCTTTGCTATTCATGAAGTTTGCTGAAGAGCTTTCTGGTAGTTTTAGGAATAGTTAGTTGTGATGTAAAAAGTATTTAGCAGATTATTAGAAATTTATTCCAAAAATATGAGGGAGTCTAGCACAATTATCATGTCAACTATACAAGTGTATCATATTAAAAACATATTTTAGCCTAACAGATCTGAAGTCTAGGTTAAAGATTGTTTCAATATTCAAGCGGCTCAATATCTTTTCAGATATTGTGTGAAATTTACTAAAGAATTAGTGGATTTACTGCTGTGTTGCGTACAGGAAATTGGGGATCACTGGGAAAAATATTAAAATGATTTCATGTGATACAAGCTTCACTGGCATTTGGTGCTTATCCCTAATTACATTTTAGAAGGTTTTGATGAGTCACCAGAAGAGTGTGACATGGCGATGTTACTGGACTAGTGATTCAGAGACTCAGGATATTGCTCTGTGGACATAAATTCAAATCCCAACATGTCAGCTGGACTTTAAATTAATTATTATTTAATCTGAAATTAAAATCTAGTCTCAGTGGTGTTCTTTGGTGAAAGGTCTGCTCAGAGCAAGTTAAACTGGTTGCCTTCTGATATTAGAGTGGTGCTGGAAAAGCACAGCAGGTCAGGCAGCATTCGAGGTGTAGGAAAATTGACGTTTTAGGCAGAAGCCCTTCATCAGGAATGAGGCTAGGAGCATCCAGGGTGGAGAGATAAATAGGAAGGGAGTGGGGCTGAGGAGAAGGTAGCTAAGAGTGCAACTTGTGGATGGAGGTGGGATGAAGGTGATAGGTCGGAGAGGAGGGTGGAGCGGATAGGTGGGAAGGAAGATTGGCAGGTAGAACAGGTCAAGAGGATGGTGCTGAGCTGGCAGGTTGGAGCTAGGACCTAGCATGTCAGTCAGTTGAATCAGAATTGAACAGCCTCTGAGAAGTGGCACTGAGATTATGCAAAAAGCTTTGCCAACATTATAATTGCATATAGCCTCATTTTAGCACTACTTGGCATGAACCTTTGAAAGATAAGGTGTATTCTTAACCTACGCAGATGCTGGAACTGTTGGGGAAGCAAGGTACAACACAGCAAAAGAACCCACTCTCAGACACAAAACTATGAGCCCTTAGTTCAGGAGGTACACAAGAGGAGTATTTTATTCAAAATAGGCAAGGAGGCCCTCCAGTTCTAAAGCTATATATATGTGGCATATGAAGATTAATTCACCGATTAACGTTTGGTTTAATCCAGACATTTACATTGAGAGATTGCACTCGAATGCCATGAAATGGTGACTTCTTTTATTTATGTACAATTATCAAATCACAGTTGTCATTGTCTTTTGTAAGGTTCATTCAATAAGCAATTATTATAAGCAAAGTTATTATTGTAATAAATGGCAAAACTAGTTCATGAATAAGCTACTATTCAAAGATCTTTCTGTTCCTGCCAGCTTCTTGAGATTTGTTTCCTCAATGGACACCTCAAGGTCTATACTGAAACAGCAACTTTATTTCAGAAGCTTTAGCGAGGCAACTTTCAGAGTACAGGCTCAATCACTTCCAAACTAAGCTTATCAAGCAACTAAAGTCATAAAATGTATTTCTTATCTCTCTTAAAACCTTTGTATGTCTGCTTTCCACCAAGCCATTTGATGCTTTGTCAACAGCATTTGGTTTTCAATGCTCATTAAGCTACTGTCTTAATTTCTAAGGAGTAAATTCCCTTGCTAATCCAAAAGGTCCAAAGAGCTCCATATTCCAATTCCACATCATCCTTCAATATAAATATGAATTCCTAATATTCCCCATTCTCCCCACCAAAATATGCTACTATAAATTGCATCACATCTCTGCATTAAATTTCATCTGGTGGGTATCTGCCCATGCCACCAACCTGTGTCCTTTCGACGTCTTTATTACTATTCTCATCGTAATACACCATACTTCAATGTCATCCACAGATTTTGAAATTGTCATACTGTATACCCAAGTTCATTAGTACATATATAAGTAAAGGCATGGTCCAGTACCAATCTCTGGGACTCGAGAACACATCTTTCTTCAGTACAAAAATAACCAGTCTCCACTTCACTCTGTTTCCTGTCATTCAGTTGACTGTTCATCTGTGCTGACACTTTCTTTTTTATTCCATGGACTTCAAACTTGGAATTAAGTTAGTTACGTGGCACTTCATCAAACACTTCTTGAGAGTCCACTCAGACTACATTCATGATATTACTGTCTTAATTAAATGTTACCTCATTAAAAAAACTCACATGAATTTATTTAAACACAATTTGCTTTAAAAAAATCCGTTAGCAATCCTTAATTAATCCACATTTGTTAAATCATCTATTAAGTTTGTCCCTAGATTACAATTTCTAACAATTTCCCATCACAAAGATGAAACTGCTCTATAGTAGCTGGGTTTATCCTTATGTTCATTTTTGAACACAGGTGTAAAAATTGGAGTGCTTCAGTTCTCTAGCACCACTCATGTATCAAAGAAGGATTAAAATAATTTCACTACTATCCCCACAATTTACACCCTTGCTTTGCTCAGCATGCTCACATGTACCCCATCTGTCCTAGTGACTTAGAGTGATAGAATCATAGAGATGTATAGCACGGAAACAAACCTTTGGTCAAACTCATCCATGCCGACCAGATATCCAAACCTGATCTAGTCCCATTTGCCAGCATTTGGCCCATATCCCTCCGAACCCTTCCTATTCATATATCCATCCAGATGCCTTTTAAATGTTATAGTTGTATCAGCCTCCATTATTTCCGATGGCAGCTCATTCCTACATACACAACCCTCTGCATGAAAAAGTTGCCTCTTAGGTCCCTTTTATACCTTTCCCCTCTCACCCTAAACCTATGCCCTCTCATTCAGGACTCCCTCAAACCAGGGAAAAGACCTTGTTTATTTACTCTAACCATGCCCCTTTATATTGTAAAATGCCTTGCACTGTTTGTTATTTCATTCAATTGAAATACCGTCAGCCTTTTTCGAGATGTTTATCACTTTTTAGCTCATCCAATATTTTAACCAACTTTTACATTAAGTTATATTATTCTTATTTGTATATCCATAGACGACATTGGATTCCTATTTCAATGCAATTCTCATATTCACTTTTAACCTTTCATATTTCCTTGTTCCTTTCCCCTGTTAGCTGTGTATATTTATCCTGGTTCTTACCAGTCAATCTAGCCTCTGCCATATTTCTGCTTTCTCTCTCAATCTATATATTGAATTATTCAAGCTAATACCTCACTAGAATAAGTCCATTGTTCTTTTTCAGTTCTGTCTGCCAATTTTTTATCTTAATTTACTCAGGACCGATCTGATCTCACTCCCCAGAAAAAGGCTCTCCTTCAATTAAGAACTTCTCTTCTCGATGGCTCCTTTTTCATTTCTATAAATAAGCTAACCTTTATGATACTATGATCACAGTACCGAATTTTGATCCCAATGACCCACTTCATTCCTATAAAGCAGCATCATTTCCATCCTCATCATGTTTGGAGCATACAGAGCAACACGTTTGTTAATACACTTCACAAGCTCTTCTCCCTTCTACTCTTTGCAGTATGACTACCTCAGTCTAAATGAGGTTAATTCAAGTCCCTCACTATCACTATTCTATGGTTCTGTTATCCCTTTGGGATTTCTCTGCAAATTTGCTCCTCCGAATATTTCCCTTTAGACAATGTTCGATAATGTACACCCATTAGAATAATAGTTCCTTTATTGTTTCTTGACTCTAATCAGGCTGGAAGAGTTGTAATAACTTTAACAAAGTAAATAGACTTTGTATTTGTAAACATTGGGACTGAACCCTGCTAAACTAAAAGAGGGGACTTAAGATACTGACGTTGTAATTGTGGTGGTAAAAGCCTGTACAAGGAGACACAGAGGTAAAAATGGATTGGGACTCCACAATTACACTTCATGACCAGAGGTGAAATGCCTCTAATTTCATCAAATTGACATCACGGTAAAAATAAGGATGAGCAAAAAAAAGAAGCCAAAATTGTTCAATGAACTGAGGCATTCAAAGAGCAGATTGAGATATTAGAAGAAAACTGTAATATGCATGTAGCTCAGAGAAGAACGAAAGTCAGCAGGAGGCTATCTGTGAATATAGAATCCCTCCAGTATGGAAGCAGGCCATTTGACCTATCAAGTCCACACTGACCTTTCAAAGATCCATCCACGCACCCCTCCCCTCCACCCCCCAATCCCTGAATTTCCCACGGCTAATACAACCTAGCCGACACATCTTTGAACTGTGGGAGAAAACTCACACAAACACAGGGAGAACTTTTGTGGAGTTTGCATACAGTCACCCAAAGGTGAATCAAACCCAAGTCCCTGGCACTCTGAGGCAATAATGCTAATCACTGAGCCACCATGCCACCCAGAATGACACAAGATAACCTTGTGTCATTCTGGGTGACAGAGGACCTGGCAAGAAAAAGAAGAGGCAAAATTGCAACTTGGTCAATTTCAGTTGAAACTGAGACACGAAAAGGAGCAGGAAATAGATGAATGACTCCAGATTTGAGTCAAATATTACACAAATAGCTTTTACTTGAATTTTTAAAGTTGGTTTGTAGCTTCTAAAAATTCGTATGGAGGTATTTAAAATTAATTTGAAGCTTAGCATCACTTAGCAGTTTACAAATTCGAGAAACTCTTAATTCTCTGCACAGTAGATTTTTCAGGTTGCAACACTACCATCAGGTGGTCAGAGGAATGCAATTACAGCATGACAAAGTGACTCACATGGATGAAACATTAAACTAGTAAGATACTTGGGCTCTTGTGGTACAGTGGAAGCAAAACTACCTCTGAACCAGAAAGTCCAGGTTCAAGTTCCACCACCTCTGAAAGTATGTTGCATCCTATCTAAACATGTTGATTAAAAAAGTAAGATGATAGGAAGTGACAACGAAAAGTCAGCGGATAGGAATTGTACGTGACAAGTAAAACCTTTAATATATTATCAGAGAGTTATAAGCAAAAGATTCTAACAATTACATGACTGAATATATAAAATAATCAGAATCAAGTTTAATCAAGTTTCACGAATGCAAATATCATGAATTACAGAACAGTAAAGAACAGAAGGAGGCTTTTTGGGAGCTTTAGAGTGGAGTAGGATACAGCAGTATTGGAGAGGGTGTGGTTAAGTTAAGATTATGAGTTTGCTCGTTGAACTGATAGGTTTGTTCTCAGACGTTTCGCCACCATGCTAGGTAACATCATGAGTGAGCCTCTGTTGAAGCGCTGGTGTTCTGTCCTGCTTTCTATTTATGTTCTTGGTCTGTACAGGTGGGTGACATAATTTCCGATTCTTTTTCTCAGAGGTTGGTAAATGGGGTCCAAATCAATGTGTTCATTGATGGAGTTCTGATTTGAGTGCTAGGCCTCTAGGAACACTAGCACTTTAACGGAGGCTCACTGATGATCTTAGCCTAGCATGGTGACAAAATGCCTGAGATAAAACATACCAGCTCAGCAAGGAAACTTAAAACCTGAGCCTGAACGTGAGCTACAAATCTTCTCAAAAGAAATCGGTGTAGTTAAGTATTACAAGTGTTATGAAGTTGAAGGCGTGTACTGTACCTTGAAGAGAGAGTGAAAGTTGAAAAGCTAGCAAGTACCTGTCATGTGACTGATTGCAGGCTCAAAGTTTACTGGACAATTTGAAGATGTAACATTTGAGCTGTAACGCAGATATTGAGTTGCTTTCACAACAATTCAAATTCAACCAGTTTAAATTATGCGCCAAGATACTAAAACCAATCAAATTTGAATTTTACTGTCTTGACAACATCAAACCAATGAGACAATCCAATGTTTTGGTTCTAAAAAGCAGGCGTTTTGGACAGTTAACCAGAGACAAAGAGCACCTACTACCATTGACCGACTGCCCGCAGAGCTTCTCTCTGAAAGGCACCTTTTTCATATGAAACATCTTTGCAGCAGAAGACCGAAGACGACCCAGGGGAATCTACAAACAGAGGAAGTTCGACACCCAAAGATGACAACTGTTTTGAAAATTGATTTGCTGTAAATTTAATAGGCGCTTTATCGGATCAGTATATTGTTATAGAGTGGGAGGTAAATACATATTTTTAAGAGAAATGAGGCTTACAGATGTAGATAGTTGTTGTTTAATGTTCTCTTTTAGAGTTAAAGAATAAAATTGTTATTTTTTTCTTTAAATAGTGGAATTTGGGTAGTTTTCTGTCGCTCATACTTGAACAAATTATGAGACGGGGATGACCTTTTCTGTGTGTTTGGTTTAATTAGCAGAAGGGTTTACCCCATGTCATAACACAAGAAACTGGCATATATGGATGTTCCTATCAGTCAAGTATCAGTTGAAAAATAAGGACCAAGGTGCAGTGTGATGTGGATCTAAAGACACTGTTTGTTCCTGTGGGGAACAGCATAACTGGAAGCCATGAAAATATGTTTGTCACAAAACCATCCAATTGGGAATACAGTACAAACGCCTTCATCCACAAGTAGGGAGAATGTGGAACTTGCAACCATACAGAGTGGTATACACATAAAGTGGAAGCTAGCCAAGCATATGAGGGAGAATGGAATAGACGGCTACACCGGTGGAGTTAGCTTAGAAGGCATTGAATGAGGCCTGATTGGAGAATGAGAAATGGCAGGAAGAAGAGTAATTAGATTGGAAAATTTGACTCTTTCCTTCTCCACAGGTGCTGCCAGACTTGCTGGGTGTCTCCAGCACTATCTTATTTTTAATTGCAGATCTTCAACATCGACAATATTTTGTTTTTAATTACCACATGAACTTATTATGTCAAAATGCCTGTATCTCTGTCATTCATCCTATGTAATCCTAAATTATGTGGGACTCAGAGCAGCGACAGCAAGTGTAGAGAGGTCCCAGATGCAGACTGGTAGTGGACCTGTGTGGACTTGGGATTAGCAGTATTGAAGTTAAGAACAACAGAGAGACCCAGAAGCGAACAGTGTGGGACTCAGGAACAGCTACAATAAGGTTAAAAGAGCAGCAAGAATAGAGAGGTTCAAGAGACAGACGAGCAGTGAACCTTTGTGGCACTCATGAGTGGCAAAAGGTAGGTTAAAAAATCAGCAATAATGGAGGGGTCCAAGAGGCAAACAGACAGGTAAGAGACTTGGGAGTGGCAACTATGAGGTTTAAAGGAGCAGTGAATGTGGAGAGATCCCAGAAGCAAACAGCACTTAGGTAACTGGTGAGCATTTCTCTCCTGTGATTGGAAAATGATTTACGTTAAATGTTAAGTTATATGTGCAGCTTACAATCTTTAGATACCTCATTAATCTTTTAAATCTTCAAAACTAAAACTCTTTGCTTGATAGAGTAAAGCAGCTCTGGTTGTTTGTCTGACAAAAAGATCAATATTTTTCTACACTTAAATAGGAATATGGGTAAAATAAAACCAGGGATCTATACTCCGGGTAAAATAAAACCAGGGATCTACATTCTGACATAACTGGAAAACCACGTGTGGGATTTGCACATCATATACCACATGGAAAATGCAAGATGCTCTGCAGGTATTATGTATAAATGACCATGTGTGCAGGAGATCTCTCTGGCTAAGGCAGCATCTACAGTGCATTTGTGAAGCCAAGAGGTTTATGGACAGCACGTTTCATATCGCAGTCAGCACACATCTTGAGGAAATGCACGTGGAAACAGAAGAGAGAGGCCAAAGTTAACATAGTTGAAACTTTATTGCTGGAACAGCACAGCAGGTCAGGCAGCATCCAGGGAACAGGAGATTCGACGTTTCGGGCACAGGCCCTTCTTCAGGAATGAGCAGAGAGTGTTCAGCAGGAGAAGATAAAAGGTAGGGAGGAGGGACTTGGAGGAGGGGCGTTGGAAATGTGATAGGTGGAAAGAGGTCAAGGTGAGGGTGATAGGTCGGAGTAGGATGGAGGCGGAGAGGTCAAGAAGAAGACTGCAGGTCAGGAAGGCGGTGCCGGGCTGGAGGGATTCGGCTGAGACAAGGTGGGGGGAGGGGGGATGAAGAAACTGGTGAAGTCCAAGTTCATCCCCTGTGGTTGGAGGGTTCCCAGTGGAGGGTTCCCCTGTGGTTGGAGGGCAAAGTTAACATAGGCTCTTTAGAGAATGAGTCTGGGGAAATAACAATGGGGAACCAGGAGTTGGCAGAGGCGTTGAATAAATACTTTATGTTATTCATCATGGTGAAAATACAAATAGCATTCCAAAATTACAAAATAATCAATGGTCAAAAGGAGGAGAGGAAATAAATACAATTACTAATTGCTAAGGAAACTAATAGTACTAAAGGTAGTCAGTCCATTGGACCTGATGGGATGCATCTTAGAATATTGAAAGAAACAGCTACAGAGATAGTGGATGCATTAATATTAATTTTGTCTTTTCAAATTAGTTTAAATCCACCCTCACAGCTTGTCTTAAAAGAACATCAGGTTGTATGAAGCTTTTGCCCGAAACGTCGATTTCGCTGCTCCTTGGATGCTGCCTGAACTGCTGTGCTCTTCCATCACCACTAATCCAGAATCTGGTTTCCAGCATCTACAGTCATTGTTTTTACCTCCTTAAACGAACATCAGTCCCAGTTCTGAAAATATTAAACTATACCTCCTTGAAAAGGTTTGGTCTGCACCAAACTGGCCCTAACATTCCAGGAAATTGAACTCCACCCTCCTGGATCATGATTCTAATCACTCATTGACATATTTTATCTGACTTTTCCTTTCCTCTCTAGTTCTGGAAGTAATTAGGAGATTTCTTTTACTTCCTTTTAAGTTCTAGAGACTCGGGCAGCAAAACCTAAATCATTTTCTTTTTTAAGTTATCGGTTGCTACAAGGACCATGAATTCTGGCTGGTGTTCATTCTTCTCATCATTTTGCATACCCTCTCAGAGATATCCTTTGCCCTAAGATAAGGGAGGTAAGATACTGGACCCGTATAGAAATACCATCGAGAACCTTATCAAATTCTCTGAGACAACTGCATTTCTACATCAGTGTTTTCCCCATTGTCCCATGCTGCTACATATGTGCTCTTGACTGTATTTCTGTGAGTTGCCTTTATTAATATTCAGAGCTGAAAGCCATTTTGGGAGTCTCACTCTCCTGCACTGCCCAGCTCTTCCTTCAGGGTGATCACTTATTTACTAGTCTCCTGAGTTCTCTATAGCTGCAGGGCAAACGAGATCTGAAATGTGCATGCCATAAATTCTCAGCCTTGTAAGCATCCTCCCAATGACTCTCGCCACTTTAGTTCAGAAACCCCTCAGGAATATCAAATATTGTTGGCTAGGAAATCCTCTGTTCAACAAAATTGCAGTCAACAAGTTTCAAATGCCCCATGATTTTTCTTAAAAGTCTATTTGCTTACATTATCACATATTGGTGGAATCTTCCCAGCCCCTGAACAACATTGGCAAGCCAGTTAAAAAAAAAATGAGATCAGTAGATATAAGAGTCTTGTGAATGATGAGAGTGGCAGAGAAACAAGATATCGACAGTTCCAAACATGAAAGTCATCGCAGGTATCTGGTGATACTAGTTTACTGCATGCAGCTCTGGGCCTTTATCTTGTACAGCAGTCCTCAACAATTCAGGGTATGCTCCATGGGAAACAACCACCCGCAACTCCCCAAACTCTGAGATTGGCATCAACTGTGTACCAGTGTCACTGCACCCTAATGGCACTTCTCCAACCCACTCACAGTTCAATGTCACATTTTAGAGTACACCGGCACCTTTCATTATAATCCTGTTGCCTGTACTAAGCATGAAGGGACAAACACCCATTTCAAAGGTTGGACCAGGGAGCACCACAGGGCTCATCATTTGGTCTCTCAGTGCTCAATTACTTTATGCCTACTTGGATGCTCACAATATCTCTGCTGTGCCTTATTTTGTCTGATTGTGTTTTGTCCCCTCAGCCAGAACTTAAAGGCTCATTATACAGGGGCTTGAACGTGGTCAATCAACCACTTGAGCAATCAGGGTAAGGGTCTCTATCACTATTGTCCAAGGAGTGGTCACAGTTAGTCTTGCAAGTCCAGTGCAAGCAGTCCAGGAAGTTGCAATAAGTCAGTCAGGAAGCTGCACAGATATCAGTCAGTGACCTGGTCAGTCATCAGTCTGGGCTGTTCATCCAAGTTGATCAGGGACTGGAAATGTACAGTCCTGGGGGTCAACTCACTGAAAGTCAGGGGGCATTACCCAAGGCCACTGCTGTGATTGGAAAATTATAGGGATTGGCAGTTGTATGATAAGCTACAAATGGGGCAATATTTCTGAAGCGGGGGGATAGCGGGGGTTGGGGAATCTCTCAACATATAAAGGGTAGGATGGGGAGAAAAACCCAAGGCCCAGAGGGTAATGCTGAAATATCCAGATCTGAGGGGGTAATGCTATTGAATCATAATTCAAAGTGATGAATGAAAACATATGGAAGTCATTTTTCATGGCTTTGACAGAAGAAAGGAACATGGAGGCACAGGGTAGCCTCTACATTACCAGGCTGACCGTGTGACTCACTGAGCCAAGGACAACATGCATTCCCTTCCATAATTATGCAAATCATAAACATGGACTGGAATTGGAAAGTGGCTACAGATGCCCATGGTGGGTTGAGTATTTATTTTCTGTCTAATGCACAGGCTCTACTTACAAAAAAATTGGGGCCCTTTAGGGCCACTTGCATTCATCAGGCATTTTCACAAAACAGGTTGAAATTAGCTGCAATCATTGTACCTGCATGTGAAACTCATGCAATATCTAACTGTGTGAGATACAAATCCTGGGTCACAATCAATATTGGCCACGTCAAATGTCACTGAAAGATTGAAGATCATCATATCTGCGAAGCATAGAAGACCTTAAAAGTGGAACCTGCATGGCACAGTTCACAAAGATAATCTGAGATATTGCACAAGGGCACAAAACTGATTTCCTCTTAAAGAGAGCAGTACTTACCAACTTGATCTTACATGCAATGCCGCCTCTTGAAAGTTGCAACAGGAAAATATACCATAATCATGCAACACTTACAATCTCTTACTGTATTTGCATGACACAGCTTGTTTGTGATACATTCATTGGGATGAGGTCCCTATGTCAAGGTCCATGTAGAATCATTCCATGATTCTCCTTGTCAAACTTCTCCATATCCTCCACGTGAATGCAAGAGTTTGCAAACCCATCAGGCCAGGTGTCTTACAAGGATACTTACTGGGAGACAAGGACTATTAGGAACTGGAGTAAGGTTACTGGGAGACAAGGACTGTTAAGAACTGGAGTAAGTTATTCAGCTCCCTTAAGTCTGTTCCCCTATTCAATGAGATCAGGGCTGATTTGTGGCTAACTTTGTACACATCCTTTAATACCTTTCCATTGCTAAAATGTATTTATCACAAACCTAAACTAATAACTGATGCAGCATCAACTGCCATTTGTGGAAGCGAGTTTCAACATATATTTACCATCCTTTGTGTGTCAAAATACACTCGCCTTTATTAGTCAGTGCACTGAGTATCACAGAATCATAGAATCCCTACAGTGGAGTTGGGAGGTCATGTTGCAGCTGTACAGGACATTGGTTAGGCTAATTTTGGAATACTGTGTTCAATTCTGGTCTCCTTCCTATAGGAAGGATGTTGTTGACTTGAAAGGGTTCAGAAAAGATTTACAATGATGTTGCCAGAGTTGGAGCACTTGAGCTATAGGGAGAGGCTGAATAGGCTGGAGCTATTTTCTCTGGAGCGGCGGAGGTTGAAGGGTGACCTTATAGGCGTTTTGTCCATTCACCTAGTGTATCAATATCTCTTTGTATTTTTATGCTATTATCTACACTGTCTACACGCCACCTAACTTCATGTCATCAGCAAATTTGGATATGCGACATGCAATGCCATTATCTAAGTCATTAATAAATAATGTAAAAAGTTAAAGGCCTAACACAGATCCTTGTAGAACACCACTGGCCACACCTTCTCAACCTGACCATTATCCCCATTTTCTCTCATCTGCCACTCAATCACTTTCCCAGCCATATCCATTATTTGCCATCAATTCCATGTGCTTCTACCTTGGTTAGCAGTCTCTTATGTGGGATTTTACCAAATGCTTAGAAACAACATCCACTAAAATGGGATGATGATAAGGATGGAAAACCTGCACAGCTTGGTTCTTAAGAGCAATACATATATGAATGTGAACTTACATTTGCAATGAAATATCAGCCAATGCCATGAGAGTGCAAATTTTTGGTTCTCTTCTACTATCTGTGCAGAAAACATGTTTGATAGTGCTGGGTGGGTGCACGGGTGGGCTTGAAAAATAGCAGCAGTGCCTGGAAGAGGGAAGGTACGAGAAGCAGAACATCATAGAGATGTAGTGCGTAGCTAATGAAATTAGCTGTGAAAACAGTGTGAGAAAACTCTCTCAGGTTCACAGATAGAAACCTGCCATGAAACTCACCAAAATTGACACTTAGCCGAATTCTGGTAAAATTCAGTTCATCATATCTTTGATTTGATTTATTATTGTCACATGTCCCAAGATACAGTGAAAAATATTGTTGTGCATGCTATCTAGTCAAATCATACATAAACCTATATAAATACATCAGGCTAACAGTATAAAATGCAGAATATAGTATTACAGCTAAAGTGCAGAGAAAGATCAACTCTAATATATGAGAGGTCCATTCATAAGTCTGGTAACAGCAGGGAAGAAGTTGATCTTCTGCTGGTGTTTTCAAAACTTTGTATCCTTCGCCTGATGGAAGAGGGTGGCAAATAATATTCTGGTATAACCGGGATGGAGGGGTCTTTGATTATGTTGGCTGCTTTCCTGAGGCAGTGGGAAGTGTCGATGGAGTCAGTGAGAGGAAGGCTGCTTTGCATGATGGACTGAGCTGCATTCACAACTCTCTGTAATTTCTTGTGCTCTTGGGGAGGACAGTTGTGATGCATCTAGATAGAATGCTTTTCTTATTAAGGGTCCAATACATATCAGAGTTTTACTTAATGTAATTCAAAAAAATCTTTAAGTTACTACCCTATTATCTAGTTAATTTTGATGTCACCCCCTATGTTTAATCCATCACTTGGATGATTTATACATTTGCTGCTGCCTTTTGATTAAAAAAATGCATAATTCTATTAACTAATAATTTGATTTAAAATATTTAACAAAACTTCCAGATCTGCACCAAATTCCCACTCACCATGTTCTCATTGCTATTTAATTAAACAGTTCTACCAAAGTCTGTGCAAAGACCTACATATCCTTTATAAATATCATTTTACAAGCATATAATCTGGGCTTTGATGTTATTAAAAGCTAAGACCCTAAGGCAACAGACTGAGGTCCAAGATGTTCTAACAATACAATACTGCAGCACAAGAATTGTGCCACTACAAGCCACGGTTGCTAGATTTCCTTCAGTTACAGAAAATGGACAAACATTTATCATACAATTTCCACAAATTTGAATGTGGTCAAGTATTTTCAGCAGAATCTGACCTCATATCTGTGGAATTTTCATAAATACTTTGGTAACATTGAAATAAGTAAAGAGAGAGAGTCAGAGACCTACATGAAAAGATGAGAACAAAAGATGATGTATGCCAAAAGTGAATTAAATTTTGATTCTTCACATGCAAATAACACTGACAGGTGGGACTAGATTGGGTTGGGATATCTGGTCAGTGTGGACATGCTAGACAGAAAGGTCTGTTTCCATGCTGTACATCTCTATGACTCTATGTCTCCATTCAGGGTGGAAGTCACACATTGTTTTGTCTTGCCTTCTTAACATCATGGTGATAGCAACTCAAGAGTCTGTAAAATTTAATTCTGAGAACACAAACATTAAAGTGCCACATAAAAACAAAGCATAAAACATAACTTCCATACTGAATAACTAGGGATAATTTATTTGGGAATACATCAGACTAAAGAACATCAGAGAACAATAAAATGCTTTAAAAGATGAATAGTCAAACTCTTTAACAATGATATTTAGCAGTTTCATGTGGTTATTTTGAACAAGTCAGTTGTATTTACCTCTCTATTCTTTCACATACTATGATATTTTACTAATGCATTACATTTTTTATGTTGCAAATTTGGTAGGGAGCACATTGAAGTATGAACTGTGGCTGAAACTTACATATCCGTGAACTGAGTTGAAAGTATCATAGAATGATTAAACAAAAACATTTTAAAGATTCAAAGAAAAATAAACTTGAAGTAGTAAATTTGGAATCTGAGAAGGTCCTTTTTGGGAACATTTTTACATATGCAAAGCTATATAAATATAGATCGTTTACAATGGACTAAGGGAGAAATAGTGGCAGTACATATGCACCTTGGTTCATTGAAACAGTAAATTCCCAGTACACAGCAACCACTGAACTTACTGTGCAGACTCCAGCCTACGAAATGCAACCTTCTTTCATCCTATCTTCCAGCTCTAGTCTGATACCCCATGGGGAAGTGCTTATTAACATCATCTTCAAACTCTCAAAGTGAGATGGTGTCTGCCAGGTGCCATGCTTTGAGTGTCCCAGGATGTCTCAGTGAGTTAAGGCTGGAGCCAGAGGTCTTCAGGCAGAAAGGATAAACGTTACTTTGAAAGGATGGCAGCAGGGGGTTTGGGATCACTTGATCTCAAGTTCTGATTTCTCTCCTACTTCTGTCACTTCTTTACAGCAGAGTTTATGTAGTCAGTATCTGACATGTTCCAGCTTGTGGGGGCACCTTATCCAATACGTCGTGACTCGTGGCAAGTTTCTCTACAGTAATGTTAAATTATCACTTTTCAATCAGACCTTTAATAGGTCCATATAATATTTTGTATGCTCTCATTGAGACTCAGAACAAGTATTAAGTTGTGAAAAGAAGATCTGTTTCAGAAACCAATTTAATTGACATGCGGATGCACTATCCAGACCAATGGAGATGATTTCACATGATCATCTTTGCAAATCTGAACAGATTGACTTCAGTCAGGATGTTACATTAGATCATTTGTCTTCCCACTTGCCTTTGATCAGCTGCTGAGATCCCAAAGTATAAATCTGAACATGCAGGTTCGAGGTGACCAAACCTCACTGTCATATAGAAGGATACTGACAATAACTGCATTGTAAATGAAAATCTTATCCTCTTGTAGAGAAGGTGTTATCATTCGATTTTTGAAAGGGTCCACTTGTACAGTTGATTCTGTGTTGGATCTCTATTTTAATGGTAACCTTTACAGAAAGGTAGCTGCTGTGACATGGAAAATGTCCAAGAACTTCTAAAAATTCTTGATCGACAATAAAAGCCGAAGATGTAGAATTTTGTAGGGATGGCCAGAGGAGAGTTTTGATCTTGTTGATGTTGTAGGAGAAACCAAAGCTTTACTATGTAGAGTTGAAAATTCAAGAATGATCTGAATGTTGCTTGTGGTTTGGTACGGGTGCTTAGTAGTCCCCAGTTGTCAGTCTTGGATGTGCTTGAGAAACACTTTAGTCTTGGATCTCAATCTGTTGAGTTTTGAAAAGTTTCTGTTGAGTCAATATTATCATGCAACAGTAGCAGGATGAGTATCTCTGGAAGGCTTTCCAAAGGACTTAATGGTTGATGAAGTCCAAGGCATTTGGCACACTGTAAAGTCATGCTGACCTCCTTGCACTGACACAATACACTTTTCTGGGATTTGTTAAGCTCATGGATGACTGGTGGTATGCCTTCACAGATGGGTAGGAAACAGTCCAGAAGGATTCATATGAGAAGTGAACAGAAGAGAACTGTCTCTATAATTACCACAAACTGACTTGTACAGCTGAGAGAGATCTATCTCATTGAAGCTTTCATTTTGCAGTCATCATGACAATTGCAAGAGTGACACATTTCAAACAGGATTGGTTAACAAGCTGACTCTGATTAGCTAAGGCACTGTTATACAGAAAACAATGGGAACAATAGGCTCCTCATGCTTCTGGGTAATTCAATAAAGGTATAAAGCTTAAACATTTTTTTTGTTTGCATAGGACTAGATTGTATTTTTCTTCTAGCAAACATATGGAAAATTTCAGACTGTTTGGCCAAAAATAGGGGGGTTTACTTTTATATCAGATCGACTATTACTCAAGTATACCCAGTGACATATTCCAATTGAGAATTTTGGACAGTTTTAAATCATTCTCATCAAAAGAGTTTAGTGCTGAAAGATCGAAACCCTAGAACCTGTGAGTATACTATTAAATCACAGACTTAAACTTGTCACAAAGCACTCTGACACTGGTATTATTGGATTTTGAGAGAGAAACTCAGGAAGAATGGTGTACCTAGAGAATGTGTTAAATGAGCATCTTGTTAATGAGAATCAATATTACTCCTCAAATCCTCATTAATCTTTCCTTCACATTTTTAAAATACCTGTTCCCTGGTTATTGGCCATTTCCTAAGTGAAACAGGGAGTCCTTATCTACTCCATCTAGGCACCATCATAATTTCTGGATTAGTGGTGCTGGAAGAGCACAGCAGTTCAGGCAGCATCCACCTTAATGAAGTTGGCATTGTTTTCCTTCAAGAAAAATGGAGATTTGATGGAAATTTTCAAAATCATGACAGGTCTGGACAGATTACAAAGGAAACTCAATTATCCGAATACCAATTATCCAAAAATCTGATAATCCAAAGGAGATCTCAAGGTCCCGATGGAAACATTACATCAAAGACATGTTTTCAACAGTGATCGCGTCTTTTGTTTACAGTGATTAAACAGGCACCATCTCCAAATGACTGTCTTCCCACACTTTCCCTGGAGTTCTAAAGAGGGGTGTACCTTAACCCCCCCCACCCTTCCCCACATAATCTCTCCAACATTGTCCTGTATAGGGCAAAGGTGGAACCTGTCAAAAAGTGTTAGTAAAAAATTGTATGTGTGGCGGCTGTGGTAAGGTGTGTGTGTGTTATTTGGAGACTTACCCCACAAAGGCAGCTGCAGTAGTATGGCTGTTGGGAGTCCAATCCAGGTGCCCCAGAGAGGGGGCGGATGTCTACGGGGTTGGGGTGCGGGTGGGGGGCGGTGCTGGATGGAGTTGGGGGCAGGGGGTGTTGCACAGGGTCGGGAGCAGACGGGATGTTGGGGGTGGGGGCAGTGTTGGACGGGGTTGGGAGGGGGTAGCATGGGGTTGGGGGCGGGTCAGTTGGACAGGGTTGGGGGCAAGGGGAAGTGTTGGACGGGGTTGTTGGGGGCGGGGGGACAGTGTTGCATGGAGTTGGGGATGAGGGAATGTTGGGAGCGGAGACGGTGTTGGACATGGTTGTGGTTGTGGGGGGTGTTGGGGGCGGTGTTGCACGGGAGCAGGGGCCGTGGTCGATGTTGGGGGCGGGGGGGGCAGTGTTGCATGGGAGTGGGAGGCAGGGGGCTGTGTTGCACGGGATTGGGAGCGAGGGGTGTTGGGGGCAGGGTTGTGGGCGGGAGCCCGTGTTGGGGACAGGGACGGTGTTGAACGGAGTTGGGGGCAGGGCTCGCATGCTGTGTGCTGCTGCAGTCTCCTAAACGGGGAGCAGACTTTAAAAGCTCCAAGTCCCAGAGGAAAGGCATTTGATCAATTAACCGAATGATCAATTATCCAAACGAAATAGTGCCCGCTCATCAAGTTCGGATAATCAAGGTTCCCCTGTAGATAGGGAGAAATTGTTCCTACTCATAAAGAAACAGAGAGCACAGGTGTGATGTGTTTTGCAAAAGAACTAAATCCTGTTGAGCAAAATATTTTTTCACACAACATGTGGTCCAGGTTTGGAAAACGCTGCGTGGAAGTGTGGTGGAGGTAGGATCAAGTGAGGCACTCACTTTGGCATTGCATGTTTCTAGTCAAATAATCAAAGTAGAGTTATGGAGAGAAGCATGGGGATAACACTAAGTCAAAATGTCCAAGCGAATGCAGGCATGATAGATCAAATGGCCTCCTCCTGTACCATAATAAATCTGTGATTCTATATTAAGGTGTAACCCATTCAGCATGTACAGGTCCTGCCTGCCCCAGAACAAGTCCCAATGTTCAGCAATCTAAATTCCCTTTGTCCTGTATCACTTTTCCAGCCACTCAAATATCTGCTTTATGTTTCTGTTTCTGTACTCATAGTGAGTGGCATTGCGTTATCCAGCCGTTCCTACCTTTTGAGGTTCTGCCCTATTTACTCCCTTTACAGTCCTCTGCAATTGTTCCATGACATTCTTTGGCCCAATATCAGGAAAGCAATACACCATCCAGGAATCATCCCTGTGGCTTGAAAAATACCTTTCTATTCACTGAAAATATTTTTTTTAAATCTCATCACTGAAATATTGTCTTGCCTATGTCCAAGATTAAAGAGAAAACAAAGAAAATAGGGTGAATTCACTTGCAGTTCCTTGTTGCATGCATAATTTCACAGTGTTAAAGAGAAAAGGGCATGAAGCTAGGTCATAGCAGCTGTATAAAAAGGAAAGTATACATTGGAACAAAGGAAGTTAAGAAGCCAGAAGAAGAAGTAGACAGTATGGCATTGAAGCCTGTAACACCACTCAGTGTGTGTAATAATATCTCTGAATAGGTCAATTAGAGAAACAGGTTAAATTTTAAAACTGCATAATTATGGCTGACCTTATGCCTCAAATTCACTGTCCATATCCCTTGACTCCAAGAGATTAAACATCTGTCTAACTCAGTTTTGAACATACACAGAGATGAAGCATCTACAACACTGCAATGATAAATGCATGAGACTCACAACACTATCTGTGAAAAACTTGTAACTCCCCTCAGTTCTAAGTGATTGTCCTCTAAGCCTGAGCGTGCCCTCATATTCTAGATTCCTCAACCAGTCAAAAGGACAAAACCTTGAAGCTCAACAACATCCAGGACAAACCAGCCGACTTTATTGGCATCCCTTCCATCACTTTCAAAATTCAGTCCTCTCACACTGACACAATATGGCTTCAACGTTTACCACCTACAAGTTGTGCTGTCATTATTCACCAAGGCTGCTTCAACTTCACCTTTTAAACTCGTGAACTCCACAACCCAAAAAGGTTTTTCATCACGAGTGGCAATAATGTGGTTTCTTGGCAACAAAGAGATCAGCCAGCTGGCAATCTGACAACAGCCTGAACTGCATTTTGACATATATATGACTTAGGAGCAAGTATCTTGTTTATATTCCTGTAGTAAAAATAATTGTATGAACTTACAGCACATGATGCAGGAAATAGACAAGAGTAAAAGAATGGATGTAACCACCTTGTAAGAAAATGCAGCTTTAAAGCTCTAGATATCACACATCTTGGTCTTTTCCCTGGGGTGGGGGGAGTTCAGAACTGGATGGCATAAGTTTAAGGTGAGAAGGGAAAGATTTAAAAGGGACCTAAGGTGCAGCTTTTTCACACAGAGGGTAGTGCATTATGGAATGAGCTGCCAAAGGAAGTGGTGGAGGCTGGCACAATTACAATATTTAAAAGGCACCTAGAAAGGTACATGAATAGAAAGAGTTTAGGGTGATATGGGCCAATTGCTGGCAAAGGGACTAGATTAATTTAGGATATCTTATCAGCATGGACGAGTTGGACCGAAGAGCCTGTTTCTGTGCTGTTCATTTCTATGTACCGATGATCTCTGACTGCAAAGACAACCCATTATCACTGAACTAATCTGAAGGCCTAATCAGAATCATCCATAGATTAAATAGTAAATTATAAATCACAAATGTTAGCTTGGTCGCAATGTCGCACTTCTGAATGCATGACTGGATGCTGCTCAGATTTTAGTACAAGCAAACAGTGAAATGACTTTTCATTTGGGTCATCATGACCCAAACTAAATACAATACAGGCAAGGCTTTGCTCTTCAGGTGAAGCATTCAACTCTCTCCTGCAATTATTTTGTTTGAGAAGAAGGCCAGTCACCATAGTTAGGATCATGATTAAAATTCTTGTTTAATACTGTTTAGCCATTTGCAGGAGGTCTTGTGGTGCAGTGATAGTGTGCCTAACTCCAGCTTAGAAGCTCTAAGTTCAAGTCCTACCTCAGGACTTGCTGGCCACAGTTGTGTAAAAACATAGCCAAGCAGGCTAATTACCAATCTGTAAATCTTTCCATTTAGGGTCAGTGTTAAGAGCAAGAGAGATTCCTGAACAGCCAAAGTATGGTTCCCAGCCCTGAATAGGTGGGAGATGTTAGTGGGAGGAAGGTCATCAGGCTACAAGACTAGCTGGCAAATCTAAAAAATTATGGTGGACACCAAGATAATCATCCAGCATTGTGGTAACCCCATATAATGTAGGAAAGGCTGAAAGGGGTTTAAAAAAACTATTTAATTCAACTTTTAATTTTTGTATACATTATTTAAAATGCCAGTTATTTGATTTCTTCATGTTTAGCCTAAAGAAAGAGTTCACTTCAATTATTACTCTACCTGTATTTTTCAGCTGAATATTCATCTGCTGCAGATTTCTGTTATTACTGTTTTTATTTTGTCCTTTAACTACTGCAAATAGTTTGTTCAAATTAGGTTAACAAAGCACATCGCAGACAATGAGCTTTGAATCTTAAAAACCATGTAAATTTATTTGTCAGAATTCCAATATGTTGCAGCACAAGTCGTACTGCACAAAGAGTAACTTACAACCCTCTCAAATTTTCCAAATAGTTCAAACCTCCAAACTGCTATAAACAATTTCCAACGTGTCTTTACCAATAATACATGTTGAACAGCCTTTGCGAAACAGAGAATTTATGCAATTTGAAGAATTGAAGCTCAAATGATTTAATGACCTACATTTATCCTTTAGCTAGCCAAACACTATACTCAGCAAAATGAAGATTTATTTCCACATGAATGCAAAAGCCGTGTTTTAATTATAATTTTATTTACAAAGTTTGCAACCCCAATGACTGAAGTGATTCTTGTCCATTACTTACCTCCCATTCACTTCAACCGTTTTTTCTGCACCATTTGGTAAGAAAACCAACAAGTCCACTGTTCCAGGCAAAACATTTTCTTTCATCTCTCCAGGATTCTGATCTTTGTGTTTAACTTTACAATTTTGAGTAGCAGTGAGGATCTTGCGTGGAGCTGGCTGAGGCGGTGGTAGTGGAGCATGACCTTTCATCCTGCTGAAAAAGCAATTAATTTATAAATCCAAATAATCAAAGGTACAATTAAATTCCAAAAGAGTAATATGTGTGTGTACTTTTGCTTGACAAGCAATGAACCAAGTCTGTACACAACAAACAGTTTTTCAACCACCTGATTGCCAGCAACAGTCAATGGCAGCATGCCATGCATATCAGCTTGTGATAGTTGGGCTGCTTTTCTTTGCCCAATCCTGTTGCAAATGGAACTTCAAAACATTTTACAACATTTGATATTTATTACCAATTATATGGATACTTTGCCTGAAACTAATACAAAATCCCAGTCTATGCAAGGAAGGTCCAAACTTCAAGCCCCTTTGGGATTCTGAACTGTGATTGTTTGCAGCCTGCACTGCTATAACCACTTTGCTCTGGCTCAAGAATCTTAGGAAAAGTTGAAGATGCCACTCAAGCAGCTCAAAGCTAGGCATCCATGATGTGCTGTAAGCCATTGATTGACCGCTACAGAATTACAGTACAACCTCGGTTATCCAAACATCAATTATCTGAATTTCAGATTATCCGAATAAGACCTCAAGGTCCCATAAAAATGTTATTAAATTTAAATGAAAGCACAGCAAGAGCAGGCAGCCTGGGCTGGCAGTGGGACCAGGAATAGGGTCACCACGGGACCCTGTTCCTGCTATTGCCACCACCATGGGAATCCTGGTCCTGCTATTGCCATCACCAAGGGACCCTGTTCCTACTATTGCCATCGCCAAGGGACCCTGTTCCTGCTATTGCCACTGCCACGGGAACCCTATTCCTACTATTGCCAGTGCCACGGGAACCCTGTTCCTTCTATTGCCATCGCCAAGGGACCCTGTTCCTGCTATTGCCATCGCCAAGGGACCCTGTTCCTTCTATTGCCACCACAGGACGTTGTTCTAGCTATTGCCACCACCACAGGAACCCTGTTCCTGCTATTGCCGCCACCACGGGACCCTGTTCCTGTTATTGCCACAACCACGGGAACCTTGTTCCTGTTATTGCCACAACCACAGGAACTCTGTTCCTGTTATTGCCACCACCACAGGAACTCTGTTCCTGTTATTGCCACAACCACGGGAACTCTGTTCCTGTTATTGCCACCACCGCGGGACCCTGTTCTTGTAATTGCCGCCACCATGGGATCCTGTTCCTGCTATTGCCACCACCAAGGGACTCTGTTTCTGCTATAGTCGCCGCCATGGGACCCTGTTCCTGATATTGCCACCACTACGGGACCCAATTCCTGTAATTGCCACCACCACGGGAACTCTGTTCCTGTTATTGCCACAACCATGGGAACTCTGTTCCTGTTATTGCCACCACCGCGGGACCCTGTTCTTGTAATTGCCGCCACCACGGGATCCTGTTCCTGCTGTTGCCATCGCGAAGGTACCCTGTTCCTGCTATTGCCATCGCCAATGGACCCTGTGCCTGCTATTGCCACCGCCACGGGAACCCTGTTCCTGCTATAGCCGCCGCCATGGGACCCTGTTCCTGTAATTGCCGCCACCACGGGAACTCTGTTCTAGCTATTGCCATCGCTAAGGTACCCTGTTCCTGCTATTGCCATCGCCAATGGACTCTGTGCCTGCTATTGCCACCGCCACGGGAACCCTGTTCCTGCTATTGCCATCGCCAAGGGACCCTGTTCCTGCTATTGCCATCGCCAAGGGACCCTGTTCCTGCTATTGCCGCCGCCACAGGAACCCTGTTCCTGCTATTGCCACAACCACGAGAACTCTGTTCCTGTTATTGCCACAACCACAGGATCCTGTTATTGCCACAACCACGGGAACTCTGTTCCTGTTATTGCCACAACCATGGGAACTCTATTCCTGTTATTGCCACCACCACGGGACCCTGTTCCTGATATTGTCACCGCTATGTGACCCTGTTCCTGCTATTGCCACCACCACGGGACCCTGTTCCTGCTACAGCCGCCAGCACGAGACTCTGTTCCTGTAATTGCTGCAACCACGGGACCCTGTTCCTACTATTGCCACCACGGGACCCTGTTCCTGCTATAGCCGCCGCCACGGGACCCTGTTCCTGCTATTGCCGCCACGGGACCCTGTTCCTGCTATTGCCTCCACCATGGGACCTAGTTCCTACTATTGTCACTACGGGACCCTGTTCCTACTATTGCCGCCACCACTGCGACCCAGTTCCTGCTATTGCCACCCTGGGACCCAGTTCCTGCTATTGTAGCCACCACGGGAACCCTGAGCAGTTATCCAAACCATCAGTTACCCAAACAAAATACTCCCCACCCATCTCATTCGGATGATCGAGGTTCTTCTGTATATTCAATCATGTCAAGACCTGGCATATACCTCACTCTACCATCACCATCAAGCTAGGGGATCAACCCTGGCTCAATGAAGATTGCAGGAATGGATGTCAGGAGCTGCACTGTGTATACTTAAAAACGAGTCACTAGCCTGGTCAATCTACAACACAGGATACTTGTATGCCATTCAGTAGAGGCAGCATGCAATTGTCAGAGTTAAATAACTCCATAACCAAAAGATCAGATCTAAGCTCTGTAGACTTGTTACAGCCAGTTGTAAATGATGGAAAATTCAACAATTAACAGGAGTGGACTCTACAATCTATATACTCTATTCTTAATGATGAGGGAACCCTGGCACATCAGTGCAAAAGACAAAGTGAAGTA
Source organism: Chiloscyllium plagiosum (assembly GCF_037043375.1). Lineage (NCBI taxonomy): Eukaryota > Metazoa > Chordata > Chondrichthyes > Orectolobiformes > Hemiscylliidae > Chiloscyllium > Chiloscyllium plagiosum. The sequence goes on from NW_028270143.1 coordinate 58,591,461, forward strand.
TCTGCAACTATTTTTAGCCAAAAGTGTCAAGTGGATGATTCATCCAAATGTCTTCCTGAGACTCCTGAGCTCCCCAATAGTCTTCAACAAATTCAATTCATTTCAAATGCCAGTGGTAGCACAGTGGTTAGCACTGCTGCCTCACAGCGCCAGAGACCTGGGTTCAATTCCCGCCTCAGGCGACTGACTGTGTGGAGTTTGCGCATTCTCCCCGTGTCTGCGTGGGTTTCCTCCGGGTGCTCCGGTTTCCTCCCACAGTCCAAAGATGTGCAGGTCAGGTGAATTGGCCATGCTAAATTGCCTGTAGTGTTAGGTAAGGGGTAAATGTAGGGGTATGGGTGGGTTGCGCTTCGGCGGGGCGGTGTGGACTTGTTGGGCCGAAGGGCCTGTTTCCACACTGTAAGTAATCTAATCTAATCAAATAACATCAAGAAATGGCTGATGTTTCTGGATACAGTAAAGGTTATGAGTCGTGACAACATCTTGGCTTCAGTATTGAAGCCTTGTACTTCAAAACCAGCCACAACCTCTAGCTAAGCTGTTGCAGTACAGCTACAAAATTGGCATGTAGCTAGCAAAAAGTGGAACATTTTCCACATAGATTGTGTCCACAAAAACAGGAAAAATTCAAACCAGCCAATTACTTTCCCTGTCTAATCACAATCATCAACAAACTGTCCTATCAGTAGAAATTTTGTTTTGAGGTAGGAACAGCTGAAAGAATGTGTTATTTGACTCATCAGGCCAAACAATGAGAAATATGGCCTATATGCCCAGCATCTCACCAACACTGAAATTTATTGACAATATTGCTCAATTGCATGATAGGCAGGATGTGTTTCTAGGCCACTGGCGGCATCCTATTAATGGAAAATACCACTTGAATAGACATTACATAGTAGAAGCGTGAAACAGCTTGCTAAAGCAGTTGTTCAACTTTTTTGTGATGCAATGCCTTTACAGGGTAATTTGAGTCAGACTGGAAAATTTTCAGATTTGAAAATTTGTGAGTTTGCATGACACACACATGATCTGATAATGATAGCCACTGCCCTGCAGGTTAGCTTTGATGCCCTTTATTTCCACACCAAGTTTGCAAATGGCAATGTGGCTGATAAGGACAATCCTACAGAGTGTAAATCTGTATGAATCCTAACGTGTATATCGCTGGGTGAAAGTAAGCTTGCAATAGATGGAAATGTAAAACCCATCTGCAATTTTTTTCAACTAAGACTTCAAGAAAAGACAACACCTGTTTTGAATGAACCCTCAAAAGGGGATCTGTGGTAGTTGACGATATCAAGTTAGCCAAGCTCTTCAATCAAACAGAATGAAAAAATCTTCCGAAGACAATTAAGGATAAAACAGGAAATATAAATTAGATCAAAAACAAAAAGTGCTAGTGAAACTCAATAGGTTTGGCAGGATCTGTAGAAACATAAACAGAGTTAACATTTCAAGTCCAGTGACCCTTCATCAGAACTCTGAGACATATCAGGGTCACTGGTGCAGAAGAACCATGAAAACACTGATTTACAAAATTTAACTGCTGTCTCAACATGTAGAAAATGGAATTATAACTTCTTCTGTACTTCTGTACGGTTCACATAATATCAATATTTGATGAAGGCTGTAAATATTTAATTTTACCATGTTGTTTTACCATGTAGAACTATGCCAAAAAAAACAGAGATTTTTGCATTATCATAATAGTTGAACATCAAGTCCCAGTTAAAGCAGCTGTACTAATTGCAAAGTTAATGTTAAAAATTCAATCGAAGAAACAGAATGTAATTCCTTAGAAAGAAATTTACTAATATATGGAGGACTTGAGACATCCTTCTGGTGCATATATTTGTTTGAACGGAATATTTCATTTTGCATGTATTATTTAAATAAAACAATGCCCAAAGAAAATGCAGCATTTTAAACATCAAGTGACTTGAGCATTTTTATGTAGTTCTGAATAATTTAAAATAGATGGCTTCATTTACTGACACCCAGGAGACTGTGCACTTGCAGCAAAATCTCTTAAATACATTTAATCAAAGAGAAATATATCTAAAATGAAATAGTACATTGCTTAAGACAAGTAGTCTTAAACAAAGTAGATTTTTATTTTTTTTTAAGTTGGCTTTAATTGTGCACTCGCAGTCTAATTGAAAATGAACATATGCAGTTGGCAGTCTGCACCAGAGCACTGTTGTCAGCATACATCAAAAATAGACATCTCCTTCCTCACAAATAGCACTGCAATTATTCTTCAACTGAGTGCAACTAACAATCCATTTCAAGGATGTTTTTTTTTTGCCTGTCACTAGGTGGTGGGCAAGAGTAGCTCTGAAATGTACATTGATGTTCCATATCCACTTGTGAGTTAATTGACCTACTATTTCTTAATTAGGTTATCTTACGTATTGTTTGTGTCTCTCCCATTTCTTACTTAAGTCACTATGCATCATTGTTTGTGTATGTTTTGGCACTGTAGCTGCTGATCCTGTCTACCACTCTAAAATAATTCCAAATTTTGCACCTTCACCTCTTTGGTTCTAGTGTAAAGGGCATCACAGAATGCCTGAAGGACATTATTCTGAGGCAGGACAAAAGCCAGAACATATGGTTCACACTGGAATCAATTACATAGGTAGGAAGGGGAATGTGATCGTACAATCAGAATTTCAGGAGCTAGGTAGAAAATAAGCAAAAATCTCAAAAAGTAGTAATCTCTGCATTACTCCCAGTATAATAAGTAAGTGAGTACAGAAATAGAATATTTCGGGCTGACGAGTATTAGGAAAGATGATGCAGGAGATTCATCGGACATGGAATTGACTCAGGGAGGAAGATGGCACCAGTATAAGCCAGACAGGTTACACCTGAACAGAGCAGAGGAAGATGGCACCAGTATAAGCCTGACAGGTTACACCTGAACAGAGCAGGGACTGAATTTCTTGCAGGGAATTTTACTAATGCTGTTGGGGAGGGTTAAAATCAACTCAGTAGAGTGTAGGAAGCAGGAGATGGTACTATCAGAAAGTAATAAGTGAACAAAAAATTCTGGGAGAAGCAACCTAGGATAGAGAATAGTAATTTCGTAGATGTAGTCAGAGAAAGGAAGAAAATAATGAAGTCTAAATAAGGGTTATGCCAAATGCATATGCTTGGTGTATAGTTAATAAAATTGCCAAACTACAGGCATGGTTTGCCAAACTGAAATATGATATACTGATAACGGAGACCATTTTGATATTGGGATGGAATACTCCTCACTTGCCTGGATGGGTGCAACTCCAACAACTCTCAAGAAGCTTGACACCATCCATGACAAATCCATGACAAAGCAGTCTGCTTGACTGGCAGTAGCATCCATTCCCTCCTCCACCGATACTCAGTAGCAGCAGTGTGTACAATCTACAAGATGCACTGCATAAATTCATCAAAGATCCTTAAACAAAACCTTCCAATCCCACAACCACTTCCATTGAGAAGGGCAACGGCATGAGGTACATCATGGGAATACGACCACCAGCATGTTCCCCACTAAGTCACTCACCATCATGAAGTGGAAATATATCACCGCTCCCTAACCATTGTTGGGTCAAAATCGTGGAATTTCTTCCCTAAGGGCATTGTGGGTCAACCTACACCATGTGGACTACAGTGATTTAAGAAGGCAACTCACCACCATCTTCTCAAGGGTAACTAAGTACAGGCAACAAATGCTGGCCAGCCAGCGATACTCACATCCCACAAATAAATTGACCATATAAAATAAATACAAGTTCAAGGAAGGGCAGGTCTGGATGTTGAATATTTATGGTGACATAGTGTTCAGAAGAAGTTGTGTTTTTCATTAAGGAAAGCATTGCAGTACTGGAGGAAGATAAAGTTTCAGATGGTCCAAGAAGAAAATTGATCTGGTCAGAACTAAGAAATAAGAAGGGTGAAATTATATTGTTTGATATAATTTACAGATCACCAACCAGTGGGAAAAACATAAAGGAACAAATCTGCAAGAAAATTACAGACAGGTTTAAACATCATAGAATAATTATAAAAATGGGACTTTACAACCTGCATGCAGACAGAATTAGTAATGAAGGGTCTATGTCCGAAACATTAACTCTCCTGCTCCTTGGATGCTGCCTGACCTGCAGTGCTTCTTCAGCGCCACACTTTTCGACTCTGACTCTCTAGCTTCTGCAATCCAGAGACTGCACTAGTGGTTGTGTAAGGGGCAGCAAGCATTCAAAAATTGTGTTAGAAGTATTTCCTACAAGAATATGAATCCAGTCCTACAAATATGTTTGGAGTGTAGGCTAGTTCCATCACAGTTGTGCTCCACCAGCCATTCTGAGTCAATCCAAAGGCTGCAGCATCACTAAAAGACACAACCTGACAACCTTTGTGGGGCATTATTGACATCCCTAGCTCCTCTAATTATGAGATCAGGTATGCAGCAAGGTTAGTGATGGAAGCTACTCTTCTATTCGTGCAGCAGGCTTTGGATATGTCCCCAGCAGCATCTCCTTAACATGGACGACGGCCATGTGCATCTCAGCTATAACCAAAGACAAGCCAGTAGGCTGCATCAAACTCTTCCAAGGCCACAAGGTGAACACTTCAGAAAAAATGGCTGACAATGGAAACACTGTATTACTCAGAGAGCTGAGTAGTTCACTGAAGTTTGCTTTATTTGTTAATGTTCACCTTGTAACATTGGAAGACATCATAAATATTAACACATGATGCCATCTGTGCAAGTTTTCATTCTTTAATGGTGAGACTGAAAAAAAAATCGATATGGTGATGGAAAAGATGCAATCAGCCTACAAGAGGCTATTCAGCCTTTCAAGCCTTTTCAGAATCAGTCTATATGCTGTATTTATATATGAAGGCACCTGGTAAATGTTTGAAATCATTTAAGAACTCATACAATGAACTGAATGGTTCAAATTTCTTTCTGTTCTTTAACCTGATGGGAAATTAAATCATGCTGTCTATAAAAATTCACTACATCCTCTGTACAGGTGAGAGGAGTTAACCAATACAATTTAATATACAATTCAAGCCCTCAAGGAGCAAAGCAAATTTGCTTCAATACAACAGAATCAAAATAGCATAGAGCTTCCAGGATATCAGCACACAGATACGCACAACCCAGCTTAAAACAATTATGCTCAGATGCATTCCAATAGGATTCACACCAAATGTGTACACATTTTGACACTGGATGGACAGGTTAATTTTGGATTTAAATTTCAAATTGTACTTGTGAATTATGTTCAGTTTACTTGCCCACTGAAAACTGATGAAGGATAGACAAACAAAAACCTGTTCCACTGAATTGAACAACCGGAACCTTGAGTTCATGTCACACTACAATTGACCCCATTGCATTACACACACACCCACACAGATGGATAGACACCTACACCTACACACTCACGCAGACCTCCTCTCATACACTCACACATACACTCCCACACACACCCTCTCATAGACTTATATCCCTTTATACTCACATACACACATGTTCTCACAGACACTCGTAACCACCGCCCCCCCCCCTGCCCACACACATACACGCACACACACATACATACACACATACGCATATACGTTTGTGGGATGAATTTGTACTTGCAGAATTACATTTTACTTTGCTCAAAAACTGCACAAATCCATGTAAGATTCGGTAAATCCGTTTTTTAGATTAGAATCAGTCTGACCGTTGTGGGACAGACAGCCTCACAGGGAAGCTCACACCTTCAATACATTATCTGGGCCAACATGACACCCATTGTTAAAGTTCACTTGAGAATGTGACCTTTTTAAAAAAGTTTTGCGATTTACATATGAAAGAACTGAAACCAACACAATCATTCTAAAAGATGAGAGACTTAACAAACAATCCAGGTCTTTTTCAATATATAATTTCATTTACATCACACTGGAAACTTTTGCTATAAATTCTGTGTCTTACGATCTTATATTCCACAACGACCTGATGAAGGAACAGCGCCCCGAAAGCTAGTGCTTCAAAATAAACCTGTTGGACGATAACCTGGACGTGGTGTGATTTTTAACTTTGTACACCCCAGACAATACCAGCATCTTCTAATCATGACTCTTGTCTCAGATCAACTTCCTAAGTAAAAGCATTTATAAATGTTTGTAAGTTTTGAAGTTCAGCAACAAATAAGAAAATAGCAATTTACTCGCTGCCTAGAATTCAAGCCACTCTTAAAATAAAACAAACTAAAACACAAATTGATCAGTCATTAAAATATTATTTTGGAGGTATTCAGGGAAAGGTTAAAGGGAGGAGATGTTTGGCAGAATCAGACAAGAAGTCTGGAAGGACCTATAGAGACACTGGGGACAACTCATGGCACTTTTTAAATTTTCACTGAGCAAATGGCAAGTTGTCAATTAGCCAACTGGCTGCTTATTAAGCACTTTATTAATGGCCCAACTCACCTCACTAATATTCAGCTTTCTATCTATCAAACACGCTGAACAAGCTAGATATTGAGAATTTTTGACGTGGAAGTCAGAGCGGGTACCTGCCGACTTTAGTTCACCGTTGGCTGTTTGGAGCCTCGATGTTGTTCGGCACTAAACAGTACCTCAGGGCATGATCCATGGACACCAGCCACAGGCACCCTTTATCCACAAACATATGACTTTTACAAAGCCCTCACAACCATCATGGCACCTCACTGATCCACTTACATGTTGTTCAGGAAGCACAGGCTTGCATTGTAAGATGCAAAGGCAATCACCATTGAGAGACTGCTGCAAGGACATTGTGCACAGACAGGCACTTAGATCACAGATTGGACCAAGCTGCATCTCAGTTAATTTGCTTTCTTCACTCACGTAGCGCTGCCATGGATATTCTGAGTCTCCCTACCCTGTCTTACAATGCCAATTAACACAATCACAAGCTTGCCTTGCTGGTCAGCAGTCCTCACAATTGCACCACGTGCTAGCAGTTTACATTGCAAACACACTTCAAGTGCAGCAAGCAAACAGCCATGTCTCAAAGTCTTCAGAGATTAGACCTCACTGAGGTCCACAAAGGCATCAACAGTCAGGGGGTCCCGGCACAGTAAGCCAAGGGCAGCCTTCCACACAAGTCCAAGGGATTGGTCATGGTCAAGCATCTGTGATTCTATAGGCTGGGGGATGTCCCATGGTTTCACAGTGACCAGTCAAGGAGATAGGACTAATAGGGTCAGGCATCACTAAGAGATCTCGGCACTGCTCATCCAGGGCTATCAAGTGGGTCAGGCAGAAAGCAAATTAACTGTCACTGAAGAGGTTATTGCTTTGCAAACGCCACTTGATTGCACTGTCGATGACACCTATCATTTTGCTAACACTCAAAAGTGGACTAATAGGGTAGCAACTGGCCAGGTTCTATGTGTCCTGCTTTTGTTAGGAGGACAAATCTAGGCAACTTTTCATGCTGTCAGGTAGATACCAGTGCTGTAACAGTATTGGAACAATTTGCCAAAGCGCATAATCATTTCTGGAGCACAAGTTTTCAGTACAATTGCCAGAATGTTGTCAGGAGGAAGTGAGGACTGCAAATGCTGGAGAGTCAGAGTCAAAAAGAGTTGCATTGGAAAAGCACAGCAGTTAAAACAGCGTCCAAGGAGCAGGAGAGTCAACGTTTCAGGCATAGGGAATGCGGAGGAGGGGTATGACAGATGAATAGGGGGGTGGGGGGAGTGTACACAACTATACCTCCGCCCAACCCCCTGTAAAAATGTGATCCCTTACTCCCAGTTCCTCCAGCTGTATCTGCCCCCAGGAGGAGCAATTCCATCCAGGACATCCCAGGTGTCTTCCTATTTCAGTGAACACAATTTCCTCTCCCACATAATCAACAATGCTCTCCTACGCATCTCCCCCATTTCCCACACCTCCGTCCTAGAAACCACCCCTCCATCCACTCCCAATAAGGATAGAACCCCCAATCCTCACCTTCCACCCCACTTTTCTCTGGATACAGCGCATTATCCTCCGCCAATTCTGCCACCGACAGTCAGACCCCACCACCAAGGATATATTTCCCTCCCTACCCTTATCTGCATTCCACAGAGACAATTCCCTCCATGACACCCTTGTTAGGTCCACACCTCCCACCAAACCACCCTCCACAACCAGCATCTTCCCTTGTCGTCTCAGGAGGTGTAAATCCTGCACCCTCTCCTCCTCCCTCACCTCCACCCAAAGCCCGAAAGGATCTTTTCACATCCAGCAGAGATTTTCTTGCAGATTCACCCACCTCATCTACTGCATCTGTTGATCTTGATATGGTTTCTTCTACATCTGGTACACAGGACACCAACTCGCAGAGCATTTCAGGGAACATCTCTGGGAACACACACCAAACAACCCTGTGGCTGACCACTTCAACTACCCCTCCCACTTCCCCAAGGACATACAAGTCCTGGGCCTCCTCCACTGGCAAATCAAAGCCACCTGCCAACTGGAGGGAAAATGTTGTCAGGGCCCATTTGCAGAATGTCATGCATTTGGCTATTTCCAGCTATCACATGGGTTGAATCAAATTAGTTGAAGGCTGGCAACTGTGATACTGGGGACCTCATGGAGGAGGCCAAGATGAATCATCCAATTGACATTTTTAGTTGAAGATGAATACTACTCATAGTAATAACTTTCTTACACCCATTGAGTCTGCACCAACCTATCTACATTATTCCCACTTTCCAGTAACTGACCTATAGCTTTGAATAAAAATCGAAAACACCGTGGATGCTAAAAAACAAAAACAGAAATTATAAATTATTGGAAAAGCTCAGCAGGTCTGGTAGCATCTGTGAAGAAAATAAGAGTTAATATTTCGGGTCTGCTGGCCCTTCCCCAGAATGTCATAACTTTGAATGTTATGTCAAGTGCTCATTCAAGTATTTTTTAAAGGTTGTGAGATTTCCTGCCTCTATTACCCAGGCAATGCTTCCAGATTCCCACCACTTGCTGGGTTAAAAAATGAGTTCGTCAACCTTGCTAAATCTCCTGCCTTTCGCTTGAAAATTACTCCCCTCCTGTTACTGACTAATCAATGAAGGGGAATAGTTGCTTCCTATCCATTCTGCCCAAACCCCTCAACATGTTTCCCCTCAGTCTTGTCTGCTCTTAAGAAAACAACCTACACTTATCTCACCTCTCTTTGTAGCTAAAATACTCTATCAGGCAACATCCCAATTAATCTCCTCTGAACTCCCTTCAATGCAATCTTATCCTTCCTATTGTACAGTGACCAGAAGTATGCACAGTATTCCAGCTCTGGCCTACCCAAAGTTTTGCATTTTCTACATAATCTCCCTGCATTTATAATCAATAGCAAGTAAGTAGCAAGTGTCCCATGTGCTGCCCTGAGTGATTTGTGGACAAGCATCCCAAAATCCTTCTATTACACTGAGTCTCCCAGTGTTCTGCCATTCATTGAGTACTCCCTTGTCTTGTTACTTCTTCCAAACATCACACTTTTCACTGTTCAATAAAATTTGCCACTGAACTGGCCATCTGATCAATCTATCCATATATTCTTGTGACATTAGACCATCTTCCTTATTATTAATCACCTGGCCAATTTTTCCATCATCCACAAACTTACTTATCATCCCCCACAATATTTGTACATATATCATTTATGTGTATCACAAAGAATAAGAGAGCCAGCACTGATATCTTCAATACACTAATTTCCTCTCAGGAAGGAAACTGCCATCTTTACTTGGACAGGCTTGCACGTGACTCCAGACCCACAGCATTGTGGTTGACTCTTAACTACCCTTTGGGATGGGCAATAAATGCTCGCGCAGCCAGCGACGCCCTCATCCCATGAATGAATAAATACAAAAAAGAATCACTGGACATTGGCTTCCAGTCGTACAAACAACCTTGTACCACCAACGTCAATCTTTCACCACAAAACCAATCTTGGATCCATCTTGCCAAGTACCTTGGATTCTATGTGCTTTCAGAAGAAAGTGAGGACTGCAGATACTGGAGTACCAGAGTTGAAAAATGTCGTGCTGGAAAAACACAGCAGGCCAGGCAGCATCCGTGGAGCAGGTGAATCGACCTATCGGGCAATTTTCCTGAAGAAGTGCTTATGCCCGAAACGTCGATTCTCCTGCTCCTCGGATGCTGCCTGGCCTGCTGTGTTTTTCCAGCATGACATTATTCTATGTGCTTTTACCTAGTTTGTTTGTCTCCCATGTGAGATCTTGTCAATAATGCCTTTTTATGTAACACCCATATAAACTATGCAAACTGCACTGCGCCAGGCCTTCCTCTCACAAAGCCATGCTGACCATCCCTGATGAAACTTTGCCTCTCCAAGTTGTGATTAATTCTTGCTTTTAGACTTTTCTCCAATAGCTTTCTGACTACCGATAAGAGATTCACTGGTTTATAATCCCTGGTTTAACTCTATCACCCTTCTTGAAAAGCAACATCAGCTGTCCTCCAGTCTCCTGATACGAGCCCTGCAGCCAGTAAGGAATTAAAATGTTGGGTCACAGCCCGTATAATTTCCTCCCTTGCCTCTCATAGCAAGCTGGAATACAACTCATCTGGACCTGGAGATTTGTCCATTCTTAAACCCACCAAAATCTCCTCACTCCCTATGTCATCCTGCTCAAGAATCTCACAGTGCTTCTTTCCGAATTCTGTACCTGAATCTCAAAACGTACTCCTACATCAATAACAAATTGGATCCAACAATGATCAACATTATTCACAATTCAGTTTTACGTATAAAGGTGAAATAAGGACTCTCTAACTGTGCTACATGGATAAAGAAGACAATGGGTTCAATTTTTGATTTGCAATAAATTAATTTAATCGGAGCAAAGACAAGAGCTCTACACTTGCCTTAAAGATTAGGTGGCTGTGCACTCAACTGTATGATTTACTTTGCAAATTCCAAATTCATTTCAGATAAACACTATTAGATTACATCCTTTGCAGAAGCAACATCAACCTTTGAAACAGGAAAGGAGATTTCAATAAATAGGTCAATTTAATCATGTCAGCGATGAGGCAGAAACAAATTATCAATAAAAATAAAATTCACGCTAATATACAAGACTACAGAAAAAAAAGGATAGTTGGCAAATAGTTGTGATGCAGAACACAAAAGATCTGTCAATCTTTTAAAACTTGTTCGTTGGATGTGGGTTTTACTCGCATTTATTGCCCATCCCTAATTACTTTTGAGAAGTTGGTGGTGAGTTGCCTTCTTGAACTGCTCAAGAACCTTGGGGTGCAGAAATACCCAACAACAGCTGTTTCATTACAGTTCTGGAATCTATATTATAGGAGGGAAATGATTGCATCAGAAAGGTTGCCGAGGAGATTTATCAGGACGATGCCTGGACTGGAGAGTTTTAGTTATGAAGCGAGATTGGATAAACTGAGGTTATTTTCTCTGGTGAAGACTAAAGGGGGATATGACTGAGATGTATAAAATAAGTTAAAAGAGGCACAGACAGGCTGGTCAGGAAGTAGCTTTCTCCTTGGTGAAGGGATTAACAACCAACGGGCATAGATTTAAGGGAAGGCATAGGAGATTTAAAGGCGGTGGGAGGAAAATGTTTTTCACCCAGAAGGTGGTAGGAATCTGGCACTCGCTGCCTACAAGGACATTAGAGGCTGAAACACTCATAGCATCTAGATATACACCTGTGGTGTTGTGTCAAGCCATACAATACTATGGGTCAAATGCTGGAAATAGGATTAGAATAATTCGGTGGTTGTATTTGGCCACCTTAGACTCAATGGACTTGAGGGCCTTTTCAGTGCTGTAGACCTCTATCATCTAAGGAAGTTGCAGGATTTTCACTCAGCAGTAGTAAAGAAATGAAAATATGGCTTAGAGGAGAAAAGGCAGTTGATGGTGTTCCTATATATTTGACAACCCCACTCTGTTGGTCGTAAAGATCAAAGGTTTTGAAGCTCCTGTGGAAGAAGTATTCGCAAGTAATTGCAGTGCATCTTATTAGTGTTTACCCTGCTAACACTGGGCATCAATGGTGAAGGGAGCAAATGTTAAACCAGATGGTGGAGTTTCAGTCGAGTAGGATTATGTCAAGCTTCTTGAGTGGCATTGCAGCCACATAAATCCAAGCAAGTGAGGAGTATTCTATTATACTCCTCATCTATGCCATGTAGATGGTGGACAGAAAGAGGGGAAAAGGTGAATTAAGCATTTCATGTATGACATTACAAAATAAGCACAGCTCTCTGTATTTAAGTTCATTTGAAATCTAGGTCACTGCGCTGATAATGGCACAGCATTGGCAGCTGGATTGTACAAGCTGCTTCTATTGTTCAAAGCAGCTCCAATTACAAAATTAGGTCACTGCCAAGAAATGCTTCCTCAAACATTTCTAATTTGTTCTCTATGTAGTCACTCATCGCCCTGAGCAAAGCAATATATCGAAATAATTTGAACATTTACTGTTCGCTGAATGTTTGCAACAAAGGCAAGGTAAAATGTATAAAGATAAACCGAGCAACAAAAACACATTTAGTACATCTAAGGATCTGTTTGAAAGTTACTACCATCATGCTTTATGTTGAATAATGTACTGTATTAACCATCAACAAATTCTACTTTAAAATACCTGTATTCTGACTCTTGACTTCTGACTCACTTTTGTTAGAATACAATGAACAATAAAAGCTTTTATATCCTAGTGTTAAGTTTATGCAAGACAAATTTTCTCCCCATCTCCTGATACTCATTTAGGGTTTTGGTTCGGTGCCGATTGTTCTCTCACACCTCACTGCAATGTCCCTCCTTCATTCAGGAGCCTGGGCAGTGACCGCAAGAAGGCGATTTGACAATGGGAGCTTCACAGTTAATCATGCTCTTACCTAATATTCAAATACAAACTTGCAAACCTTATCGCTATACAAATGACAGCAGCACAAGTCCTGATTGACTTCCTTCATCTCTGGCTCCATTTCCAGGGATAGGCAGTCTACTAATATTCATTATAAATCTATGACTACCATACTTAGGCCAGCTCCCACGTGTTACACCAGTTACACTACTTTACAAGCTGCTTCCAGGAAGGACTCCATTTCACTCTGTTTCTCCATCTCAGTCATATCTGCACTAATGATGTTATATAACGATACTTCAATATGTCTTGCTCTTATTTCAACCAAGAGTATTGTCTACAGCCATATCCAAACTATTTCCAACAATTCTGCCCTCACCCATTCCCTTCCCTCCCAGGGATCATCCTTTGCCATTTCTGACACCTCCAGCTTGATGGCATTTCTAAACACATCTTCCTCTCCTCTTCTCTGACAACAATCCAAAGAGACCATTCTCTCTGCAACACTCTGGGTCACTCATCCATGACCCTCAACACTTAATCCCACTTCCACAGCACTTTTCCATGCAATCACAGGAATGTATACTGCTTGCCCTTTTAAATCCTTCTTCCTCACTGCTCAAGGCCCTGAACATGACTTCCAAGTGAAACAGTGTCTTATTTATATTTCATTCAACATTATAATTTGTATTCACTGCTTACAACGCAGTCTACTCTGCAGGTGGAGACTAAATACAGACTGGCTAATTATTTTTTGGAACAGTATCACAGATAACAGAATTCTTACAGTACAGGATGAAACAGTTCAGTCCATTCAGACATCTAGCAAGATGGTGGCAAAGTAGGTTGCTTCAACCAGAGCATGTTCATCTGTCCATTTCATTTTCTTTTCTCTTTTTATTCTCTCTTTGTTATTTTTTCTTCTTTTCTTCTCATGGCCTCAGCGCGGACCTGGCAAGGCATCCTCTCGGCCCAATGAGGCGTCCTCCCAACACAGCATGGGAGTCTTTCAGCAACCCACGGCGGTCTCTTGGTGACCTAAAGCAATCTCTCAGCTCAGAGTGGGAGGTTCTCAGCTGTGCACAATGGTGTCTCAGTGCCCATGTGAGTATCGCAGCCCAGGATTTGAGGCAGCAGTGGTGATAGTGGTGCCCAGCAAATACCCGGCAATCGAAGACTGTAAGCAGGTCCTGCCCGGACCTGCTCTGGAGACAGCAGGAGATTGGAAGCGGTAGCTTCAGTGGCACTATCAGTGGCTATGGCACCATGGTTCATCATGGGAAGAGCAAGCAATGAGGGAGCAGTGGCAAGAACAGGCACTGAGATCTCCTGGAGATTGAGCTAAACTGAGGAGATTAAGGCCCCAGCAAGCACTCAAATACTGATGAACTTTTAGCTTTATTCCTTTTTTTTTGTTTGTACAAAGAAGAACTTTCATGTTAACTGTTACCTTATTTCTTTATCTTTCTACTTACTCTGTGAAGGTCTGTGATACTTAACTTTTTAGCTTTGTTTCTTTTACTATTTTGTACCTGAGTTTTTTGTATCTAGGTGCCTTTGTTCTTAAGGTGGAGGTGTGTGTGGCAACATTAGACACTTTTCACTGTACTCTTGTACTTCTGTACTTGAGTACATGTGATAATAAAATCTAAATCCAAATCTAAATTGTGTTTACAATGGCTCTGAGTGCTTTGACTTTGTGCCAAGTTCCTGCCTTTTCCCCATAACTCTGCATATTGTGTATATGTGAATAAACACCTTATGACCTCATGTATGCCTCAACTGAACTTCCACCATACTTAGAAGAATTTGTTCCTCACATTTGGTTCTTTTTCCAAAATACATTAAAATTGTGTGCCTTTGGTTCTCAATCCATTTACAAGTGGGAATAGTTTCTGTCCAGATCGCCTCAGGATTTTGAAAACTTCTATCAAATCTCCCCTCAGCATTCACTACCTTGAAGTAAAAAAAGTTTAAACTTCTCCAATCTATTATGATCGGTATAGTTTCTATCCATGGAACCATTATTGTAAACCTCTTACAATTTTTCAAATGCATTTATATCCTTCCAAAGTGTGACACCCAGAACTTTACAGAATACTCCAGCTGAGATCAAACCAGTGTTCTATATAGGTTCAGCATAACCTTCCTGTTTTTATTCCATGTCCTTATTAATGAAGCCTGGAATATTCTCTAGCTGTCCTGCTAGCTTAAATGACTTATGCACAGATACACTCAGTCCAAACATGCTTTTGAATACTAGCCTTTATTTTGCATCGTCTCTCCATGCTCTTTGTACCAAATTGAACTTCATCTTCCACCTATCTGTCAACATCACCAGCATGTCCATGTCCTTTTGAAGATCTACAACTGTCCTCTCCACATTTCATAGTTCCTACAAATTTTGAGACATCTGCAAACTTTGAAATTACTTCCCGGACACCAAAACCTAGATCACTTAGATATATCAGAAAAAGCAACAGTCTCAACACAGAACCATGGAGAATTCTATATTCAAACCTTCTTCCTTCCTCAAAAATGCCCATAAACCATTGCTGTCTGTTTCCCATCACTTATGCAATTTTGTATCCAGATTGCTCCTGTCCATTTTATTCTGTGCCAATAATTTTTCTCAGAAATCTGTTGTGTGCCTTTGTGTAAATTGCCTTGGCCTCATCAAGAGTCTCTGTCACATCCTCAAAAATACTCCAGCAAGTTAGTTCTGTGTGATTTTCCCATAATAAATCCATGCTCAGTCCTTCGAATTAACTCTCATTTTTCCATATTACTGCTAATTCTATCCTGAAGAATTATTTCTAGAGGTTACTCCACATCCAAAGTTAAACTGACTTGTCTATAATTGCTGGGCTTGTATGAAAAAAATCTTTTTCGAACAAGTGCGTAATGTTTGAAATTCTCCAATCCTCCAGCATCATGCCTGATTTCAGGGAAGACTGAAAGATTATTGCCAATGCTTCTGTAAATTCCACCCTTACAACCCTCAATAAGTTTCGATGCATCTCATCCCACTGTTGATGTGCTTATAGAGAGCTATGGAATTTTTTTTCTGCTTTTTTTTCTCTATTCATTCACAGGATGTGGGTGTCACTGGTTGGCCAGCATTTATTGCCTCTCACTAGATGCCCCTGAGAAGATGGTTGTGAGCTTCCTTCTTGAACGACTGCAGTCCACATGTTGTAGGTTGACCCACAATGCCCTTTACGAAGCGAATTCCAGAATTTTGACCCAGTGACAATGAAAGAACGGCGATATATTTCCAAGTCATGATGATGAGTGGCTTGCAGGGGAACTTACAGGTCGTCATGTTCCCATGTACCTTCTGCCCTTCTCCTTTTAGATGGAAGTGGTTGTGGGTTTGGAGTATGCTGTCTGATGATCTTTGGTGCATTTCTGCAGTGCATCTTGTAGATTGTGCACAATGCTGCTGTCTGTCCTGAAGGGACAGGGGCGTCCATTGACAGGGATGTGGTGCCAATCAAATGGGTTTCTTTGCCCTGGATGGTTTCAAGCATCTTGAGATTTTTTGGAGCTGCACCATTCGGGAAGTGGCGAATATTCCATCACAATCCTGATTTGCGCTTTTTAGCTGGGGGACATGTTTCAGACAGTCAGGTGGTGAGTTACTCACTGCAGTGTTCCAAGCCTCTGACCTGTTGTTGTAACCACTGCAATATGTGTAGCGGCTCCAGTTGAGTTTCTGGTCAATGGTAACCCCAAAAATGTTGATAAGAGAAGATTCAGTGATGATAATATCATTGAATTCAAGGGATGGTGGTTATATTGTCTTTTATTGGATATGGTTATAATCTAGCATTTGCCTGGTGTGAATGTTACTTTCCACATGTCAGCCCAAGCCTGGATATTATCCACATCTTACTGCATTTGAACATGATTTGCTTCATCATCTGATGAGTCGTGAATGCTGCTGAAAAGAGTGCAATAATTAGTAAACAACCCCACCTCTGACTTTATGATGAAGGGAAGGTCATTAATGAAGCAGCTGAAGATGGTTGGGCCTCGGACATTACCCTGAGGAACTCCTGCAGAGATGCCCTGGAGCTGAGATGACTGAGCTCCAACAACCACAATCATCTTCCTATGTGCCTGGTATGACTCCAGCCAGCAGAGATTTTGTTCGTCATATTCATTGATTCCAGTTTTGCAAGGGCTTCTTGAGCCACACTTGACCAAATGCAGCCTTGATGTCAAGAGCTGTCACTCTCACCTCACTTCTGGAATTCAGCTCTTTTGTCCATGTTTGAACCAAGGCTGTAATGATGGTGGGAGATCAGTGGCCCTGGTGGAAACTAAACTGGGCATCACCGAGCAGATTATTGGTGAGTAGGTGCTGCTTGATAGCGTTGTTGATGACGGCTTCCATCACTTTACTCAGTATTGAGAGTAGGCTGATGAAATAGTAATTGGCTAGGTTGGATTGTCCAACCTTTTGTGTATAAGACATAATTGAGCAATTTTCCACGTAGTCCATTGATGCCAATCTTGTAAGTGTACTGTAACAGCTTGCTTAGGGGAGAAACAAGGTCTGGAGCACAAGCCTTCAGTGCTATTGCCAGAATGTTGTCATAGCCTTTGCACTATCCAGTGCCTCCAATCATTTTATATCCTGTGCAGTAAATCAAATTGGTTGAAAACTGTTATCTGTGATGTTGGTTACCACTGGAAGCTGAAATGGATAATTCATTTGGCATTTCTAGCTGAAGATTGTGGTGAATGCTTTTGCTCTGATGTGATAGGCTCTTCCACCATTGAGGATGGGGATATTTATGGAGCCTTCTCCTCCAGTGAGTTGTCCAAAACCATTTGCAACTGAATATGGAAGAATTGCTGAGTTGTGGGATTGTTTAGCTCTGTCTATCACTGCTTATTCTGGTTGGTATGCAAGTGGTCCTGCTTGGTGGCTTCACAGGTTGACACTTCATTTTTTTAGTTATCCCTGGTGCTGCTCTGGCATACACTCCTCCACTCTCCATTAAACCAGGGTTGATCATCTGGTTTATGATAATGGTTGAGTGGGATATATGGCAAGGGAGACTCCCAGGGCAACTCTCTCCCGACTATATTCCACTGTGTCACCACCACTGCTGGGTCTGTTCTGCCAGATGGACAGGACATATCCAGGGATTGTGATAGTGGTGGCTGGAACATAGTCACATTCACAGAATCATACGTGACAATGTCATGCTCATACTTGACTAACCAGGTGGTCTGTGTGATTTAAATTCTTTGCTGAGACTTTGTGGCAGTTGATACAACTGAATAGTTTGCTAGGCCATTCCAAAGAACAGTCAGGAGTAAATCACATTGCTACACCTCCGGAGTCACATGTAGGCAGACCAGGTGATTTCTTTCCCTGAAGGACATTAGTGAACCAGATGGGATTTACTAACAATCAATAATGGTTTCACGGTCATTGGTAGATTCTTAATTCCAGATTTCTTTTATTGAATTCAAATTCCACCATCTGCCATAGTGAGATTCGAAAATTCGGATCTCCAGAACATCAGCTGAGTTTCTGGATTAATAGTCTGGCAATAATATCAGTAGGACATCACCTCCCCAAGTTGCGAGCCTCTTTTTGCAATAGTCCCTTTTTGCTTCTCTTATTTGCTTTTGCAGTTCACTTCTGAATCTTCTGAATTCAGTTGGATAGAGCTCTTATGGATAGTGGCATCAAGGGTTATGGGGATAAGACAGGAACAGGATACTGATTGAGGATGATCAGCCATGATCATAATGAATGGTGATGCTGACTCGAAGGGCAGAATGGCCTACTCCTGCACCTATTGTCTATTGTCTATTCTCAACCCTATTCACAACCTGACACGTGTCATAACCATATCTATTCTTCTTTAAATTACATTCTATCTGCTTTGTCAGGCAGAGAGTTCTAAATATGCTTTCTCCATTTTTCCCTTTTAAAGGCATATTCCTTGACTGTTCCCAAACCACTGTCTTTGAAAGTTCCCTATTGTTCAGCTCCTGTCTATCCACCCAACTCCGGTTTAGATTTCATTGCTTTCACCCCTACCCAACTCCGGTTCTGGTCTGTCCAGCCCTTTTCTATTTTGCCCCATTGAAGTCAATTCTCTGCACATAAATATTCTTGGAAGGATATGGGCTAAACGCAGACATGTGGGACTAGTTTGGTTTGGGAATATGATCGGTGTGGACTTATTGGACTGAAGGGTCTGTTTTCATGCTGTATGACTCTATGGATTGATCAATGTCATTCTGTACTATCATTATAAACTTTATGATACATTGATCACTATCTCCTGAGTTTTTCGCGAGTATCGTTTCATATTCTTGTCCCATTTCATTCCCAAGAACGATGTCAAGCAGTGCCTTTTTTGCTTGACAAGACATCACAATCTAGGGATGCTTGTCCCTCCCTGCCCTACACGATAATTATTCAATCAACATTTGTGCAATTGAGGTCTATCATTATAACTACACTCCTCCAATTCCTTGCAGATGTATTCCTTTGTATACTTATCAATAGTCGGTAACTTATAGATAACTGCACCCTTTTTGTTCCTCAGCTCTAGAAAAACTGATTGTCTTTGAACCATCTGAAACATTGTTCCATTACTGCTTTTCTGAACTGAAATCATCACTTCTCCTGCTTTTTTGAAACCGTTTTCTATCTTCTCTGAAAACCTTGTAACTAGGAATATTTACCATTCAGATCTGCCTTCCTTGAGCCAGGTCTTTATAATCACCACATAAAAATTCCCCAGTCTTATTAACTATATTCTGTGCATTCACATTAATGCAGAGTAACCCTCATTTAGATTTCATTGCTTTCACCCCGACTCTAACTCCATCTATTAACTAATATTGTTCTCTATTCTGGTACTATTTACCTCATTGGGTTTGTGCAATGTGGTGTTACTTTGTAATATTCCCTCCTGGTTCCCACACCCCTGCTGAGTTAGTTTAAACCATCCCCAAAAGCACTAGGAAAACACCTTGTAAGGAACTCAGTCTCAGCACTGGTCAGATGCATTCCCTTCAAGCCTGAACTGGTGCCATCATCCCCACACAACCAGTTCCAGCCACTCAGGAATAGACAATTTTTCTAGCTATGCATTTAATTGTTTTATCTCCCTGTTTCTGGATTCGCTTGGGAGTATTATTACTGAGAGTAACCTGGAGATTACTGCTTTTAAGATCCTGCTAACTAATTTTCTTTCGAAGCTCCCTCAATTCCAAATGCAGAAGAATGATATGTTATGGACTTCTTTCGATGGTAGTGACTTTGTGACTGGGCTCATACCCCAGACATCTGGATTAATAATCCAACTCTAACAATCTGCAAATTTGATTTTCTTATGTACATTAGAAAGCTGCCACTCATAAAAGTTAATGAAGTCAATCATGAAGACCCAGTTATTTTTGAAGTGTCCTTTTTAGTGAAAGAAGCATACCAGAAAGAACATAGAACATTACAGCGCAGTACAGGCCCTTCGGCCCTCAATGTTGTGCCGCCCTGTCATACTAATCTGAAGCCCATCCCACCTACGCTATTCCATGTACGTCCATATGCCTGTCCAATGACGACTTAAATACACTTAAACTTGGCGAATCTACTACTGTTGCAGGCAAAGCATTCCATACCCTTACTACTCTCTGAGTAAAGAAACTACCTCTGACATCTGTCTTATACCTATCTCCCATCTCTTTAAAGTTGTGTCCCCTCATGTTTGCCGTCCCCATTCTTGGAAAAAGGCTCTCCCTGTCCACCCTATCTAACCCTCTGATTTATCTTGTATGTCTCTATTAAGTCACCTCTCAACCTTTTCTTTAACGAGAACGGCCTCAAAGACCTCAGCCTTTCCTCGTAAGACATTCCTTCCATACCAGGCAACATCCTAGTAAATCTCCTCTACACACTTTCCAAAGCTTCCACATCCTTCTTATAATGCGGTGACCAGAATTGTACACAATACTCCAAGTGTGGCAGTACCAGAGTTTTGTACAGCTGCAGTATAACCTCCTGGTTCCGGAACTCAATCCCTCTATTAATAAAAGCTAAAACACTGTATGCCTTCTAACAACTCTGTCAACCTGAGTGGCAACTTTCAGGGATCTGTGTACATGGACACCGAGATCTCTCTGCTCATCTGCACTCCCAAGAATCTTACCATTAACCCAGTACTTTGCATTCTGATTACTCCGTCCAAAGTGTATCTCCTCACACTTGTCCACATTAAACTCCATTTGCCACCTCTCAGCCCAGCTCTGCATCCTATCTATGTCTCTGCAACCTACTACATCCGTCGTCACTATCCACAACTCCACCAACCTTAGTGTCATCTGCGAATTTACTAACCCACCCTTCTAAGCCCTCATCCAGGTCATTTATAAAAATGACGAACAGCAGTGGACCCAACACCGACCCTTGCGGTACGCCGCTAGTAACTGGACACCAAGATGAACATGTTCCATCAACTACAACCCTCTGTTTTCTTTCAGCAAGCCAATTATTGATCCAAACTGCTATGTCTCCCACAATCCCATTCCTCCGCATTTTGTAGAATAGCTTACTGTGGGGAACCTTTTTGAATGCCTTGCTGAAATCCATATACACCACATCAACCGGTTTACTCTCATCTACCTCTTTGGTCACTTTGTCAAAAAACTCAATAAGATTCGTCAGGCACAACCTACCCTTCACAAAACCGTGCTGACTGTCCCTGATCAGATTATTCTTTTCTAGATAGTTATAAATCCTATCTCTTATAACCTTTTCCAACACTTTACCAACAACTGAAGTGAGACTCATTGGTCTGTAATTATCAGGGTTGTCTCTACTACCCTTTTTGAACAAGGGAACCACATTTGCTATCCTCCAGTCCTCAGGCACTATTCCTGTAGACAATGATGATTTGAAGATCAATGCCAAAGGCTCGGCAATCTCTTCCCTTGCTTCCCAGAGGATCCTAGGATAGGTCCCATCCGGCCCAAGGGACTTGTCTATTTTCACACTCTGCAGTATTTCTAATACCTCTTCCTTGTGAACCTCAATCTCTTCTCGTCTAGATGCAAGTATCTCTGTATCTTTCTTGTCAACATTTTCATTTTCTATAGTGAACACTGTCGAAAAATATTTATTTAGTGCTTCCCCATCTCCTCTGACTCCACACTCAGCTTCCCACTATTATCCTTGATTGGCCCTAATTTAACTCTCATCATTCTTTTATTCCTGACATATCTATGGAAAGCCTTAGGGTTAACCCTGATCCTATCCACCAACAACTTCTCATGTATCCTCCTGGCTCTTCTGAGCTCTCTATTTAGGTCTTTCCTGACTTCCTTGTAACCCTCAAGCGCCCTGAGTTTTCACATTTTGTCCTAACATAAGTCTTCTTCTTCTTCTTCTTGACCAGGGATTCCACTTCCTTAGTAAACCACGGCTCTCGCATTCTATATCTTCCTCCCTGCCTGACAGGTACATACTTATCTAGGACACACAGGAGCTTTTCCTTGAATATGCTCCACATTTTTAATGTGCTCATCCCCTGCAGTTTCCTTCCCCATTCTACGCTTCCTAAATCTTTCCTAATTGCATCGTAATTTCCCTTCCCCCAGCTGTAACTCTTGCTCGGTGGAGTACACCTATCCCTTTCCATCACTAAAGTAAACCTGACAGAATTGTGATCGCTGTCTCCAAAGTGCTCACCTACTTCCAAATCTGACACCTGGCCAGGCTCATTACCCAGTACTAAATCTAAAGTGGCTTCGCCCCTTGTAGGCCTGTCTACATACTGAACAAAAAATGACCCATCTAAAGTACTCGTTCTGTAGTGATCCCAGTCAATATTTGGATAGGTGAAGTCCCTCATGACAACTACCCTGCCTCTCTCACTCCTATCGAAAATAATCTTTGCTATCCTTTCCTCTACATCTCTGGGACTATTCGGAGGCCTACAGAAAACTCCCAGCATGGTGACTTCTCCTTTCCTGTTTCTAACCTCAGCCATTACTACATCAGTTAACGAGTCCCCAAACATCCTTTCTACAACTGTAATATTGTCCCTGATCAACAATGCCACACCTCCCCCTCTTTTACCATCTTCTCTGTTCTTACTGAAACATCTGAATCCCAGACCCTGCAACAGCCATTCCTGCCCCTGCTCTATCCATATGTCCGTAATGGCCACAACATCGAAGTCCCAGGTACCAACCCATGCTGCCAGTTCACCCACTTTATTTTGGATGCTCTTCGCGTTGAAGTACACACACTTCAAATCAGGTTCCCGCTTGCAAGTGTCAGATACTTGATTTTGGAACTCTCTACTCTCATTTTCTTCTGTACCTGTCCTACAATTTTGGTTTCCATCCCCCTGCTGTATTAGTTTAAATCCCCCCTAATAGCTTTAGCGAATTTCCCACCCAGGATATTGGTACCCCTCTGGTTTAGATGAAGACCATCCTGCTTGTAAAGGTCCCACCTACCCTAGAAAGAGCTCCAATTATCCAAAAACCCGAAACCCTCCCTCCTGCACCATCCCTGTAGCAACGTGTTCAACTCCTTTCTCTCCCTATTCCTCACCTCACTAGCACGTGGCACGGGCAGCAAACCAGAGGAATCAACTCTGTTTAACCTAGCTCTAAGCTTCCATCCTAGCTCCCTGAATTTCTGCCTCAAGTCCCCATCTTTCTTCCGACCTATGTTGTTGGTGCCAATGTGGACCACGACTTGGGGCTGCTCTCCCTCCCCCCGAAGGATCCCAAAAACACGATCAGAGACATCACGGACCCTGGCACCCGGGAGGCAACACACCAACCGTGAGTCTCTCTCGTCTTCCTATCTGTCCCCCAACTATCGAGTCACCAATGACTACTGCTCTGCTCCTCTTCCCCCTTCCCTTCTGAGCAGCAGGTGCCCCACTGCTTTCCCATGGTAAGTCATTCCCCCCCCAACAGTATCCAAAATGGTATACTTATTGTTGAGGGGAATGGCCACAGGGGATCCCTGCACTGCCTGCCAGTTCCCTTTCTGTCCCCTAACTGTCACCCATCTGCCTTTTTCTTTTATCTGGGGAGTGACTACCTCTCTGTAAGTCCTGTCAATAACCCCTTCTGCCTCCCGAATGATCCGAAGTTCATTCAACTCCAGCTCCAGTTCCCTAATGCGGTTTTCAAGGAGCTAGTGCTGGGTGCACTTCCCACAGATGTAGTCAGCAGGGACACTAGTGGTGACCCTTACTTTCAACATTCTGCAGGAGGAACATTCCACTGCCCTAAACTCCATTCCCACTGTTCTAACTCCCGAAGTCTACTAAAAAAAAATTAGGAAATAAACTAGTTACCTTACATTGTCAATCTGGCTCCCACAACTTTTTTTTAGATTAGAGGAGGAGGATGGGTGGGAGACACTGGTAATGCAACCACGCAAATATAATTAAGTCATGACACCCAGTATGATTAGTACTGATGTGAACTTTGACCTCTAGCAGTTCACTCCACTCCATAGGAATGTCCTGCAGCTGTTCGGTGAGATCTTTGACTCTTACCCAGAGAGGCAATATATCATTCTGGAGTCACACTAATAGCCACAGGAATGTCTGTTTCAGTAAAGTATCCATTATCAATACTGTCCTTTCATTTTTCTTCCTCCCTCCTGTACAGCTGGGCTACCTGTGATGTCATGGCCTTGGCTCTTGCTGCACTCCAAGGATCCACTGCCCTCACTAATATCCAGAACAGAAAACTGATTAGTGAGTGGGATCTCTGGGGTCTCATTACCTGCAAGAATGACTTCAACCTTCGAGTCACTTGCCATTTCATTACACCATATTGCTTTCACTTCTTGGATTCCTGAAGTGTTCCACTGAAGCTCAATGCAAGCTGAAGGAACAGAATCTAATGTTCTATTTAGGCAATTTATCATCTTCCTTTCTCAATAGTGAGTTCAACAACTTCAGATCATGAACTCTGTCCTCCATTTGTTTACCTATTTTCCCCAGGGTCTGGTTTTCATGGTTTTGCTTTCAACACAACTGACCTAAAATTCTGCTATTAACCCCTACTATTAACATCTACACTTAATCTATTCTCAGTCCCTTATCTACACCTATTACTACTGTCTTTGATCGTAACTTTTCTTTGCCCTCTAACCTTTCCCTGACCTTCCCTTATGTTTCATTGCTTCACCCACACTTTTCAACATCATAAAATCCATTGCTTTTCCACCTCCTATCATTTTCATAGAAGCATCATGTTGAACTCGAAATGCTAACTCTGTTTCTCATTCCAAAAACGCTGCTAGACCTGCTGAGTTTCTCCAGCACTCAATGTTGTTATTCTTGGAATTTGCCATGAATCCATTCAGTTAAAACTGCCAGGCTTCCTGGGTAAAATGCCCTGACAGTGACTGAGATCGAAGGGCTCCTCAAGTCCATTTAATTGCAGTGAAGGTATGGATGGTGCCCAGCTGGAAAGCATGGCACCTGCTAGATTTTATGTGTCCCCACAATCTTAAAACCCAGTGTCATATGTAGATGAGCACAATAAAACAAAAACTGTATCAACTTTGCTCAAATATCCCTGTTCTGTTATCATCAAATTTGTCTAAAATGTGATTTTGGTTTTATAGTCAGGACATGAAAATGGTACTAATTTCAAAAAATATATACTAAACATTTTTTCTAAAGGCAAGTATCAAAACAAATCATCCAGTAGACTGAAACCGGTGTGATTACTATTTTAATCTCCACTGCCATTTCAAATCATCACCCAAATGGAAATGGCAGAGAACTCTGTTAAATGAACAGGTTTTGAATGAGTTTAAACCTTGCCCATAATTAAGGTTACATGATTTTGAATCAGCCTCATTATTTAATTTTAGTGGAAAGTGATAATCTAATACATGCACACAATGGAAGTACTGCAAATGCTTTGTACATATTATCACCTACCATCATTCAGTGACTGAGGAAGTAAAACATTTAGTGATCAAGAACAGACTCTGCTTTTCTTTTTAGCATTTTCCCAAGAAGCACAAAAGAAGGTTGAAGTACAAAATGTACAAATAATGCAAAGTAGAGATCACCTGGCCAACTGCATCTATTAAATAATGACAAGCAGAAATGCAATTATTCACAATGGCTGCCAATTATGCACTCAGCTGGGCGCCAATATATTAATGGATACCAGTATAAAATACAAAACCAATCTAAATTGGAAATCAAACAAACTACAAAATATTGGATCATCAACTTAGCTCCTCCCATTTCACTTAGCATTCCTAAATCACCAATGGAGAGATTTTCACTGTAACCATGCTGATTCAAAATAATTTAACTATTATATTCCATTTAAGCACCCAATAGAGGTTGGTGAGGGTGTGCATGTGCGTTTGTGCTTTTCTCAGTTATGTTATTAAATAGATGGAGGTCTGTAATATTTCCCTGTAGTAAAGATTGTTATGATCCCATATTCTAGTAATACTGGACAGGTCTGATTTCAGATTGAAAACTGATTTGACAGACCATGGGTTTTAATTTTTTTTTATTATGGAGGTCAGTCACTAAACGTACAGATTGTCCCCAATTTACAAACGTTCATACTTACGAACACGATCCCATACAGGGGTGGATTAACAATTAACTTTAAAGATCTGACATATGAACATTTCCTGTACTTAGAAATAGCTGTTTTATATTGCCCTATTCGTGTTCGAACTTGCATGCAGATGAACATGCAGACTTACAAATGCAGGGGAGAAGATGCCCTTATAACATCATCATTAGAATGTTAATCCAGAGACCCAGATAGTGTTCTGCACACCCGGGTTTGAATGACACTCAACCCTCAGTGAAAAGTCACCCCTATCTCCATGTTAAAGCTTCTTGTTCAGCTGGCACAGTTGAAATAGGTTCCTTTTTGGCAACCGCAACATGTTCACTCAGTGCTTTTTTTTCCAGTTAATATCTATCCCTGAGACCCTTAGAACTGCTAACTTAGCTCTCTTGTTACTTAACATTGGTTCCCGAAACTCAGTTCTTCAACAGCATTGTAGGATGTCTTCCACCTTGACAAGTCCACATTCTTCTGTCTGGAATTTTTTCTCACTGACATCTAAGAAACTCAGAACTTCGTCCTGGCTTTGACTGCTTAGAAACTGCTTCTAACTGCATCTTTAATGCTACACTCCTTTGCTTTCTGCATGAACCAACTTCCAACCCCCTCTCTTCTTCTCTCTTTAGAGATCAGAAAATTAATGTTAGCAAACATCTGGGCAATTATATCCTCAGGTACTTTTCTGCTCTTTCAGCTGAAATCACGTGACTTCTAGTATATAATGTTTGAAATTAATGTTCTAAATGACTTTCTGACCTGAAACCAAACCAAGTCAGACCTGAAAACTAATATTCTTTTTCCCTACACCTGAGAACCAAGGTTCTCAAATGTTAATATATTGTGAACCTTTATAACAAGATGAATCCACACTTGAAGCACTGCCCTTGAATTTTAAGTAAGATTGTCAAAGGATATGGAGTGAAGGTGAATAATAAGATTAAGGTGTAGATCAGTCGAATTCTCAAAGAATTTGATGGAATTCATTCAAGGATCTGAAAGTCTACTCTTTACCTACCCATTTTGTTTTCATTCCCTTGTGAACATGAATGTTTTCCTCAACAATATAATCAGCTCAGCATTTGAATACTTTGTTTTTTACATAAATATGACAGATTAATTACTAAGTGCAATCCTGACATCTACTGGAAAAAGGGAAAAACTGTCTCGTCCATGAATTGGAAATTGTTTTCTTTGGATTGTTAATCTAGGCCTCTGGGCTACAAGCCCAGCCAAAGTCACAACACAGTACAAACAAAAGAAGTTACACCCATTTGCATTTAATAAATGCATTAAATTATACAACAAAGAAAGACTTCATGCACTACACTGTACATGTCCAACTACTCCACCCAAATAGTCCCACACATCTAACCTTACTTCAAAAATCTCTCCTTTTCATGAATATACAAAATGGCCTCCACAAAGTTATCATGAAATGTATTTTTAACCATCCTATCAGGTAGCGCATTCCTGATCAAAAACAGTCACCATGTAAAAAAAATCATTTGCCAACTGGATTTTTTTTTGCCAATTTCTGTAGAGGGAGAAATAAAACACTCCACACCCCGCGGTAAACACCTCTCCCTGAAAACCTTGAGGGACAGCTGGGCCCAAACGTAACAGCAGAAGAGGGGCAGGCAATCAGCGATATGGCGAAACTTGCCAGGCCCAGGAGCAGACCCACAAGGAGATCCTCTGACCTGCCCTCCCGCCCTCCGCACCGGGTGCCCAAAGATCAGGAGCGTGGGGCTAAAGTGCAACCAAAAACATAAAAGAAGATCCTAAACAAAACAAAAATGGAGTGCAGACACCCCCATCCCATATATTAATGGTCTATGGACTCCACAGCACCTCTCCTGTTTTTTTTTGCACAGTACGATGGCTGTGGCCAGCCAGTTCAGAGTCAGTCCTCAACTGAGGAGATTCTTATCTTCTGGTTATATTTTTTTTCTTGGCTTTACAAGGTACTGAATCTCCTGTTTATGCTTTTTTGAAAATTTTTACCCACACACTAACGCCGAACAGCAGTAGTGCTTATGTTTCCCCAGCATTCATGTCGTGTGTGTAGGTATAGGACACAGTGAAGAATGAGGGCAGAAATCTTTATTCATACTCTAGCACGGGGAAGAAACACCCAAGTGGCCAGTGATAAGCAGTGCCCTCCTCATCGAGGGGCAATGCCCAAGTGACTCTCCTGGGTTTTTTTTTAATGGTTTACGCCCACACTACCGCCTAACTGCGGTAGTGCTTATATTTTCCCCAGCACCCATGTTATGTGTGTGCAGGTATAGGACACAGTGAAGAACAGCAGGTGTTTAAATCTTTATTTGTATTCCACTACCAGGAAGAAAGAAAGCACCCCAGTGGCCAGTGACAAGCAGTGCCCTCCTCATCGAGGGGCAGTGCCTAAATGACTTTCATGGTTATATTTTCTTTCTTTCTTCTTTTTCTTTTCTTAATTTTACCCCCAAACTACTGTGGTAGTTCGTATCTCCTAGTTATTTTAATCAACCAGAACTTTCCTGATTGTCCCAGGTTAACAACCCCAGTCAATGACCTCATAGTCCACAAGGTTAACCTGGTTCCAATCACTATAACCTCAGTCCACAACTTTTCATTCCCAATTAATCTCTTGTGCATTCCTCCCCAGTTGTCTAGACCCTTTAATGCATTTTCACTTCTTAAAGCTTTGATGAAGCTTATTATCATGGACCAAACTTACAACCCTTCTAAGACAAGCAGGTGACTAATTAAATCAGAAAGTCACAACTTCACAGAGTTTTACATATGCACACACTATCAGAACTACTAAGACAGTCTGCACCATGACAACAGTTAGTTCAGATAAATTTTACAATTTTAAATACTTGTTCCTGACTCCACTAACTGCAGTAATTCCCAATGCCACTTCATCCAATCCCCCTTCCTAACTTGCAGTCTTATACTGTACATCTCAAGAACATTCTAAGGACTTTAAACTACATTCTTTTCACCCTCCATTTGTACTAAACAATATTCTTTTTTACCTTTGTATTTATGAGTAAATATACTTGACATCACATCTTAATAATTTTTTCCAGGATTAGAAGACAGTAAAGTTAATTTTTCTTTCACAACAGTAAACCCTGAAATTGGCTCCTTATTGAGAACAGTAACATCGACATTGTCCCCGAGGATTACAGGACTGCTCCTCAATTAGAGGACACTGGTGGTGGTTTAACCTGCCTCAGGTGAGGTTGAGAATCTTTACAGTGACCTAAGTAGTGTGGGAATTAAACCTGTGCAAGTGGCATCATCCCGCAGCATAAACCAATTTTCCAGCCAACTGCGTTAATACCCTACAGTCAGCTCAGTTGGCTGAATGGCTAGTTTGTGCTGCCAAAATCGTGGTTTCAATTCTTGCACAGGTTATCATAAAGGTCTAACTTCTCAACCTCTTCCCTTGTTGAATCACCACCAGTTGTCTTCCTCTAATGAGAGAGCAACTCTTTGGGTCTACAGTAAATTTAGCTATAATCTTCCTGCCATGGCATTCCAATATTCAATAGGTTAATATGAAGCAGAATTCTGAAGATGGCTTTGCCTAGTTTTTGCACCTATCAGACGTGGGATTCTAGCGCTTGGTGCTAAGTGTTGACAATACAACTGTCCTTGTTACTGGTAGTACAGTTAATGCCTTGTTAATGCTGCAGTGTTTTCTCTTTGATCATGGAAAGGTGTGATCCCTCTATATTTTTCAATTGTGTGAAAAATCATTTCACTTTTGTTTCTCAGCTTTGTTTCCTGAACAATTCCACGAACAAGATACTGGTTCACTCGCAGTTGGAATACTGTTCCATACTGAGCACCATAATTTTGGAGGGATATGAAAGCAATGGCAAGGCTTGAAAAGAGATTTACAAGAGAAGTACCAGGGGTGAGGAACTTCAGCAATGAAGATATATTCGAAAAGTTACGCCTGATTTCCTAGAAAACAGAAGGTTGAGATTACATGTTTTGGAAGTATTCAAAATCATGAGGAGCCTGGACAGAGTAAACAGGAAGAAACTGTTCCAAACCATGAATGGATCAAGAACAAGAGAAGTATGCTTTCCTTTCCTTTATTGGTCAGAGTATTGAGTACAAGAGTTGGGAGGTCATGTTGCGGCTGTACAGGATATTGGTTAGGCCACTGTTGGAATATTGCGTGCAATTCTGGTCTCCTTCCTATCGGAAAGATGTTGTAAAACTTGAAAGGGTTCAGAAAGGATTTACAATGATGTTGCCAGGGTTGGCTGTGCTCTTCCAGCACCACTAATCCAGAATGGAGGATTTGAGCTATAGGGAGAGGTTGAATAGGCTGGGGTTGTTTTCACTGGAGCGTTAGAGGCTGAGGGGTGACTTTATAGAGGTTTATGAAATGATGAGGGGCATGGATAGATAAATGGACAATTTTTTTTTCCCTGAGGTGGGGAGTCCAGAACTAGAGAGCATAGGTTTAGGGTGAGAGAGGAAAGATATAAAAGAGACCTAAGGGGAAGCGTTTTCACGCTGAGGGTGGTACATGTATTGAATGAGCTGCCAGAGGAAGTGGTGGAGGAAAGGCATCTGGATGGGTACATGAATAGAAAGGATTTGGAGGGAATTGGGCCAGGTACTGCCAGGTGGGACTAGATTGGGTTGGGATATCTGGTCGGCATGGACAAGTTGGACTGAAGGGTCTGTTTCCGTGCTGTACATCTCTATGACTCTGAGAGAGGAAAGATTTAAAGTAATTAGTCAAAGGATTAAAAGCATTGTGAGTAAAAGATTTTTGGTACAGTGTATAGTCAGGGTCTGGAATGCACTAGCTGTAAGTATGATCAAGGCAGGTTCAATGCATGCATTTAAAAAAGGAATTAGACTATTATTTGAAAAGGAAGAATGTGCTGGATTACAGCTGGAAGGCAGTAGAATGCTTATTTGGAACGTTTATGCAAACATGTTAGGTAGAATGGCCTCCTTCTTTGCTGTAATAATTCTGTGATGCTGTAAGTCTCACTGCCACAGCAAGATTTCATACTCCCACACATTAGCCTCCACAGCTCTTTAGCAGCAGTAGGCACCGGGAGATGCAAATGAGGTGCACAAGTTAAAACCTCATTGGCCTCACACCCCAGGGGAACTGACAGGTCACAGCTCACTTTGGTCTTGTAAACCCGCTTTCAACCAGAGTTAAAACTGATGCTGAAGACTGTCAAATACCATTTCAGGAAAGTCATTGAAGTAAACACTGCATCAGATACTTAAGACATAAGATAAAGGAGCAGAATCAGGCCTTCAAACATGGCTGATACGTTTTTCAACCCCACTCTCCTGCTGTTCCTCGTAACCCTTGATCCCCTTACCAATCAAGAAACTATTTATCTCTGTCTTAAATACACACAATGACTTGACTGCCTCAGCCCTCTATGGCAATGACTTCCACAGATTACCCACCCTCTTGCTGAATTAATTCTTCCTCATATCAGTTTGAAAGGGTCATCCCTTCACTCTGAGGCTGTGCCCTCGGGTCCTAATCTCTCCTACTAGTAGAAACATCTTTTCCACATCAATTTTATCCAGACCTCTCAGTATCCTGCAAGTTTCAATCAGAACCTCCCAGACCCTTCTAAACCCCATCGAGTACAGACCCATGGTCCACAACCAGTCCTCATATGACAAGATCTTCATCCCCGAGACCATTCTTGTTAACCTCTTCTGAATTGCCTTTAACTCTAGCACACCTTCCTTAGATACAGGACACAAAACTACTCATAATATTCCAAATGCCGTCTGACCAGAGCCTTCTATAGCCTCAGCAGTACTTTTCTGCTCTTGTTTTCTAGCCCCCTTGAAATGAATGCCAACACTGCATTGCCTTCCTAACTGCTAATTGAACATGCATATTAACCTTGAGAGAGTACTGAATGAGGACTCCCAATCCCTTTGTGTGTCAAATATTGAAATATTTCCCCATTTAGAAAATAGTCTCCTCTGTTCTTCCTACCAATATGTTTAGCCTTACACTTTGCCATGTTGTATTCCACCTGCCATTCTTTGCCCTCTATCCTATCATGTCCAAGTCCTTCTGCAGTCTCCATGCTTCCTCAACACTACATGGCCCTCCATCTATCTTTTTTGTGTCATCTGCAAACTTAGCAACAATGCCCTCATTTATAATGTGAATAGTTCTGGTCCCAACACTGGCCCCATCCTGAAAAAGGCCCCTACTCTCTGCCCTCTATTCGTCAGCCAATCCTCTATCCATGCCTGCCCCGAGCACCATGAGCTCTTATCTTATTTAGCAGCCTCCTATGTGTCACCTTGTCAAGGCCTTCTGGAAATCACAGTAAATCACATCCTTCATCGACTTTGCTCATTACCTTCTCAAAGAATTCGAACAGAATTGTCAGGCATGATTTCCCTTGATGAAGCAGTGCTTACACCACCCAATTTTACAATGCACTTTCAAGGACTCCACACTCTTTTTATCCTTAATGACAAACTCTAAAATCTTACCAAATACAAAGGTCAGGCTAACCATCCTATCATAATCTGTCTTCTGCCTCCCTCCCGTCTTACTTATACAGGGGTGTCACATTCGCCATTTCCGAACCTCTGGCATCCTCCCTAATTTCAGTAATTCCTGAAAGATCACCATCCATGCCTCTACAATCTCATTTACCATCTTCTGGACTCTGCCATGGTGATTTACCCCCCCTTCAGACTTTTCAGTTTCCTTAGCACCATCGCCATAGTGATGGCCACTATACTTACCTCTGCCCCTGATTCTCTTGAAGTTCTGTAATGTTGCAGGAATCAGCCATTGCAAAAACTGATGCAAGGTATCTATTCAGTTCCTCCACCATTTCTTTGTTCCCTAGCACTATTTCTCCAGCCTCATTTTCTAGCGGTCCTCTGTCCACTCTTACCTCTCTCTTATGTTTTAGATATCTCAAAAAAACTTTTTTAGTTATCCTCTATTGGTTTATAAAGGCTTCTGAATCCTATATTTTCCCATTAATCTTCACCACATTTTATGCTTTTTCTTTTGTTTTTATGCTGTCCTGACTTCTCTTGTCAGCCATGGTTGCCTTATCCTCCCCTTAATATGCTTCCACTTCCTTGAGATGAATTTTTGCTGTGCCTCCTGAATTACCCACAGAAACATAACATTCATAACTAGAATCATATAATGAATGATATAATCATGTAATCATCACAGTGCAGAAAGAGGCCATTCTGTCCATCACAGATATACTTAAGTCATAGAGCCATACAGTCATAGAGATGTACAGCACAGAAACAGACCCTTTGGTCCAACTCATCCATGCCGACCAGATATCCCAACCCAATCTATCCCCCACCTGCCAGCACCCAGCTCATATCACTCCAAACCCTTCCTATTCATATACCCATCAAAATGCCCCTTAAATATTGCAATTGTAACAGCCTCCACTACCTCCTCTGGCAGCTCATTCCATACACGTACCACCCTCTGCGTGAAAAAGTTGCCCCGTGGTCTCTTTTATAGCTTTCCCCTCTCACCCTAAATCTATTCCCTCTAGTTCTGGACTCCCCAACCCCAGGGAAAAGACTTTACCTATTTACCCTATCCATGCCCCTCATAATTTTGTAAACCTCTATAAGGTCACCCCTCAGCTTCTGACGCTCCAGGGAAAACAGCCCCAGCCTGTTCAGCCTCTCCATATAGCTCAAGTCCTCCAACCCTGGCAACGTCCTTGTAAATCTTTCCTGAACCCTTTCCAGTTTCACAACATCTTTCCAATAGGAAGAAGACCAGAATTGCACGCAATATTCCATCAGTGGCCTAACCAATATCCTGTACAGCCGCAACATGACCTCCAAAGGAAAGCATACCAAATGCCACCTGCACTACCCCATCTATCTGCGACTCAACTTTCAAGGAGCTATGAACCTGCACTCCAAGGTCTCTTTGTTCAGCAACACTCCCTAGGACCTTACCATTAAGTGTATAAGTCCTGCTGAGATGTGCTTTCCCAAAATGCAGCACCTCGCATTTATCTGAATTAAATTCCATCTGCCACTTCTCAGCCCATAGGCCCATCTGGTCCAGATCCTGTTGTAATCTGAGGTAACCCTCTTTGCTGTCCACTGCACCTCCAATTTTAGTGTCATCTGCAAACTTACTAACTGTACCTCTTAGGCTCGCATCCAAATCATTTGTGTAAATGACAATAAGTAGCAGACCCAGCACCGATCCTTGTGGCACTCCACTGGTCACAGGCCTCCAGTCTGAAAAAAATCCTCCACCACCACTACCTTTCTACCTTTGAGCCAGTTCCGTATCGAAATGGCTAGTTCTCCCTGTATTCCGTGAGATCTAACCTTGCTAATCAGTCTCCCATGGGGAACCTTGTCGAACGCCTTACTGAAGTCCATATAGATCACATCTACTGCTCTGCCCTCATCAATCCTCTTTGTTACTTCCTCAAAAACCTCAATCAAGTTTGTGAGACATGATTTCCCACGCACAAAGCCATGTTGATTGTCCCTAATCAGTCCTTGCCTTTCCAAATACATGTACATCCTGTCCCTCAGGAGTCTCTCCAACAACTTGCCCACCACATACGTCAGGCTCACTGGTCTATAGTTTCCTGGCTTCTCCTTACCACCCTTCTTAAACAGTGGCACCACATTAGCCAACCTCCAGTCTTCTGGCACCACACCTGTGACTATTGATGATACAAATATCTCAGCAAGAGGCCCAGCAATCACTTCTCTAGCTTCCCACAGAGTTCTAGGGTACACCTGATCAGATCCTGGGGATTTATCCACTTTTATGCATTTCAAGACATCCTGCACTTCCTCCTCTGTAATACGGACATTTTGCAAGATTTCATCATCTATTTCCCTACAGTCTATAACTTCTATATCCTTTTCCACAGTAAATACTGATGCAAAATACTCATTTAGTATCTCCCCCATTTTCTGCAGCTCCACACAAAGGCTGCCTTTCTGATCTTTGAGGGGCCCTATT
This sequence comes from Chiloscyllium plagiosum, assembly GCF_037043375.1. Taxonomy (NCBI): domain Eukaryota; kingdom Metazoa; phylum Chordata; class Chondrichthyes; order Orectolobiformes; family Hemiscylliidae; genus Chiloscyllium; species Chiloscyllium plagiosum. The sequence goes on from NW_028270143.1 coordinate 58,627,011, forward strand.
CTCTCCCAGTTACCCTTTTGTCCTTAATGTATTTGTAAAAACTCTTTGGATTCTCCTTAATTCTATTTGCCAAAGCTATCCCATGTCCCCTTTTTGCCCTCCTGATTTCCCTCTTAAGTATATTCCTACTTCCTTTGTACTCTTCTAAGGATTAATTCGATCTATCCTGTCTATACCTGACATAGGCTTACTTCTTTTTCTTAACCAACCCCTCAATTTCTTTAGGCATCCAGCATTCCCTCTACCTACCAGCCTTTCCTTTCATCCTAACAGGAATATACTTTCTCTGGATTCTGATTTGCGTCATGCCATTTCCTGATATATTTTTCCTTTAAAGATAGTCATCTAATTTCCTTGCCTTTGCCTTATTAAAACTGAGAGAAAGTGAGGACTGCAGATGCTGGAAAATCAGAGTGGAAAAGTGTGGCGTTAGAAAAGTACAGCAGGTCAGGCAGCATCCAAGGAGCAGGACAGTCAACAGGAGACAAGTAATGATAGGTTGGCTAGCCTGACATTAGTCTTTGGTAAGATTTTAGAGTCTGTAATTAAGGATAAAAAGATTTTAGAGTACTTGGAAGTGCATTGTAAAATTGGGTGAAGTCAGTACTGCTTCATCAAGGGGAGATCATGCTTTACATTTCTGTTGGAATAAGCCCTTTATCAGGATTGGCAGGGGTGTGGCCAGTCCTCCCAGTTCAGGTTATTTTCTAGTACGATTTGTTTTAGTGAGTAGTAAAAAACTGCTGTGGACCTCAAGAAGCAGCTACAGTAAAAAGAGGTTCTGTGCTTCAACAGAGGTCTTTCTGATGAAGGGCCTGTACCTGAAATATCGACTGTCCTGCTCCTCAGATGCTGCCTGACCTGCTGTGCTTTTCCAGTGGTACATTCATCGACCTTAATTCAAAAATGCCTTCAACTCACTCTTGGGTCATGGATTTCAGGCACTGTCCATGCACTGCATGAAAATAGTCAAAAATCACAAAACACTGGGTTATAGTCCAACAGGTTTATTTAAAAACACAATCTTTTGGAGCCTCACTCCTTCTCTCCGAAAGCATGTGTTTTCAAATAAACCTGTTGCACGACAGCCTGGTGTAGTCTAATTTTTGACGTTGTCTAATCCAGTCTAACACGGGCACCACCACATCACTGCTTGAAAATGTTTTCCTCATTTCATCATTGCTTTTTGTACATATAGTTTGTGACATTGCTGCCCCTTTAACAAGGTTATGTTGTCTTTGGTTCTTTTTCAGGAGGGATCATAAAGGCAGAGGTGCCGATTTGTCTGGAAATGGTTATTTTCAACAATGACAGGGATGTGACTAGTTCAGGTTATTTTCCAGTTTGGTTTGTTTTTGCAAGCAGTCAAAACTGCTGGGGTCCTAGAGAAGCAGCTACAGTGAAAAGAGGTTCCATGCTTCAACAGATGTCTTACCTGAACTTTCTGTCTAAAAACACTCCTGCCTATAAGAACCTATGTTTGAACTGACCTTTTACCAAGTGGTGTGTTTATATGATGTTGCAGGGATTGGAACAGCTTTGTTATTGTGTTGGTTGGGTGATCAAATAAATTAAGTTATTCTAAATTCTGTTTTATTTTGTTCGTGTTTCATCCGTAAAGTTTAAATAAATTCTGTTTTGTTCAAAGCTGAGTGGTTTGACCAGCTGCATCACTCCTGGGATATCCAAAATACATCTGCCTAAAAAACGTTAGAGTCTGGGCTACCTTCTTTAAAATATTTTGAGGGGGTCTGGCCTCGTCCATAAAAGACTAGGGGTGCATGGTGGGATTTATTCTACAGTTCCAATTTGCGATTAGGGTTGTTGGATCGAAGGTGTTGAGTGGTAGGTGATGGTGTCTTTTGTTCTAGGTGTTGAATTCAGTTGGATTAAGCAGTGCTTGGTGTAATGAAGGCTCTTTCAGTCAACAAGAGTTTTTTTGGGTGGAAGAAGTGACTTTAGGGGCTTTACAACAGGTGAACAAAGCAAAGGTGCTGCAATTAGCAGACAAGCTAGAGTTGGAGTTACCTTCATCTGTGAGAAAAGGAGAGATCATTATAGCAATAGCTCAGCATTTATATTTGCTGAAAATGCCATCAGCATCTTTGGAAATGACTAAAATTCAATTGAAAATGAAGCAGCTTGAGTTAGAGGCAAAAGAAAAAGGAAGAGAAAAAGAAATGAAACATTCTGAATTATGATTAAAAGCAGAGCAAAAACAAAAGGACAGCATCATTTTAGCAGAACAAAAACAAAAGAAAGGGAAAAGAGAGAGAGAAAAGGGAGAAAAAGAGAGCGTTTGAACATTAGAAATTGGCACTGAAACAGGAAAGTTAGCTTAAAAGGATGAAAATGAAGGTAGAAGGTAAGCTTAGTGATGAAGATAGTGAGGATGAGCAAACTCATCACAGCCAAAGACCTGTTTAAAGATATCCAAGCCTAAATTTGATCAGAAAGATGTAGGAGACTTTTCCATCTCATTTGAGAAGGTGGCTAAACAAATGAAGTGGCCAATGACCATGTGGGTTTTGTTGATCCAAACAAAGCTGGTATGTAGAGCGAGTGAGGTACTTGCATCACTACCAGAGGAGGTGGCTGGCAAATATGAGAAAGTGAAGAAAGCCATCTCAGGTGCATATGAACTTGTGCCAGAAGCCTACAGACAATATTTCAGGAACCGAAGGAGGCATCTTAGTCAAACATACATTGAATTTGAAAGGATCAAACAAAGTAATTTTGAATAGGTGGATAAGGGCATTACAAGTAGAACAAACATATAATGCTCTTCTCGAGACGATTATTTTGGAGGTGTTCAAAAATTCACTTCCTGATGCAGTGAGAATTCACGTTGAACAGCAGAGAGTTAAAGCAGCAAGATTAGCAGCTGAAATGGCTGGTGATTATGAGATGGTTCATAAAGCTTGGCTTTCAACATCAATTTCAATCCATGAAGGGTAGAAATTGGGGAAAGGAGAAATCCTCACATGGTGACAGAAAGATTGATCTTGGTGAAGATCATAAAGATAACTTACCATGCGGTAAAAAGGAAACCCTAGAAAGCGAAAGATAGGCATCATTGGTGTTTTCACTGTGATAAAGAAGGCCACATGAAATCACAGCGTTGGTGGGTAAGGAAAAGTGCTGGGAAGATGGAGGTAAAATAACAGGATAAGCCAGTGAATTTTGTTGGAGTGGTAAAGGAAAGCACATTGGAGGCAAAAAAGAATATACAACCTGGTTGGAGACTGGTTAAGGCCAGATCATCTTAAACACTTTATATGCGAAAATAAAGAAGTTACAGTATATGAAGCACAGAGTCATGTAAATCTTTGATGTTGAGAGATGTGGAGATACATAACTCAGAAGGACGATTACCATAAAATGTGCTAGTACGTGGAAGTCATGGTGATACAAGAAGTGCTCAATTATGTAGTGAGGTTAGAGTATCCAGTGAGAAATGGAGAAATGGTAGTAGGAGTACTAGAAGAACTCGCGGCTCCAGAAATACAATTTGTCCTTGCTAACGATATAGCTGGTTCACAGGTAGGAGTGCTGCATATTGTGGTTGAAAAGCCAGTAGTAAATCAGGCAACTGAAGTACGACAGGAAGTATATCCTGGGATTTATTCTGACTACGTGGTAACGAGGTCACAAAGTCACCAGTTGAAACAGGAGGAGAAATCAAAGAATACAGATAAGAAAATTGAAGTCGAATTATCAGAAACCTTATTTGATCAAAAGATTGAGACAAGACAGGAACAGGTGGAGGACAATGTGGATATCTTTAACTCAGAGAAGTTAACTGAGTTACAACAGAAAGATGAAAAACTGAAGCAACTGTATCAAAAAGCATACATGGAAGAAGAATCTGAGTGCATTCCTGAGTGTTACTATCTTAAAAATGATGCCTTAATGAGGATGCCTTAAAGAACCATCACATATTTAGGCAGATGAGAAATGGGTAGAAATTCATCAAATTGCATTATTAGAGGGTTACAGAAAGGAGGTATTGCGAGTAGCTCATGAACTACCAGCAGAATGTCATTTAGGGATAAGAAAAACTCAAGCTGAAATACAAAAACATTTTCACTGGCCCAGACTGCGCAAGAATGTTGTTGAAGTTTCCAGAGGCCATTCCATTATGCAATATCACAGCTAAAATGATTGTAGAAGAGTTATTCAAATGTTTCACTAGATACAGACTTCTCACAGAGATACAATCAGATCAAGGGTCAAGCTTTACATCAAAATTATGCAAGGACATTATGGACAGTTTAGGATTAAAACAATTCAGAACCAATGCATACCATCCAGAATCACAGGGAGCATTAGAAAGGTAGCATAAGACATTAAATACCATGTTAAGGGCTTAAAGTCAAGACTATCCAGCTGATTGGGACAAAGTAATTCTGTTTGTAATTTCTGCCATTAGAGACACACCAAATGAATCAACTAATTTCAACCAAAAGGACTAGCCACACTACCATACATCAGGAGCATCTCGGAACTGACAGCCAGACTACTGCGACCCCTAGGACTCATAACGGCACACAAACCAACAGCCACGCTCAGACAACAACTCACCAGAACGAAGGACCCGATACCCAACATGAGCAAAACTAATGTAGTGTACAAAATACCATGCAAGGACTGCACAAAACACTATATAGGACAAACAGGAAGACAGCTAACAATCCGCATACATGAACATCAACTAGCCACGAAACGACACGACCAGCTATCCTTAGTAGCCACACATGCAGACAACAAGCAACATGAATCCGACTGGGACAACACTACTATCATAGGGCAAGCCAGACAGAGAACAGCCAGGGAATTCCTAGAGGCATGGCATTCATCCACAAACTCCATCAACAAACACATCGACCTGGACCCAATATACCAACCACTACAGCGGACAGCTGAAACTGACAACCGGAAGCGGCAGGGACAGACCACTATAAACACTGGAGGAAACATCAAAGAAGCGCTTCGCAGGAGGGTCCCAAGCACTGATGATGTCGCCTAGCCAGGGGACAAAACATTTGCAACAAAAACTTCCAGCTCGGCGAACAGAACCACAGCAACGAGCACCCGAGCTACAAATCTTCGCACAAACTTTGAATTTCAGTCCATTTAAATTAGTTTTTGGGCATGAAGTGAGAGGACACTAAAATTGATTAAGGAGAAATTGGTGAATCAGAATTCAGAAATCACATATTTGGACTACGTGTCAAACTTTAGGGAACGATTAATTAGAGTGGGGGAATTGGCTAGATGGCATTCAAAAATATCACAGCGTGTGTTAAAACAGGAAGCAGACAAGAAATCAAAAACTCAATTTTGTGAACAAAGATAAAGTGTTAGTTTTACTTCCAGTGATAGGCGAACCTTTAAAAGCAAAGTTTAGTGGACCTTATCAAGTCGAAAGGAGATTGAGTGAAGTGAACTATTTGATAAGAACTCCAGAAAGAAAGAAATCTCAGAATGTGATGTGAATATGTTCAAAAGGTATGTTGATCGGGAAGGAAAACAAAAAGAGAATGTGTTATTGGTTACAACACAGGGATAAAACAAAGTTCAGGGGATTCTAAATTGGACATTCCTCAAATTAAATTGGAAAATGAGGAAGTTGTCAAAAATTGGGATAAGTTATTGAGTTACCTTCCAAAGGAAAATCGGAATGACCTGAAAGAGTTAATGCTATCGCATAGGGAGATATGTGGAAATAAGCCAAACATCACAGTTTCTCTCCAAGGGCTCTCCGCTACACACCAGCAAGTGATGCCTCCACATGGTCTGACTACTGACTGCTGCCACTGTCGGCACTGGACCGCTGGATGCTGGTGTCCCTGCACAGCCTGCTGGCTCTGATGTTCCCACTGCAGACCACTAGTGTCCCTGCTCCAGCTGCTGATTCTGGTGTTCCTGCTATGGGCTGCTGGTGCTCCTGCACCAGCCGCTGGCTTTGCCATTTCGGGCCACTGTTCACCAGAGTACCAGCTCCATCCACCGTAATCTTTGCTTCAGGTTGCCAATTGCCGACTCTGTTTTGGAGGCTGGGGTGAATGTCCGAGGCCAAGAAGAAAAGGAGAAAAGAAAGAAAAAGAACAGGTGGAGCAAAGAAACTCCGGCTGGAGTGTCCTATTCTATCACCATCTGAACAGAACGGGTTGCACATTTGAAGCACATCTTTTTGGGTTTTTCTATTCCTAGCTGAACAGAAACATGGCAACATGTTGTCGAGAGTATGGTGCTGGAAAAGCACAGCAGGTCAGGCAGCATGCGAGAAGCAGGAGAATCGACATTTCGGGCATGACCCTTCATCAGGAATCAACATGGTAACATGTTGCTTCTTTGGATTAAATTAGCTTTTTCATGCACATCTTGATGTGTTGGCAGGTTATTTTTGTTGCTGAACCATATCTTCTGAGTTGATGCTAGTTTTCTTCCTTTGACAACAGGATTTTTTAAGAAGGTTGAAACATTCACCTCATCAAAAAACTCAAAGTTAGTTAAACATAATTTTTCCTGAAAAATATCCATGTGGCTAACCCAAATTCTAACCTTCCCAGATCCTGGCCCAAACTACTTCAAAACTCCAGCCCAGAGTTAATGTTTCAACTCAAATCTGATTTTTCTTCAAATTGGGATCCCAAGAAGAGTTAAACTGAACTTGAACCATAAGTCATTTTCTCTCTTTAAGGTGCAAATAAGCAAACTAAACAGAGCAACAACACAGGGTAAGAAGGGCAGGTTCCAAAGAGCTGCCCATTGGGAATGTCAAAGCAGATGGCTGACAAGAGCTTGCAATTCACCAGTCTTGTGAGCAAAGGCTAAAACCATCATAGTGCAGTTACTACATAATAAACTTACCACACAAACATTGAGACTTTTACTAATGCAGTTAACATTTTGACTTTTTATACATTGACATCCAAACTTGGCTGACTGCTGTTCTTAGATTCTCCCCTCAAATGAAATCAACACTGTCCTGAAATCCCACAGATTGTGACAAGATCAAGCTTAGCAAACTCCTCCATCTTGGAGTTTGGCCATGAGCTTGTGGGTATCAAATAGATAACACCTCATTTCCCTGGAGCAGATGGGCTCAACCATCCTTGGAGCATATCTTTTTGTGCTTTCCGAATCCTTGCTGGACAGAAACATGGCAGGAGGCTGCTTCATTAGATTAAATTATCTTTCTCATGCACACGTTGATGTACTGGCAGATTATTTTTGTTGCGAAAGCATATTTTCTGAGTTGATGTTCATTTTCTTGTTTTTCGTTGAAAACAGGGTTTTTCAGAAAGTGGAAGGGAAAAGCACAGGGAGCAGCATGGTCTCCTACTGATCCTGGAAGTTTCAAAATACATTTTCACTGTATCTGGCATGAAAGTATTTTAACCTTATTGTTGTACACTGAGTGAAGCACAGCATGAGAACATCTACTTCGACATTATTTTGTTGCTAAAACATTCACATTTCTTCCTTTGCTTCTTTAATAGCACTTTAAATAAGATTTCTTCTTATTAAACGTTACAAGGTTGCCAAAGGGAAATAGAGCAGTATTAGAGATTTATAGCTACTGGAATTTAAAAATATAAATCAAATAGTAAAGAAAAGGGAGGATTTGCAGATTAGATGCAACACCAAACATCAATATAATCATTTATGAGAATAGAGTCATAGAGTCATAGAGATGTACAGCATGGAAACAGACCCTTCGGTCTAACTTGTCCATGCCAACCAGATATCCCAACCCAATCTCATCCCACCGGCCCATATCCCTCCAAACCCATTCTATTCATTTACCCATCCAGATGGTCCTTAAATGTTGCAATTGTACCAGCCTCCACCACTTCCTCTGGTAGCTCATACCATACACGTAACACTCTCTGAGTGAAAAAGTTGCCCCTTAGGTCTCTTTTATATCATTCCCCTCTCACCATGAAATTATGCCTTCTAGTTCTAGACTCGCTCACCCCAGGGAAAAGACTTTATCTATTTATCCTATCCATGCCCCTAATGATTTGATAAACCTCTACAAGGTCACCTCTCAGCCTCCGACGCTCCAGGGAAAACAACTCCAGCCTATTCAACCTCTCCCTATAGCTCAAATCCTCCAACCCTCACAACATCCTTATAAATCTTTTCTGAACCTTTTCAAATTTCACAACATTTTTCGGATAGAAAGACCAGAATTGCACACAATATTCCAACAGTGGCCTAACCAATGTTCTGTACAGATGCAATATGACCTCCCAACTCCTGTACTCAATACTCTGACCAATGAAGGAAAGCATACCAAACGCCTTCTTCACTATCCTATCTACCTGCGACTCCACTTTCAAGGAGATATGAACCTGCACTCCAAGGAATCTTTGTTCAGCAACACTCCCTAGGACCTTACCATTAAGTGGATAAGTTCTGCTAAGATTTGCTTTCCCAAAATACAGCACCTCACCTAAATTAAACTCCATCTGCCACTTCTCAGCGCATTGACCCATCTGATCAAGATCCCATTGTAATCTGAGGTAACCTTCTTCGCTGTCCACTACACCTCCAATTTTGGTGTCATCAGCAAACTTACTACTATGCCTCTTATGCTCACATCCAAATCATTTATATAAATGATGAAAAATAGTGGACCCAGCACCGATCCTTGTGGCACTCCACAGGTCACAGGCCTCCAGTCTGAAAAACTACCCTCCACCACCACCTTCTGGCTTCTACCTTTGAGCCAGTTCTGTATCCAAATGGTTAGTTCTCCCTGTATTCCATGAGATCTAACCTTGCTAATCAGTCTCCCATGGGGAACTTTATCGAAAGCCTTACTGAAGTCCATATAGATCACATCTATTGCTCTGCCCTCATCAATCCTCTTTGTTACTTCTTCAAAAAACTCAATCAAGTTTGTGAGACATGATTTCCATGCATAGAGCCATGTTGACTATCCCTAAACAGTCCATGCCTTTCCAAATACATGTACATTCTATCCATCAGGATTCCCTCCAACTACTTGCCCACCATCGACATCAGGCTCACTGATCTATCGTTCCCTGGCTTGTCTTTACCACCTTTCTTAAACTGTGGCACCATGTTAGCTCTCAAATCCTTAAAACAATTTTCTGTACTCACGCAAAACAACCTTATCCCATGATTTAATTTATAGTCCTTGTTTTCAAAAGATTGTTTTTAGTAATTTTTCACAGGGGGCTGAATTTTATCAAAGGTTGACTAAGTGCCAATTTTGGGAGAGTTCCATACAGGGTTCACTCTGAGTTCTCGTGAGTGTTCCTGGGAAATTTTATGGCAATCGCCGCACTAACTATGCACTGATAAAGAGCTTATGCTCAAAACGTCAACTCTCCTGCTCCTTGGATGCTGCCTGACTGGCTGTGCTTTTCCAGCACCACACTTTGTGACTCTGATCTCCAGTCCTCACTTTCTCCTAACTATGCACTATGCCCACCTCACGAGTGCTCTCTGCTGCTGTGACCTGGCAGGTTTCCTGCCATCAACACCATATTTAAAACCCAGCTGGGCACCAGTTCAAAAGGTGCAATACAGGAGTAGCCCTTCATATTTGCAGACAATTAAGAATTGTCCCAGAAATGGCCAATAGAAGCATCATGCTTTGCTGACAGGGGCCGAGAGGTTCTTTTAAATAGGTGGCAAAGAAACTAACATCCTTGTTCCTCAGCGCTGCCAGAGGAGATCAAGGCACCGGACCCTGCCAGCCTGTTGTGAAGTTGCCAACTGCATTTGTGTGGTCGAAGACTCTGGGCCTCCTGCACTTTCTCTACAACATGAGTGGATGTTTTGGTAGAAATTCTGAATTAGGAGGATGCTCCATGTTTGCCAGAGATTGATGCTCATCCTGGTTCGTCCAGATGATGTTTCTCATCAATTCTGTGGATATTCATACTGCAGCAACTACAGAAAGGACAGCAGGTTTTGCGTCTAGATCCCTTGGTGATGGTTCCATAAAGTCCAATAGAAAATGTCAGAAACGAAACAATTCCTCAGTAATATGAATTGGTCAGCAGTGGTAGCACATGCAAAAATGACATTTAACCATAGTCCTCTAAATATTGGGGCATGGAAGCCTCCAACAAGGATGACAATGGTCCACCTTTGGACACATCTGTTACACGGATGATAACTGATTGCTCAGATAACTGATTGTTCGTATAACATTTTTACGGGACCTTGAGATCTTGTTCAGATAATCTGAAATTGGATAATTGATGTTTGGATAACCGAGATTGTTCTGTATATCTGATTCAGATGTATGATTCACAAGCTGTTAGGCACACTAGCAAGTAGAAATTGTGCAGTAGGATGAACGAAAACTTCCACCTCCCATTACTCAATCAAGGCACAGCCCTATATAAGATAATAGTATGAAAAACATTATATTCCAATGTATGAGGTAAGTTGCTCCAGGATCTTATGCAGCCTATGATACCCTGTTCATTTGACATTACTTCTGCTTCATACAGATGACTATGACCAATTTGTAATAATCAATGACCGCTTGCTGCCAGGACATTTTTTTTAATCGACCTATTCAGATGTACCATTAAACACCTCGAGTGCAAGTGGGACTTGAATTTGGGCTGACTAGTCCAAGGTGGGAACGCTGTCACTGAACCACAAGATGCTTCATTGCTGTGACTCTTAGTTTACACAGCAGGTCATCTGTAATTCTATGATTACAGATGCATTTAATCTGCACTACACAAGTATCTGATGAATGCAACTGCCCCTGAAGGATCTCACTTTGCTCACAAGTACAGCCAGTCCTCTAACGCAAGTAAAAAATATAGTTGCTTTCCCTAATCCTGGTGTACAAACAGTGATTTTTCACTTCCAATGCAAATTTGCAATTCGGATGAGGATGAAGATGAAGACAATATAGACACAGCGTAACAGAGTGAGTTGCACATTCAGCCTGTCAATCTAACGAAGATTCTAAAACAGAGGAACAGAATTAGGCCATTCAGTTCATCGAGTCTGCTCCACCATTCAATCATGGTTGACATGTTTCTCAAGCCCATTCTCCTGCTTTCTCCCTATAGTACTTGATCCTCTTACCAATCAAGAACCAATCTATCTCTCTCTTAAATGCACGCAATGACTTGACCTCTACAGCCCTGTGCAGCAATGAGTTCCACAGGTTAACCACTCTCTTTTTGAAGAAATTCCTCCTCATCCCAGTTCATCCCTTCACTCTGAGGCCGTGCCCTCAGATACTACCCTCTCCTGATGGTGGTAACATCTTCTTCACTCCATTCTATCCAGGCCTCTCAGTTCTCTGTAAGTTTAAATCAGATCCCCCTCATTCTTCTAAACTCTATTGAATACAGACCCAGAGCCCTCAACCACTCCTCATGTGCCTTAGCAACAATGTCCTCAGACGTGACCTTCAAACTTTCATATTTCCTTCTGCTTTTCACTCCCTGTCAATCCTACCATGTTTGAGTTAACAAATAATTCCACCCAACCCTTTTGCTTAAGTTGTTATCGACCCATTTTACCCCCGAGTCACAGCCTGAGAACTTAGTTATTCACTATTGCCTCATCAAAGCCAGTGCGGTGCTGCCAGTGATGAGCCCCTTCCAATCATAGTTATCATGCCCTTCCATGCACTATTGTCTCCCATCCTTATTGCTGAGTTGCCTCTCATCATAAATTATTGAAACTGCTCCTTTACACTTTGAGACATTGCCAGTTAGTTAGAGCATTATAAGTATGTGTGCTGCTTAAGCTGCTGGCTCATGGTGCAGATGTGACACTGTGGTCATAATTCAATGCAGCAGCATGTCCAGCCCCTTCACTGATTACTGTTGACAATGTCTGGCTGGCAAGGTCAGGTAAGACAAGGCAGAGATGATGAGAGCATCCAAGTAGACACAAAGTGACTGAGGCTCCAAAAATGCAGATCAATAATCCCAAGATGGAATCTGTTCTGAATTCTGAAATAGGTGCTTGTCCCTGCATGTAAAGCAGCCTGGCATCAACACTGCCAATGCAGGGTGCCAGTGAGCTCCAAAGTGCAGTATTGAAGTGGTGTATAAATAAGTGAGTCGGAGATCAGCCATGATTATGTGGATGAAGTTGGTGTATGTCTGATGCCAACCTCTATGGACAGAAGGTTCAGGGAAATGCTGCCTATGGAGTACAACCTGACATGTTGGGGACTGTTGGCCAAAATGGATGACCAAAGAAGACACCGGCAAGCTGAAGACACCAGCTACCATGTTCTCACTTTCGTGTCAGGAATTGGCACCATCCAGTTTCTCTCCACTGTCTGGAAAAATAGCAAACTATATACACATGAGGCAAGGTTAGGTAGTAATAAGATGTTAGTGCATATAAATAGGTTCCTAACAGCTTACTAGCCAGACTCTCATCTAGCCAATGAAACGCTAAACAGAATATCAGACTTCTTTTTCTCAAAATCAAGAATCTCATTTTACCATTTTTGCAGGAGTTTCCCAACTGTCTCATTATTGCCTATATTGTTCAGGGCCTTACAATATTCTGCCATCTGAATTTCTACCCATAAATGTCACTATTTACAAAGCAGAATCCTGTAATCCATGCTGAAACAGCCAAAACCTCAAGCTGAACTGTTTTTGATTTAAAGTAAGGTAGATAAATTGCCTTCAATCTTGCTGGAAAACGAAATAACACAGACCTAACATCTCAGTCACAAAAAAACCTCACAGAAATTTCTAAGCAGTCTTGATCACTGTCACTTTTGTCTGAATTACTCCTGCTCATCAATGCTACATTTTGTAAACTGTATTAAATGTCACATTCTGAAACCTTATGGTAACCCTTCCCCCAACAAGCTATTAAATTATTTCATCTTCACCTTGTACTACAACCAGGCTAAATAGAAGCTGACTATCAGTGACTGGACAGAATTCAGTACAGTAGTTATAAAGTACACTTGTAACTGTTGGCTTGTTGTGCTTGGCATGTGGTGTGGTATTTAAACGAATCCAGAATTGAATCACAGCCATTTACTTGGGCTCAGCATAGTTTCCTTCAGCTCATCCAGCTTTAGTACAGAGGGGAGTGATGGTATGTTTAAATTTAGCAATTACGTGGGTGGACACTGCTGTGGTTGGTTGCCTAGAAGTTAAAGACCACAATTTTTCATTAGGTAGAAGGCAGAATTTTCCTCTCCTCCACAACATGGAAAGAAAATTACATTAAAAGCTCCTAATTTGAAGATGTCATGTGAAATTTCTGAAGATCACCCTTTAATTAATTGTTAACTTTGAAAACTAAACAGTTGCACAAATTATTCAACAGAGAAAAATATGAATTTAGTCCAGCTTAACTGAAGATGCTATGGCCAAGAGTTTATGCTTTGTGTAAATGGCCAAACTCAGCACAAACTGTGCCAATTGTAAGTAGTTATTTTTGCTCAAATTTCAATTCACTGCTTATCGCTGACTATAAAATCTTCAATGAACCAACGCAACCAGTTAACATCGAGTCATAGAGATGCACAGCACGGAAACAGACCCTTCGGTTCAACTCGTCCATGCCGACCAGATATCCCAACTCAATCTAGTCCCACCTGGTAGCATCTGGCCCATATCCCTCCAAACCCTTCCTATTCATATACCCATCCAGATGTCTTTTAAATATTGCAATCGTACTAGCCTCCACCACTTCCTCTGGCAGCCCATACTACACACACACACCACCCTCTGCATGAAAACGTTGCCCCTTAGGTCTCTTTTATATCTTTCCCCTCTCACCCTAAATTATGCCTTCAAGTGCCGGACTCCCCCATCCCAGGGAAAAGTCCTTGTCGATTTACCCTATCCATGTCCCTCATGATTTTATAAACCTCTATAAGGTCACCCCTCAGACACTCCAAGGAAAACAGCCCCAGTCTATTCAGCCTCTCTCTGTAGCTCAAATCTTCCAATCTTGGCAACATCCTTGTAAATCTTTTCTGAATCCTTTCAAGTTTCACAACATCCTTCCAATAGGAGGGAGACCAGAATTGCACACAATATTCCAAATGTGGCCCAACCAATATCTTGTACAGCTGCAACATGACCTCCCAACTCCTGTACTCAATGCTCTGACCAATAAAGAAAAGCATACCAAAAGCCTTCTTCACTCTCCTATCTACGTGCGACTCTCCTTTCAAGGAGCTATGAACCTGCACTCCAAGGTCTCTTTGTTCAGCAACACTCCCTCGGACCTTATCATTAAAGTCCTGCTAAGATTTGCTTTCCCAAAATGCAGCACCTCACATTCATCTAAATTAAACTCCATCTGCCACTCATCAGCCCATTGGCCCATCTGATCAAGATCCCGACATGTTGTGAAAATAAATTATGAAAAAAAACTGTATTAAAAAGATCTTGTCTAATATTTAGTTTGGAGTGGTAATCTGGTGTAGTTTTAATTTTAAAAATCATCCTTAAAATTTTTCAGCATGTGGTACAGGTTTATTTAATACAGCTGGTAACAGGCACATCAAAAAATATGCATTCTTAATCGATGTCTTGTACATCATCTGTGAACAAATGTATTTTAAGCAGCTTAAACCTATTTCAAAATCTACACAGAATTACTCACGAATTGCTTCAGTTAAGTCAATTTTAGTAAGCTGACAAACGTTTTTAAAAATTTAGTCTATTAGTTTCCTGAAACGTGACGTCATGTGGACAGCTGCTTTGGATGGCCTGCAAACTGGCATGATTGGCAGAAATTCGCCATGGCAATTAAATCAGTCTGGGGCCCAGTCAATCCTGTGAACGCGGCTGGCTTTTAACTAATTTATTTTTACACAAACATCTTAAAGGACTGTAGAAACTTCACTTGCACTGGATGTCAGTTCTCTTTGCATTCCTCCAGGCATGTATTGTAGATGCCTCAAATTGTTAAAATGCTGCAATGTAAACGGTTCACCTGACCTTCACAGAAAATTTCATTTGCTCCTCTTGCAATGAATGACATCATTTAGACTAACTCATATTATGAAATCCAACTATTTATCTTCAAATTGTTGCTGTTATTTTTGTGCAGATAGCAATTTCTGTGATCTGTGCATATACCTAGGTAATATGGTTCCACACACTTTGGGGATATATCTTTAATGTCTTTATACTGGAAGGATTTTATACAGTCTGCAAGAGCAATACAGTAGTTTGCAGGGTAACGGAAAGCTGAAATCTAGAATTCCTGACAGTAAGTTGAGATCATAGTCATTACATCAGCAGTGTGTTTGCAGCACATCAGGCCTCATGACAGCTGGTGAGTTCCATACTTGTATCACATTTGCATCTCAAAGAATCATTTGTGTAAAACTTCTTAAATTTATAGCATACCTTCAAGACAAAGTCAGCAGTACACGTTCATTTCAAAGTGATGTGTATGTCAGCTTTATTCATTTGGGTCTGAGGTCACTACCTTGTTGAATTCCGCAGCACAACAAAGGCGAGCATGGAAATAACATTTGCCATGGAAGCTTGGGACCAGAAAGATGAATCAGTAGTGGGATGGTAGGAGAAGAGGGGTTGGGAGCATACAGAAGCAGAAGAGGGGTATACAGGGGGTGGGTCATGAAGGTGTGGAAGAGGAAAGGGCCTGGCATTCAGGTTGTGATGGGCACAATCTGTCAAGATCAGAAAATGAGCAGTTTAAAGTGTGGTACCAGCACTATCCACATGTGGCTTCAGCTTAGGGTGCTGGTTAGCAAAGTCCTTACATTGTTTTGAGCTCACCTACATTTCAATTATTCCCACTGAGAGTGATCTCAAATAATATTCTTTACAATGCATGCAGGGGAGGACATGCTGAGCCTGCAAGATCAACCATGTTCAACAGAGTGGCATGTATATCAATGGGCACTAATTTGAATATTCAATAAAGAGTGAACACAAATACACATCATTTTTTTCTTCCACAATATAGAAGTGTGCCTTATTCCCTCCATAAGCAGCAACTATGAGAAGTTTCAGTTGAGCTTTCTAAGCCACTGCCAGTCTCAACAAATAATGATAAAGCACACTTGAATAAAATCAAAACAGTGTGATGTAAAATATTTACAACTCAAATCTAAATTTTCAAAACTCCCATGCCACCTCTGTGCTCTCACTAACTCTACAATAGTGCAGTTAGGCATAAAGTTGTTGACATGATGAAGAACCTCCTTGTTTCCCCAAGAGACACTTTTCTAGCCCATTTGTACCTGCAGCATTGTCAGCTAATAACAGGCTCCACCACTGAAAAGCTGCCCCTGTCATTTAATCAATGTCATCACATTCAATTTTAGTTTTAATTGCATGAAAACAGCAAGAAGAAAGATAACAGATGTGGGTTCATTCTTTGTCTGACTGCTGGGTACAGTGCCCTTGAAATTCCACCCACTGTGGGGAAACTACCAAGAATCTAATTAATACATTGGGATATACAAACAAACTTTACTTTTTAAATTCTTTTTTAAAGATACAGATGAATGCTTTCCAAATGTAGGGAGCTTAATGGAGTAGCCCATGAAAATGGCTGCAGAGATCATGATACACAATGATCCCATGTCCCTTGAGTGGAATGCAGGCAGATTGAGTTGGGATATTTGGTTGGCATGGATGGATTGGACCGAAGGGTCTGTTTCCATGCTGTACATCTCTATGACTCTATGACTACTCGGTAATTTAGGCAGCATTAGTGGAGAGAGAAAAAGAGTCAACATTTCAGGTCAATGAACTTTCATGAACAGATGCTACCTAATGTGTTGATGATTTCCAAGATTTTCTATTTTTACTTAAGATTTCCAGCATCCAAAGAATTTTGCATTTCCTCTGGAAAAAAAGGTGCCTTGTGGTTGCTGAGCGGCTCAGATGAGGGGAACAACGCATTGCAGCAAAGAACAGTGACTGACCATTGGGACAGAGGACAACAAGGGTTTCAAATGCAGCACTATAAGTCTTGGCTGAACAAAATGGCCAGATAAGACGTTTTGCACCCTCTTGGAGAGGGTGCTAGAGGCCTTCTGGACATATGCTTGGAAGGCAGTCGCATGAAATACTGGGGCAAGTCAAAGCCTGGAAACATGCCGTACTGGAAGAAGTTTGATGATTTTACACATGGTCATAATCTATGAATTCATCTTCAATTGTTATGTCCAACTGACTACACTACTAGTCTCAGCCATTGCCAATTCATCACACGTCCATCACGAATTCAACCAACCATCACTTTCAATCATGACTCATACCTCACATTCAGAAGCTATTCTACATCACGGCACACCTAACATCACTATCTGCCCAACATTCACATTTCATAGCTTGCAATCATTGTCAGCTATTCAACTATGACAACTACATGGCACAAACTCCTACACAATATACTTCCCTCTCTTTAGCAGGAGAAGGCTACATACAACTAGTGACAACAAGAACTAAGGGGTGCAGAAGTCTGTGCCTATATGATCTAAAAACCCAGGGAGAAGACAGAATTATTCATTACAAGAAAAGTTATTTCTGAAACCACAGAGGATGAGGATATTTGCAGGCATGAATAGTCTTTCTCATTTCAGTAGTCTTTCATCCCACTATTCTTTCTGACAGAAACCATGATGATGGTGTAAGCAGGCACTTTTATTGCTCCAACCTCACCACGTGGATACTCCTGTTCCTTTTTCTCTTCACATCGAACATAAAACATAGAACATTACAGCGCAGTATAGGCCCTTTAGCCCTCAATGTTGCGCCGACCTGTGGAACTAATCTGAAGCCCATCTCACCTACACTATTCCATTCTCATCCATATGACTATCCAATGACCATTTGAATACCCTTAAATTTGGCGAGTCTATTAGTGTTGCAGGCAGTGTGTTCCACGCCCCTACCACTCTCTGAGTAAAGTAACTACTTCTGACATCTGACCTATATCTGTCACCCCTCAGTTTAAAGCTATGTCCCCTCATGCAAGCCATTGCCCTCTGAGGAAAAAGGCTCTCACTGTTCAACCTATCTAACCCTCTGATTATCTTATATGTCTCAATTAAGTTGCCTCTCAACTTTCTTTTAATTAAAACAGCCTCAAGTCCCTCAGCCTTTCCTCATAAGACCTTCCCTCCATACCAGTCAACATCCTAGTAAATCTCCTCTGAACCTTTTCCAAAGCTTCCACATCCTTCCTATAATGCAGTGACCAGAACTGTACGCAATACTCCAAATGTGGCTGCACCAGCGTTTTGTGCAGTTGCATGATCTCATGGCTCCGAAACTCAATCTCTCTACCAATAAAAGCTAACACGCAGTATGCTTTCTTAACAACCCTATCAACTTGGGTGGCAACTTTCAAGGATATGTTCACAAGAACTGCAACCTGCCCAAGCAGTAGAGAAAATACAAGGAAACAGTGAAGATGAAAAAATATAGTTGCATAGTCAACAGCGAAAATGTTGAAACTTTGTGTAAGCTACAGAGTTAGGTTAAGGTGATAACTGCACATGGTGAGATTCCGGACAGATGTCCACTAATACTAGGTCATTGTGAAAAAAGAATAAGCACCAGCTCACTGGAGGACACATTAGATCTGTTGCAGAGAACTCAGATGATGGCTTTGATAGGCTAAGCTAATGTTCTCATTCATAGAATGCATTATCACTGACAAGGCCAGCGTTTGTTGCCTATCTTTCATTGTCCTTGAGAAACATGTGGTTGGGTGCCTCCTGTATTGCTGACATTCAGCAGTGTTGGTACACTCACAGTACTAAGCAAATAAGTTTCAGTGTTTTGACTCAGTGACAAATGAAGAAACGATGATATTGTTCCAAATCAGAATGTTGCATGCTTGGGAGGAAAAGCTTTGAATAGTGGTATTCCCAAGCACCTTCTGCCCTTGTCCTTCTAGATAGTGGAGAGCTTAAGTTTGGATAGTGCAGTCAAAGGAGCTTTACAAGTTGCTGCAGTGCATCTTGCATTTGGTAATCATTGTGTGTTGGTTTAGAGTGACAGAAAGCTGAATGTGGTGAAATGGGGTGCCAATCAATCAGGCTGGCACTGAGCTCTTTGAGTGTTATTCAAAACATTCTCATCCAGGTAAGTGGAGAGCATTCCACACTTAATATAATGACAAACAAAATAAATTGATATTAGTTTAGAAGTCAAATTGGCTTTGGACCATTATTGATATATTATCAGTGTGAGTGACTGAACATGGCATTCTTTTAAAAATTACAAATATTATCTCTCACAAAGGAATTCAACAAAATGTATTTTCTGCCTCGCATTAATAGTCAATTTTCGAATAAGAAGGCCTATTATAACTTGATACAAAATAACAGTTATCTTTTCTGCTTTGGTGCCAATTGTCTTAATTAGCTAGCTATAAGCTCTGGCTGGAGGCAGGCCTCTTTACATTGTACATAATATAGTCTCAGACTCAAACTAAGCTTTTATCAACTTTCCTGCTTATATGGAGGCTCAACCATGGAATAAACTCAATTCCTACATTACAACAGTGTCTCACTGCAGATCAGATGAATATCATTGTCATCAAATAACTTGGCAAATTGATCGGAGATTCAGGAAACAGATCAATGATAATTTGTTTTCACGTGTACACAAAGTGAGTTAACCATATCACCATAAAATATTACAATATTACATACTACAATTCCTACGTTTGATTGTCCAAATGTCCTATGCAATGTACTATTTTCCCAGAATGTACACAGGCATTGTCTGTATTTCATCCAAGACCAATACTATCCTTGCTGAAAGTTTGGGTCCTGCACTCCTATCCTGCCTTTGATTTTATCATTTCTGATAAGATGACTAAAAATAGAATCCTTTACTAACTAAAATTGATCAACCTCTTCATTAACTATAGTTTAAAATGTTCTGGAATATGCACTAACTCTTTAAAAACAGAAATAGCATTTCAGTAAGTATCCAGTTTTAGTACTAATAATTAATTTACATAGTTTTGAGAAATATCTCATTTGGTAGGCAATTTTGTCTCACATTCAGGTATCACATTTGACAGAAGATCAAGGAGAAAAAATAATTCCAAAAATATGTCAACACAGTCAGCCTACGTAGGCAATTTTCACTGTTTCTTCTCCTTCTACTCTCCTTAACCATTAACCTAACAGTAAAGGCTATCTCGTCAGGTGGCAACATGTTGCAGCATGCAGTAAATCACAACAATTTTAAAACATTCTGTGCTGACTCTGCTGTATTGGTCAAGCAATGTTTACACAGCCTCAACGAGCTGCCCTGTAAAATATTGTTTGGCAGCATGGCTAATGTACTGGAATGTCATTCTTTATTACAAGAGGAATCCAACATAAAACTAGGGATGTCATGCTTCGGTTATGCAGGACATTAGCGAGACCACATCTTGAATGCTGTATGCAGTTTTGGTCTCCTGATTTAGAGATGTAAATGCATTGGAAGTGGTTCAAAGGAGGTTTACTAGATTAAGGCACGGAATGAGCAGAATGTTTTACGAGGAAAGATTAGATAAACTTATTTTCAGTAGATTTTAGAAGAGCGATGAGTGACTTGGTTGAAGTGCATAAGATTCTGAATGGCCTTGATAAGACGGGCTTGGAAAGGAAAGTTCTGTTTTTGGTCAGTCCAGAACAAGGGAGCACTGGTTTAACGTTAGGGATAATACTTTCAGGACAGAGATGAGTTTTTTTTTAAGAGGTTCCACAACTTTGGAATTCTCTGCTTCAGAAGGCAGTGAAGGCAGGGTCACTGAATACTTCAAGAATGGGTAGTTTCTTATTAGGTAGGAGAAATCAAGATGGGAATGTCAAATTCAAAACACCAACAGATTAGCCGTGATCTTACTGAATGGTGGACCTGCTTCAAGGGGCTGAATGGCTTTACTTCTGCTCCTTTTTTTTCTGTTTGAATGCTCGTATTTTATTATATGTGTGCTGCTTGCGCATGTTTCATACCAAATTTATCAGTCAAGTCTTTAAGTGTCAAGGCTGAACACGCAGCAGCCATCTTTTGATTTGATGTGGTAACCCAGATACTGACAGCATAGCAGACTGCTGCAAAAGGTACTTATCATGACTGCTGCCAAGATTTTGGGCATTCCAACTTACAAGATTTTATATGGCCACATGGCAGTTCAACAGCAAGGAAGCAGAATCCTTTCATTTACAGCAAAGTCAGCAATATGATGTCAACAAAACAATCTCTTTGCAATCTCAATTGTACTCTGTTCCATTAGAATGCCTGTATTCTGACAAAGCAATGTTTCTCTGCCTTCTTATTTCTGGTGAAAGTAAAATATATTCAAGTCTCCGAGAAAAAAAGCCTCAATGACAGCTCTTGCATAACACAGCATGCCAAACCAAGAGATATTCCAAATATTGCATGTTCCAGCCTGGAGGGAGCAAATATAAAACTTTGTTACTGCTTTCCACCTTTCCAATATGACAATATCCAACAAAGGCTGCAATTTGAGCTGTAGCCGGTGGCAGATGTCAGTGAGCATCCTATCTAAAACAGATATGTCCTCCTGAAATCCAGATAGGTAAATTGTTCCCTGAATAGATGTGACTCCAAGCAACAATTTTTCTGTCCCTCCTACTCCCTTCTCCAGTAGATTGTCTTTCTCAGTGTCACCCTTCCTCATTGTCCCTCTCATGTTGTCGTCCAAGGGAGTCATATGCTACTGAACCCATATCTGGGAGAAAGACATAATCTTTGAAGTGAGGGTGAAATCTTGCAGTCTCTGTCACACCACTAAGCTCCTTATAGGTTTAAACAAACCTAGAAACTACCAAATTCTTTGGCAATCACAACAACAAGCAGAAATATTCAATCAGCAACTAAGCTAAAAGTAGCTGATGATCTCTTTAAATAGCATTGGTGGAGGTTCATTCCTGCTGCTGATTACGTATTGAGCTGTATAATGTTAAGAGTTAATACTGGCTGGATTTTTAAGTTCCAAAATAGGTCCAATATCAAATCTGCATTGTCCTCTGATGACATCATGATCAATCTATACTTCGGGCAGGCATTTTCTACTTTCACAGTCTCGTAATCTGCTGCACACAACACAGCAGCACATACGAGCCATGGATGCCATTTTGGGAGCAACACTGTACTCATAGCACAAAAAACAACTGGCACTAAGAACTCAAATTTTGCAGTCTCGCTTCTCTGGTTTTTGTCGTCGCTCAGTCTCTGCTCATTCCCTAAACCTGACACAATGATCAACTGTTTAATTTTATCCAGTACCTCATGTGGCTTGGTGTCATATTTTGTTTGAAAACACTTCTATGCACTTTGGGACATTCTTACTACTTAAAAAGATAAAAGCAAGTTGTTAATACTCATGTGAAGGAATAACTCAATACATTGCATATTCAAGCCTATTTTCATTCCAACTCAACACATGGTTCAAATACTTTCTCCTTCTATATAGTGCAAGGATCAAAAGAATATTTTCAGGATCTAAATATAGTTTGTACTTGCTGCCTCCCACATCAATCTCTGGATACCACTGTGGTTTCTTATTTCCAAAGTGAAGAATCTTTGGCAGAGATGAAGGACTGAAACAGTGGGAACTGGTGTGTTCTGACTCTTCGCAATTTAAAGAAACCCAACAATAAGATTATTTGTTAGAAATGTAAATCACAAAATTGGACGATGTACCCTCACTGGGAAGGTGGGGATCCTCTGTATGGGATGTGCAGTATATCTGATAACTTCCAAAGCAAGCTGTATGTCACCCAAGTTCAGAAAATTGCAAATGCAGGCATGCCATGAGTGTGTGTAAATTTCCAATGGCTAGATTGTGAGATCGAACACCTTTATTTATGAATAACATACTTGGGTCAAGTACATCTACTCAACATTTTCACTCGTGACTTGTGAAAAAACACTTGTAAAATTGCAAGAGATCCCAGCACTAGCATGATTTAAAGGGCCATGCATCTAACATGCAAAATAATGTTATCGAGACTAAGTTATGTCATTGCAAAAGCTCTGGAATACCGTGTGCTGTAATTTGATGATACAGTATGAAACTCTGGATTTGGCAGGGAGTTATCCCTTCCAAGGCACTCACCATCCAGATATCACCATTCATTCAGCGTTACTGAATCAAAATCTTGCAACTCCTGCTCTAATGGCATCGTGGGTCTACCCACAGCAAATGGACTTCAACAGTTCAAGAAGGCAGTTCACCACCATCTTCTCAAGGGCAACTAGGGATGGGCAATAAACACTGTCCCAGCCAGTGATGTCTATTTCCCATGGATGATTTTTTTTTAAATCTCACAGAGAGCGCATTAAATTTGATGACCTAACAATGCAAAGACTACAACAGATTTTGTGTCTGAGAGTGTGTGTGCGTCACTGCCAGAACTCTGAGTCTGCAACATGGCAAAGATAAAGCGAAGGCTGCAGAGAGGGCAAGCTCTGTGTGATTCTTAATGTCAAATTGGAACCGGCATTCTCCATGTTCCTATTCACTGAATGGAAGTTGTCTGCGCGTGAGCCAATTTCTTAGTGTACATGAATATCAGCAATTCTGTGAATGTAGCTTCATGCAAGTTACCTGCAATAGAGCAACATTTCTACATCAGTCTCTGTTAAGCTGACAATTATCCTCTCCTCTTGGTCAGTCTACAGTCTGCTGACTTTCCAGATACAAATCTCAGTTCTACACTAGTCTCCAGGGGGACATCCAATACCAGCATTTGAGTTGGTCACTACACGGGACAGATCAAGTGGAAGGACTCTTCAGTCAATGCCGCAGTGTTGTTCTCACTTCTACTCAATGTACATGAGCAGATGGGAAATTACACATTCCATAAAACTGAAAATCAGAACAGGAGATTAGGATGAGAGAAAATGGATAGGGGAAAGAGAAAGGGTCATAACTACCCCAACAGTTTGCGTATCATTCAAGAAAGTAGGATGATGAGGAGTAGTGAGTTGAGAAAGCATTCTCAATGTGATTTTGATGCCATGAGCTCTTCCGCAGCCAGCCCCATGATGCAGACAACCATTTCCTGTGTATGGTGCACGAGATGTAGACATCCTTGTCCATATCAAATCTGCCCTGCCCCCAGCAGTTATAGACAACCTTGTACTGGAGGGGAAGAGATAGTGATCAAGTTGCACTGGGTTATGGCCATGTGCCTTCCACAACTAAATAGCTAGAGCTATGTACAAGCCACGCAATAAGGCTAGAATCATTGGAACGTGTATGAAATGCAATATTTGGAAGTTATGTGCGAGTCCCGATTGCCAGGAACCATTGATTAGTAATGAACTTGGCGATGTAACGAATTGCTGAATGGGTGGTATGAATGCCTTTGAAGATACATTCACTAATCCTGACAATCTGCTTGTGGTTATTTAACTTTTTGCAGCATTGCTGTCAGATGGCTCAGTAGCTAGCACTATTGCCTCACAGAGGCAGGGACCCTGGTTCAATTCCTGCCTCAGATGACTGTGAGGCGTTTGTACATTGTGTGGGTTTCCTCTGGGTTCTCTGGTCTCCTCCCACAATCCAAAGATGTGCAGGCCAGATGAATTGGCCATGCTAAATTGTGTTAGGTGCATTAATCAGGGATAAATATAGGGTGGGGGAATGGGTCTGGGTGGGTTACTCTTTGGAGGGTCAGTGGTGGGTTGAAGGGCCTGTTTCAATACTGTAGGGGATCTAATCTAAATCTTTGGAGTTATGATATTGCAATGTTCTCCCGAAACAAATGCTCTGATTCTCTTGTTATGGTAGTTCTTGAGGGTCATCTTGTCCCTCAGAAACCTGGGGTTGAATCTTACAATTGTTGACTAAACCCAAGTTATGTCAGAGTTTTTGGAAGGTTTGCATCATGAAGCTATCTCACCATATCTTACCAAATTCACCACATTTCACCTTTGTTCCTCTCTGAGCCCAGGAGCAGAGAGACCTCAATGTGAATGTGTACAGATCATTGAAGTTGGCATGATAGACGGCAACAGCAGTAAGTAAAGCAAACTGTATCCTCAGCTTTGTTAATAGGGGCACAGATTACAAGTGCAAGGAGATAATTTTGAACTTGAGAAATGTGTTTGACCTTAGCTGGATTACTGTGCCAAGATCTGAGCACCATTTTATAGGAAAGAAATGAATGCATAGTAAAGAGTGTAGAAACTTTTTCCAAGACTGTTACCATGGATGAGAAATTTCAGTTATGAACACAGATTGAACAAGTTGAGAATATTCCCTGTGGATAGAAGAAAGCTAAGAGGAGACCTGGTAGATGTTTTCAAAACATGAGTGGGCTGGATACACTATAATGAGTGAACTGATCCCACTTGTAAAAGGAATAAGATTAAGAGGGCATAGGGTTAATGTGAATAGCAAAAGAAGCAAAGGTGCTAGTGGAGAGAGAAAAAAATCATTCAGCGAGTAAGAAAGTAATAGAATGCACTACCTAGGAGTATGGTGGAAGCAAGTTCAAATGAGGCATTCAAGAGGGCATTGGATGACTATTTGGATAAAGATGATGTGCAAGGATATGGCCGAAAAACAGAAGTTTGCTACCAGGTAATAATGATCATTTGAAGAGCTATTGCAGGCACAATGAGCCAAATGGTCCCCTTCTGCATCATAAGACTCCTGTGATTCTATGAATGACCAATTAAAAACAAGCATTATGCTTCTAAATTACCTCACAGTTAGAGTTTGCATGCAAGATTGATATTCCAAGTAGGCTGACATTTTCCTGAATTCCATGAACTTTCGTACTTAGTTTTATGACATGGTCTTTCAAAGAAACACAATCTTGCAATGTTGCAGATTCAATTTTAATAACAGAACATAAATTTATGTAAAAGACAAGAAGGTAAAACAGAATAAACCAAGCTATTTACATAGAACCACAATTTGGATGATTTCAAAACACACAGTAAAGATACAATCTTATCTATCCTGACACTTCTCTGTCGCACCTATGTTTGTCTTAACTATTTATTTTAATTCCCAGCTGTGAGAGTTTGATATCCTCTTCCTTGATTATTTGCACAACTGAGAAAGACCTTCCAGGCTTTGAATAATCTCTTCAGGGTTCTAAACAGAAACTCTTCAGGCCTAGAACTTTCAATCTAAACCTCTTACACTGAGATAAACTATTTCCTAACTTTTCTCAACCATGACACTAATCTAGCTTCCTCAGAGATATCTAAGTGAACAAAACCTCCTGTTTTTTTCAAATAAAATATCCACATTACCACCTAACAGCAGCAGTGCTTATTTTTCCCCCAGCATACATGCTGTGCATATGCAAGTGTAGGACACAGTGAAGAAGACACTTCTGTTTTTTTTTATTTACAGGCGGAGAGTCATTGACACTGATCCAGCTCCCTCAGAGTCAGCTCTCAGAGTGAACAGGATGCCTGACACACTTGTTATTTTTTCTTTTTTTTTCACACTACCGCCTAACTGCGGTAGTGCTTATTTATTCCCCAGCACCCATATTGTGTGTGTGCAGATGTGAGACACAGTGAAAGACACAAGGTGCACAAATTCTTTATTCAGTTTCCACCACCAGGAAGAAAGGAAACACCTGAGTGGCCAGTGACAAGCAGTGCCCTTCACATGAAAGGGCAATGCCGTGTGATCAAACAGTGAAGGGGAAGGCAGGGATCAAATCAAAATGGAGTTGGAGGGGGAAATAATACACTCCACTCTCTGCGGCGCCCACTTCTCCCTGAACAGCTCCAGGGTGTTGGTGGAGACCGCGTGCTCCTTCTCCAAGGGCACTCGGGCTCAAACTTATGTCTTTTTTTTCTTTTTTTTTTCTTTTTTTTTCCATACTACCTGCCTAACTGCGGTAGTGCTTATTTTTTCCGCAGCACCCATGTTGTGTGTGTGCAGGTGTGAGACACAGTGAAAGACACAAGGTGCACAAATCTTCATTCGACTTTCCACCACCAGGAAGAAAGGAAACACCCGAGTGGCCAGTGACAAGCAGTGCCCTTCACATCAAAGGGCAATGCTGTATGATCACACACTTCTGTTTATATCTGCCAGCCAGGGCTCCTTGATTAGACCAGGTTAACAAGCGCAATCAGGAAGCTCATATTCAATGAAGTCCAGTTGGCTAGCCTTGTTACAATCACGACATCCCTCCCTCACTGAGTCCGAGGATCTCGGCCGGTCTTTTTTTTTGTAGCTCCTCCTGGGACATTTTAGCACTGTCAGTTTCCTGCAACTCTGCCTCTGATATGGGCAACATGTAAAGCTTAGTAGCTTGCCTTTTGCACCTGGAAAGTCTCAGAAGAAATTCATTCTTCTCTTCAGGCGGCAAAGGCATCAAGGCTGCAACCTCCACCGCGTCCATCTCAAATTCTGAGGCCTCTTCATGCTTAACGGAGATGAAGAACCCACAGGTTGGAAAGACAGTCGAGATGCTGGGCATGTTTTGCTTCTGCACCGTCTGCAAGTTTTCAGCTTTCATATGGTCCAAGTGCTTGTTCAGTTGCACCTACCTTAAATTTCGTACATCACTGGATGTGACCTCGCATTGACCAAACCTCCTGCACATGCAGGGCCGTGGTTCCCACAGCAAACTTCATCCCCTGAAGTAACCTCTCTCTCTCGCTTACAGAAGCCTTGTGCCCGGCATTGACATTCTTGATGTCACTTCACCTTCCCTCCAAGGTACGGAAAGATCAGATCTAACCTGGTGTGCAGTCTTCTCATTAGCATCTTTTCTGGAGCTATCCCTGCAGTTGTGAGACGGCTGGTCGAATAATCAAATGAGAACCAGGATAATTTGGTATCAAGTGAAGCTATAGGCTGTTTCTTTAAGCCTGCCTTCAAAGTTTGGACTCCACTTTCTGTCAGACCATTGGACGATGGATGGTATGGAGCTTTCTTTATGTGACTGATACTATTTTACTTCAGGAAGTACTCAAATTCCCTGCTGGTAGACAATCGTTATTTGTGCTGAAAATGTGTTGCTGGAAAAGCGCAGCAGGTCAGGCAGCATCCAAGGTGCAGGAGAATCGACGTTTCGGGCATGAGCCCTTCTTCAGGAATGAGGAAAGTGTGCCAAGCAGGCTAAGATAAAAGGTAGGGAGGAGGGACTTGGGGGAGGGGCGTTGGAAATGCGTTTCCAACGCCCCTCCCCCAAGTCCCTCCTCCCTACAGCATTTCCAACGCCCCTCCCCCAAGTCCCTCCTCCCTACCTGCATTTCTAACGCCCCTCCCCCAAGTCCCTCCTCCTTACCTTTTATCTTAGCCTGCTTGGCACACTTTCCTCATTTCTGAAGGGTTCATGCCCGAAACGTCGATTCTCCTGCTCCTTGGATACTGCCTGACCTGCTGCGCTTTTCCAACAACACATTTTCAGCTCTGATCTCCAGCATCTGCATCCTCACTTTCTCCTAATCGTTATTTGTGACCAACACTTCCAGGGCTTCAGGTATTGCAAAAGGGGCACACAGTTTTTCTATCATTATCCCCGTGTTTGACAAATGAACATTATGCACGTCCAGCCATTTTGAGTGGCATGCACGATTTATGAACATTGAGCCTGTGACAGGATTCTTTCAGTGACAGCACCACCAGTGGTGTATTTGCCACCAGGAGGCAGCTCAATGCATCCATATTTGCTACTTGGCCTCCCGGATGATGTTCCAACTTGTAAATATACCTACTTAGGTAAAAACAAGGACTGCAGATGCTGGAAACCAGAGTCTAGATTAGAGTGGTGCTAGAAAAGCACAGCAGGTCAGGCAGCATCCAAGGAGCAGGAAAATCGATTTTTCGGGCAAAAGCCCTTCATCAGGAATAGAGGCAAGATGCCTGCAGTGGAGAGATAAATGAGAGGGGGTTGGGGGTGGGGAGAAAGTAGCATAGAGTACAATAGGTGAATGTGGGTGGGGATGGAGGTGATAGGTCAGAGAGGAGGGTGGGGGAAGGTAGCAAAGAGTACAATGGATGAATGGGGATGAAGGTCAGAGAGGAGGGTGGAGTGGATAGGTGGAAAGGGAGATAGGCAGGTAGGACAGGTCATGAGGGCGTTGCTGAGCTGGAAGGCTGGAGCTGGGGTGAGGTGGGGAAAGGGGAAATGAGGAAATTGGTGAAATCCACATTGGTGCCCTGGAGTTGAAGTGTTCCGAGGCGGAAGATGAGGCGTTCTTCCTCCAGCCGTCGGGTGGTGAGGGTTGATTGGTGCGGGTGTCCCAGAGATGTTCCCTAAAGTGCTCTGCTAGGAGGCGTCCAGTCTCTCCAATGTAGAGGAGACCACATCGGGAGCAACGGATACAATAAATGATATTGGTGGATGTGCAGGTGAAACTTTGATGGATGTGGAAGGCTCCTTTGGGGCCTTGGATGGAGGTGAGGGAGGAGGTGTAGGCGCATGTTTTTAAATTTCTGCGGTGGCAGGGGAAGGTGCCAGGACGGGAGCGTGGGTTGTAGGGGGGCATGGACCTGACCAGGTAGTCACGGAGGGAACGGTCTTTGCGGAAGGTGGAAATGGGTGGGGAGGGAAATATATCCCTAGTGGTGGGGTCCGTTTGGAGGTGGCGGAAATGTTGTTGAATGATATTGTTTTATGCGAAGGTTAGGGTGAAAGATGAGCACCGGGGGGTTCTGTCCTTGTTACGGTTGGAGGGGTGGGGTTTGAGGGAAGAGGGGTGAGATGTGGATGAGATGTGTTGGAGGCATCTTTAACCACATGGGAAGGGAAAATGTGGTCTCTAAAGAAGGAGGCCATTTGATGTGTTCTGTGGTGGAACTAGTCCTCTTGGGAGCAGATATGGCGAAGACGGAGGAATTGGGAATACAGGATGGCATTTTTGCAGGCGGTAGGATGGGAAGAGGTATAATCCAGGTAGCTGTGGGAGTCGGTGGGTTTGTAAAAAAATGTCAGTGTCAAACTGGTGTCATTAATGGGGATGGAGAGGTCCAGGAAGGGGAGGGAGGTGTCAAAGATGGTCCAAATGAATTTAAGGTCAGGGTAGAATGTGTTGGTGAAGTTGATGAATTGCTCAACCTCCTCGTGGGAGCATGAGGTGGCGCCAATGCAATCATCAACATAGTGGAGGAAGAGGTGGGGTGTGGTGCCAGTGTAACTACGGACGTTGGACTGTTCTACGTAGCCAACAAAGGGATAAACATAGCTGGGCCCCATATGGGTGCCCATGGCTACCCCTTTGGTCTGGAGGAAGTGGGAGGATTCGAAGGAAAAATTGTTAAGGATGAGGACAAGTTCAGCCAAACGAATGAGTGTGTCGGTGGAAGGGTACTGTTGGGGATGTCGGGAGAGGAAGAAAAGGAGGGCTTGGAGGCCCTGGTCATGGCGGTTGGAGGTATAGAGGGACTGGATGTCCATGGTGAAGATGAGGCATTGGGGGCCAGGGAAACGGAAGTCTTGGAGGAGGAGGAGGGAGTGGGTGGTGTCGCGAACGTATCTGGGGAGTTCCTGGACTAGGGGGGATAGGACAGTGTCGAGGTAGGTAGAGATGAGTTCAGTGGGGCAGGAGCATGCTGAGACAATGGGTTGGCCAGGGTGGTCAAGCTTGTGGATCTTGGGAAGGAGGAAGAATCGGGTGGTGCGGGGTTCCCGGACTATGAGGTTAGAAACTGTGGGTGGGAGATCTCCTGAGGTGATGAGGTTCTGTATGGTCTGGGAGATGACGGTTTGGTGATTGGGGGGGGGGTGGGGTCATGGTTGAGGGGGCAGTTGGAGGAGGTGTCTTCGAGTTGGCGTCTGGCTTCAGCGGTGTAGAGGTCAGTGCGCCAAATCACCCCCTTTATCTGCTGGTTTGATGGTGAGGTTGGGATTGGAGCAGAGGGAATGGAGGGCTGCGCGTTGTGAGGGTGAGAGTGGGGGAGCAGGGTAGATAGGTTGAGGCAGTTAATGTCTCAGCGACAGTTGGAAATGAAGAGATCGAGGGCAGGTAATAGGCAAGTGCGGGGTGTTCAGATGGATGGAGTGTGTTGGAGGCGGGCAAAGTGGTCCTCGGAAGTTGGGCGGGAGTCTTGATTGTAAAAGAAAGCACGGAGGCGGTGGAAGAAGTGTTCAACATCACGGTGTGTATTAAATTCATTGATGTGTGGATGGAGGGGGATAAAGGTGAGGCCTTTGCTGAGGACTGATTGTTCGTCCTCAGTGAGGGGGAGGTCTGGAGGGATGGTGAAAGCTCAGCAGAGCAGGGAGCTGGGGCCTGGTGGAGGTGTGGAGCTGGGAGTGGGGGCGGAGCCTGTAACTGGAGTGGGTGTGGTGTTAAAGGGAATTGGGGTGGAGTCATGAGCAGGGGTGGTATTCCCCTCATGGTTCTGGGGGGCAGGGATGGTGACAGTGGGATCTGTGGGGGGCGTGTCAGCAGAATGCAGGTGAGTGGCATTGGTGGGGGCGGAAGTGGTGGTGACCACGGCAGTAGGGATGGGGGACGTCACTGAGCGTGTGACACCAGCGATGATGTGAGGGGTGGAAGTGATGTCACTTGTGGTGCATGAGGAATTGTGAAGGGCGGAAATGGCTGTGGAAGCGGCCATGATGGGGGCGAAGGTGACGTCATTCATCACTGTGGTGATGGTGGCTGCAACAGCTGCATGGCTAATGGTGTCTAAGCAGTTCCAGAGGCCAGAGGAATCTTCTGAAACGTTTGAGGGGTGCTGGTTATGGAGGTGGGAGATAAAAGTTAGTTGTACTTACAGTTTTTGATGTTTGAGATGGTGTTGAAATACTGTTTGTTGAGAGTATGAATTCTCCTGAGAATATAGTACAGAAGGGGTCCTTTGCAGTTCTGAGAGAGTGTGGCCCTCAGCTGAGGCAGGGCTGACTGTAGAGAGGTTAGGTGCCGACGCATTGCTGCAAGTGTGGAGCGAAGGATCTTGAAGGAGAACCGTTGCTGGTGGTTTTGAATCTGTAGTCTGTACTGTTTGTCCTGTTCGGTTCCGAACTCTGCTGGTTTAAAGATGGCCCGGAGTCCGTGTGGGATGAGTTGGTTACGGAGGCAGGCGCTGAGAAAGCAAATGTGGCTGTGGTAGCAAGTCTGTTTCAGGACATGGTTAAAGAGCTTCAGGGCAGAGGAGATGACCTGGGGGTGGTAGTGAGAGAGAGACTCACTGAGATTCTTGTAGAGAGGAGGAAACTTCTTCAAGGCAGGCACCCTTCAGTCTAGCCAACTAAAAGGTTAGAGTCCAGATTGAGGTTAGTTAAAGACTGGTTCTGTGATCACTGAAATGGCCACACCTCCATTAGAACCAGGTGACCATTTAACCAGACGTTTATTTTGATTGGTCCTGCTTTGGATGTTGCTAAAAATTCACAAACCAGATTTAGGTGGACTTTCCAGGCTGTGCACTCTCCTGGGAGGGAGCCTATGAGTTCTCTTACTCAATTTAGGTTGACTGGGACTCTTTTGTTGCCTCAAGGCAGCAACTACAATAGCTTGCCGACCTGGATCCTGAAGAAAACTTTCACCATTTGGCCAAAGTTTAGCTGTGTTTTGAAATTTTGCTATGGCTGACCTCGAGTCCCTCTATTCAGATATGTTCTGAATGAGGGTGTGCAGTTGCCATCACCCAAGTGGTGTCACTCAAGCTCAGCTGGCATTGGGAAGGTGTCCACTTCCATCAAATACCCTGCTACCCACAAGCTCCACTTGCAGCTTTTCCAATTATTATGGGAGTTGTAGTGCTTGTTTGAAGTCCAGTTGGGTTTCAGTTAGTAAGTGCTTTTGCATGGTTACATCATTAATCTCAAATACCAAATGGTCTCTGAGCATCTCAATAAGGGTTAGACCAAAGTCACATGCCTCTGCCAGTCATCTTAATCTCATCAAAAATCCTAACACGGATTGCCCTGGTTCTCAAACTGCCAAGTAAAACCAGAGATGTCTCAGAATTACAGGAAACTTGACGTCATAATATTCCTTAATTAAATCTGTCAACTTTTGAAAGGTTTTCGCATCTGGTGCCTGAAGGAAAGTTAGGCTCATAATAACTGAAAAAGCTGCAGGTCCACAAGCTATCAGGAGAATTACTCATTGCCTTTCATCTGTTCCAATGTCATTTGCCGGAAAAAATAATGTATTCTTTCCACATACAGGGCATAGTCATCAATGGTAGGATCGAATGAGTCATGCTTCTCAAATAACAGCATGATGCCAGAAATGCTTACCTTATCTCAAAGACAGACCTTGCAAGTCAATTTTGTCAGGATTGTGCTTTTCTCTCGTCGCTACTGAAACAGCTTCACAAAAGCCAGCGCCCATCACCATCATCTTTGACACTGAACCAGTTTCCTCAGAGTCAGCTCTCAGAAATGAACTGAACATCTGACATTCCTGTTTAGATCAGTCAACCAGGGCTCCCTGATTGAACCAGATTAACAGCCCCAATCAAGGAACTCACATTCTCTGAGGTCCACCTGGATGACCTTGTTACAATCACTACACCTTCCATCACAATTTATTTGCAGGCTATGATGATTGCTGCAGGCTTTCTCCGGACATCATAGTCAGAGTTCATGCCAGCTTTATGGCAGTGTTGATATTCTGGATTTTGGTTCAATGATTTTTTGGAATTGGGATGACATTTCAAATTTTAAATTCAAGATCGGGTATTCTATTGGGAGTTGCTCAACTACTGTATACCAATGCATCAGTGTCTACAGGATGCAAGTCAGGAGGACAACAAAATAATTCCCAGATGGCTGGATGGGTGTAGCAACAACAACGCTGAAGAAACTTGTCCAGGCTGCACAGAATGACAAAACTGTTTGTACTGTGACTTTATTGAACAGAATGCAAAGTAGATGCCTGCAGTGAGTGCCTCATGACAGAGATCACGTATGTCAAGCCAGGAGGCACCTTACAACAGTATTGTACTTCTACCCTCAACATCCCCCTTTCTATATGACAAAAGCAGGGGGAAAATGTTGCACATATTATCATTTACCCTGTGAGTACGCCAAATTTCCAATCTTCACATCAATTTTCTCATATATTAGCATTTTATCACTCTCAGGCTATGTATGTGCATTGTGCACAAAGGCAGAATTCTACTTGAAAGCAAGCTAATACATTCCAATACTTAATCAATCTTCTTGTAGAACTTTCCCAATGCAAACAAATCCACATTATCACCCTATGAGGTGGTAAGTGTGATGGTCGGCAAGATGACTAAATCATGATAGAGTAAAAAAAAAATTGATTTCAAACTCAGGAAACAAAACTTGTCTAATTATGTCTCTCTTAGAAGACACAGTAGCACTGCATTGCATTTATGTCCCAAACAAAAGCAATTCTTTGAATCATACAATCTCAACAGTGTAGAAAGAGGCAATAAAGCCTACTGTGTATGCCCCAACCCTTGAAAAGCATGCCACTATGACTGAACCCCCACCCTATCCCTGTAACCCTGCATTTACCATGGCTATTCCACCTAACACTACATAGTAATTCAGCATGGTCAATCCTCCTAACCTGCACATCTTTGGACTGTAGGAGGAAACTGGAGCACCTGGCAGAAACCCGCAAAGACATGGAGAGAATGTGCAAACTCCACACACACAGTTACACAAGGCTCGAATTGAATCCAGGTCCCTGGCGCTGTGAGGCAGCAGTGCAAACCACTGTGCCACAGTTCCCACCCTTTTCATCAACATTATCCTAAATATCCACTCTTCCACTACCACCATAGATGTCTGTTATGTCTACAATTTCCAGGATGCACTGTAGCACTACACTATGACATCTTCAGACCCATAAATGTCACCATCCCAAAGTTTAGGAACTGTAGATTATGGTAACTCCATCACTGCTAGCTACCCTGTAAGTCTTACATTATCCTAAACATATACTGTTGTTACTTCATTTTGATGGGTCAAAGCTCTGAAATTCCCTGCATTAATAGCATTGTGGTTTCTCCTTCACTACAAATATTAAAGCAATTAAAGATTAATCCACCATCATTAAACATATCATAATATTGACAGGGCACACTTGCAATTTTTGACTTGCAAGCCTCATAAGATTTCATGCAGGAGAATTAGAAGATATTTATTCTCTCAAGTGCTGATGTAATATCATGGAGATTTAAGGCCCCTAATCTGGTAAGCAACTTTAAATAACTGATTGGTCTTGCAACATGTTAACTGTGTATCTGTGTGTATAGTATACAAGAAAATGAATTAAGCAGCTTCTGTACCCATACAGGTCATGAGTTACCTCAGTCTAGAAATATGATAAAACTTTTTAAAAATCATCTTTATCAGCTAAACACCTTCCTTTGTTGATGTAAAATTGCAAACCAGTATTAAGGAGAATAATCCACAAATTAATAACAGAGGTACTCAGTGTTGATATCTTGAAGGAAACAAATCCTTCCCTGAATTTTAACTATTGAATCAAATCCACATCTTTATAAACATGAGCTAAATTATTTGAGTGGTGACTTATATTACAAGAGAATTGACTCCAGCAAAAGAGGTGGCACATTCATGACACAGCAACTTTTTGGCTTCCCACTATTTAAATATCCTAGCTCAGTTGCCGTGGGGAGAAAACTAAAAAAGCATGCAAAAAGCCTTCAGGCTTTTGCAAAGGTGTTAGCATTCTGCATAAGAAAGGCAACAGAGGGAAACAAGGGAATTTGAAGGGTTGGTCCAACATCTTTTGCTAGACTCTACAATTAAGAATGTAACTGAATGTCTTGAAAATTTTCAGCCAGAAAGAACCGTATGAATTTCTAAAGGGTGTGTCATGTCTGAAGAACCTGACTGAATCTTCTTGAAGAGTTGGCTAAAGTAATGGACAGGGAACGAGCAAAAATGTTATTTGTGTCAATTCCAGAAGGCATTTGATAAGAAAATGACAGTTAAAGTTGAAGTTCATCAATTGAAAGCAAATAATAGGAAATTGGCTGAGCAGAAAGCAGCACTGCATCACTTGAATTTAGAAGATTATGATGATTTGAACAAAATTTTACAATCCCTGCAGAGAACTAAATCTTTTTGATCGAAAGGAAATCCACAAAGCAAAGAAACTGGTACTCAAGATTTCACTTTGGAAAATATTTTCCTGGAACAAACTAACCAAAGGCAACATAATTAAAACAGTAATTAACTGTGAAGGATATTTCAAATAAAAAGATAGGTTTAATTCAAATAGTCAAGACAAAAAGATACCCCTCACAAAGTTACAAACAATTGCATTATTTCCTGCACAAATGTGAGATCACATGCAATCTCAGTCTTTCCAACTCATCCTTCATTTCGTCTTATTTGGTTTCTCATTCCACTTCCTATCATGTTAGCCCAAGAGAAACATTAGTGACAACTCTGTTCCAGCAGGCGTTCTTGAACAAAGTCAACACCAACAAGGTGCAAGTCTGCACTTTCTCTGTCATTTGGATCATGATAATTCTAGATTCTCCATTCTCTGACACCTAAAAAAGGTCTGGTGGGGTCTAGAAAGATTGAAACAGTCTTGTTCAATCTAGAAACTTTGCTCTTCATAGCTTGAGCTCACTGTTCTTTCCAACAGAATAACACAGTTATAGTTTCTGCTCCACTCTTCGACACCTGCTTCAGCCTGAACAATTCACCTCCTGATTTCCCAAAGGCTATCCACCATCTACAAGGCACAAGTCAGGAGTGTACTGTGATACTCCCTACCTGCCTAGCTGAACATAGATCAAAGAACACTCAAAAAGATTGACACCAAAGACAATACAAGTGTTTGGTTAACACTACATCCACAAGCAAACATTCATTCCCACCACCACCAATGCTCAACTACAACAATGTGTACCATCTACAAGATGCCACTGTATAAATTCCTTGGACTCTTCCATCGCCAGACCATGGCAACACGACGGTTGGAGGAGGAGCGCCTCATCTTCCGCCTGGGAACCCTCCAACCACAAGGGATGAACTCAGATTTCTCCAGTTTCCTCATTTCCCCTCCCCCCACCTTGTCTCAGTCAAATCCCTCGAATCCCTCTCTCACTGTATAAATTCATCAAGGCTTCTTGACCAGATCTTCCAAACTGACAACCACATCCATCTAGAAGGGTAAGGTCAGCAGATACATAGGAATACCAACATCTCAAGCTACTCACTGACTTTGGAACATATCACCATTCCTTCACTGTCATTTGGTCAAAACCCCGGAAATTCCTCCCTCACAATACTGTATGTCTAACTACAGCATATGGACTGCAGTGGTTCAAGGCAGTTCCAAACTCTTCTCCAGACACAAGGAGATGCCCCTAACCCTAGAACTGAGCAGGTAACATGGCCTTTCGTATCCCTGCTCTTGACTACAGAGGACAATATCCATCCCCCTAATTAATTATATCAGCTCTACATTTCTATTTCCTCACACACTTGAATATCTCCCTGTACCAAGGCACCATGATCAATTTGCTCATCTTTCCTACAGTCCCCAGTCTCAGCCAAACCCTGCAAAAACTCCTACTGATGGACAATTGCAGGAACCAAGGATCCTTAATTATATGTCACTGGTCCTTAAATCTGCCTCATCTGCAGTCACACCCTCCTGTCCTTAATCACAGACTGATTGGAATTACCTCGTCTGAGGGGTCTGACCGCCCTCTAGAGCTAATTGTCCAGGTAACCTTCCCCTTCCCTGATGCAGCGCAATGTCTGCAACTCAGATCCACAGTTCCTCAAGCTGCAAACACCTATTACAGATGCGTTCACTCTGTCCAGTGGCTTTCACATGTTACAGCAACAACATATCAGCCACCCTGTCATTGCTATCACATTTGAATTAATTATCAAGTTAATTTCTTGAGATTCCTTGTTATTTACACATTACTGTAATGATAGTTTGCTTTGTTTAATGACAAGAAAAAAAGTCTCCAGTATCAATCTATTATTTAAGCAGTTATGTTTTTAATGGAGAAGGAAACACAAAGTGAAGAGTTTCACTTGAACTTGAAAGGCCAGATCTACTCACCAATCAACCTCTTCCCCTGCACACTTTCCCCCAAGCTGCCGATCATGATGGCATTCCACCACTTTCCATGATGAACCTCTAGCCAAGGACCCTAAGTTTCAGGGCCTCCTCTCCAGTGCCTGCGAACAAGAAACCCAGCCTTACATTTGTCCTGGGCTCCTGGCATCAATGATCTGGAGGACTACAGCCTGTGGCATTGCTGGGACTACAGAGATGTTGGCTAATCTCACTGATCTCTGAAGCTGGGCTTGCTTCTCTGCAAAGGGCATAAGTCCCCGTATTAAATGCCTGCATGGCTACCAACATCAAAACGGGATGCATTTCTCATCAACCTTTTGAGTGTTTGAGTGGCCCCCCACCCTCCTCTTGCTTTCTAATAAGGCAGACAAATAATATTTATGACAAATTGCTATTTTTTTTAAAGAATAGTTACTAATTCCCTTTATTTTATGTGAAGACAGGAAATGCGACACCATCCATGCACCCATGAGAGGAAGGGACTGTGACCTTAGATGTTTCACTGAATTCGAATATCCACTGGCAATCACTGTCTAATTGCAAGGGCTCTCGTACGAGTGCAGCCAGACCTCAGCATGAATCACTCCTTGAGGATATCAGAAGCACAAAACAGTGGGAAAGAATTTACCACAGTTATTCAGCTTGCCAAATCCAAAACCACGCTTACCATTTATAAAGGTTAAGATTAATTCATTGCAGTCCTTTCAGAATCTCCCAGGCACATTTCCAAGCAACCACAAACAAGGCTCACATTATACTTATGTAAAAATGAGCAGTCTAGAATAAACAGCAAGGTCCTCCATACCAGAAAAGCTAAATAAAGCTGATGTAACCAGTAATCTTGAACATAAGGTAATTTCTTCACAAATGAAAAATCTGAATTTACATAACCAAAATTAGCAATTAAATTCAATCTGGAACATCAAACAATAATTCTAAACACTAACATTGTACCAATAAAATAAGTTAATCTTAATGAGCTGGTTGGTAGAGTGGTTAAAATTATGTTTTCTCTCCAAATAATTCTGGAATCTAGATTCATTTCTAAACCAGACAGATGAAGTGGAGTTTCCAAAGCAGCCATAATGATTCTAGACATGGGTAAGTCAGCTCTACATTGAATTTTAAAATAACTTACAGGATAAAAATGCCTTTGACTTTGGCATCAAATATAAATCTTATTCAAAAAGATTGGTGATAGTAGTAGTTGCATTTAATGTTGCTTCTATGTGGCAAAATTTTCCCTACTCTGCCTGAATGCTTGTGGTTGTCAAAAGTTGTACTGTCTGTTTTATTATTTCTTCTTAGTTTTCTCTCATACCAAGAATTACACACAAATGGCAGGTGTAGCCATGTGACCCCTGAGCCTTCTTCATCACTCCCATTATCTGTCCCATCAGAGCTTGGCAACCAGGTTAGTGTCCTGTCCTATGTTCTGAGAACTGGACAGAAGTGACAAAAGGTCAATGATATCCCATGTTGGCTGGACAAGTGACATACTCTGTTCACTCCTACTGCATTCACCTCCCCATCTAGGTTTCTGCTCTGACACTCCTACAACATCCCTCCCACCACATCTTCCATCACTCCCCATCCTCCCACACCATTATCCCTTCATATCCTTCACACCTCGGGAAAGCCTCAACAACTTACACCGAAGTGTATCAGCACTCTGTGATACCCAATAAGGAGTTCATGTCCTGCTTAGAGACTGCTGATCACATTCTGAGTTTCCTCATTTCCCCTTTCCCCACCTCTTCCTAGTTTCTAACCTCCAGCAACACGATCCCCTGACTTGTCCGGACTTGTCCGACCTGCCCAGCTCCTTTTCCACCTATCCACTCCACCCTCTCCTCCCTGACCTATCACCTTCATCTCCTTCCCCACTGACCTATTGTACTCTATGCTACTCTATCCCCACCCCCACCCTCCTCTAGCTTATCTCTCCACGCTTCAGGCTCTCTGCCTTTATTCCTGATGAAGGGCTTTTGCCCGAAACGTCGATTTTGCCTGTCCTCGGATGCTGCCTGAATTGCTGTGCTCTTCCAGCACCACTGATCCAGAATCTGGTTTCCAGCATCTGCAGTCATTGTTTTTACCACATTCTGAAGGACGATGAGCTCACTGGAAACAAACTGTGTAAGTGTGGTATTTCCTTGGTATCGTACTGCAATACCACCACAGGTTTGGAGCCGGAATTCTCCACCAGAAGGTTTACCCATTATGTTCTATTGCATTGAACAGGTCAAAAGATGACAGACATTAACTGTGTATCATTCAACAGATGAGCCCAGGAAATGAATCAATTAAAATTACAATTCACTTGATAAGTCACATTGCAGTGGCCGGAAAGTAAGAAGGATAAAAGAAAGCTTATGACCATTTAAGGCAGAGCGAGAGAGAGAGAGAGAGAGAGAGATAAAAAAGTGATAAAAAGAGAGAAAGAGAAGACCAACCCTTCAGAAGATGACCCGAAATTGAGACTTCAAGAGGAGTACTCCTGCATCAGACCTGATCAATATATGTAATACACATATATTCACACACAAGAACAGTTTCTGTATCTAAGATATTTGTTAGCAAATTGCTTTTAGTGCAATAAAGCATTGTGATTATTCAAACGTTAACTTGAGTCTCAGGGTTGTTACTCTATATGATGAGCTCACTGAAAACAAACTGTTTAAATGTGATATTTTCTATTGTTACTCTATATGCATAAGTGTATCCCTAAACACCTCTATCCACCATGACAAAGGCCTCCAAGCCCTCCGTTTTGTCTTCTCCCGGTGTCCCCACCAGTAACTTTCCACTGACACTCTCATTCATTTGGCTGAACTGGTCGCCATCCTCAATACTTTCTCCTTTGAATCCTCCCACTTCCTCTAATCCAAACGGGTAGCCTTGGGCTACCTAGCATGGCCTCCAGCTATGCCTGTCTCTTTAACTCTTCCACATAACCGACAACCTTCCGCAGTTACACTGGCACCATTCCCCACCTTTTCCTCCGCTACATTGATGACTGCATTGGTGCCACCTCGTGCTCCCATAAGGAGATTGAACAACTCATCAACATCAGCAACATGTTTCACCCCGATCTTAAGTTCATCTGGACCATCTCGGACACCTCCCTCCCCTTCCTGGGCAGGTCCTGGGCCACTTCCATCATCCAACCCTAGCCACCCGACACCTGGGGGAAGAATGCCTCATCTTCTGCCTTGGGATCCTCCAACCACACGGGATTAACATGGATTTCACCAGTTTTCTCATTTCAATCCCACCCCCCCACCCTTATCCCAGATCCAACCTTCCAATTCCGCACAGACTTCTTGACCTGTTCTACCTATCCATCTTCCTTCCCAACCATCTGCTCCACCCTCCTCTCTGACCTATCATCATCACCCCCACCTTCATCGACCTATTACACTCTCAGCTACCTTCCCCCTAGCCCCAACCCCCTTCCATTTATCTCTCTTCCGCCTTGGCTCACAAGCCTCATTCCTGATTAAAGGCTTTTGCACGAAACATCGATTCTTCTGCTCCTTGGATGCTGCCTAACCTGCTGCACTTTTCCAGCACCACACTCTTGACGCTAAATTATAATACTGCTGGTGAACACGTAACATTCCTTGTGCAACAACAACACTGCACCAACCAAAAACCATATGAACAGCAGGTAATTTACATTTGAGAGAACAAAAAGAAACTTCATAATCAACATCCCTCAGAACATGGTCTCACAACTATCAGTTATTGTTACCAGGTATGCAACTGCTTAATTCAGCATCAGCTTACCTTATTCGGTTACCTGGTATT
Source organism: Chiloscyllium plagiosum (assembly GCF_037043375.1). Taxonomy (NCBI): domain Eukaryota; kingdom Metazoa; phylum Chordata; class Chondrichthyes; order Orectolobiformes; family Hemiscylliidae; genus Chiloscyllium; species Chiloscyllium plagiosum. The sequence goes on from NW_028270143.1 coordinate 58,668,821, forward strand.
GTAATGCAAACCTCACATCATTTAAAAAAAAGGATGTGACACTAAAGTGGCGTCAATAACTGATTCATGTCATTTACCAAGAAAAGGCATGCTGTTCTTTCTCCTGAATGGAATTTTCAAGATACTGATGAGACAAAGGCATTTTAAAAATATGTGAAAGGCGTTGATGCAGTTAATATAACTACAAGTTGTATTTAACTACAAGTTGAAAGTGGTGAAATACACTGGCACACTTTGGAAGCCAGATATTATTTTCCCACTCTCTGATACGAATGTAAATTGTATCTTCAAAAAAAAACAAACACTCCTTTTAATAACTTTGTGGCTAAGCTTCAGGTTACAATGTTAGGACAAAATTAAAAATCACAACACCGGGTTATAGACAAACACCAGCATCTCCAAGTCAATGTTAGGACAAGGAACTTTTCCTTCGTTGGCAACTGACTGGCCACTGTCTTTCAGTGGCCCCAAATTGTTACAATCTCATTAAAGTCTGGCAATTTTTTGATTCAAAAAAAGATCTTCATGACCCTCATGCAAAGACCATCAATAGACATGGTTTTACTTTTATAAACAAAAAAACCTAAAATCAACATAACTCAAAACATTGTTCGATAACTTTCTATTCAGTAAAGATACAGCCGACATAATTACACATACTCACATTACTTCCTGCACAATGCAGGGGCACATGCAATCATACTGTCTTTCACAGAATCATAGAATTGATACAATGCAGAAGGTAGCCATTTTTCTCACCTTGCATTTGCTTCTTCTGCAAACCACTTTAAAACTCAATCCAAATCACTTACAGGTCCACTTCAGGTTTCTCTCCTTCTATGCAAGGTTCCTCACCTCACCGGCTCCTCTCAATAATGCTGACTATATGTCTGGGATCCTCACTTATCCCAACCTTCTCAGTGATACTGAAAGCCTGTCACAGAATCTTCACTTTTCCCATTCTCTCAGTCATGTTGACTACTGCTCATGGGGTGCCCACCTCACCTACTTCGCACTGTGATGCTGACCGAGTGTCTTGGCTTCCTCACATCATCCGTTCCTCTCCAAAGAAATATTGTGCAGCCGATTGTAATCTGCACCTCAGGGAATCCAGCGATGGCCCTGGATCCAATGGCCTTTATAGTTTAATGTCAAGATAAGTACAGATTCACTGTCCCTATTCAACAAGTCTTTACTTTGATGCACCAATACACTGCAGACTGGGAAACACCATACATTTTCACAGTGGATCTACTGGAAGATCCTACAGATTTTCAGAATTATACCACTGACATTGGGTGGCCACCCACTCCCACATGGCTCAGCCCATCCTCTGTCACGCCATACAGTCCAGAGTGGGCCTCCCTGGAGATACACAGACTTCAGAAATAGTGTTGTTTGGACATTTGAAGGCAGCTAGGTCTTTGAATGTGAGGCTTGCACTGGAAGATATCCTCTTCTATCTCTAGAAACTTACCACATGTCTCTCTGCTCCTTCTCCAGAGTTCGCATTTTAGGAAAATCCTCCTACTGGCTCTGATGTTGCTGTTCCCCTACTATCTCTGGGCAGACTACCTTCCCTCTTTGTTCTCCCTCCTATCCAATTGAGATCATTAAGCCTGGATGCATGAAGTCCATGGCAGTTGGCTTCTCCCAGTTACCAAGACCTCTTTTGGAAACACCCTCCCAAGCCTTTGTTTATTTTGCTCAAGTACCAATACCCAGACAGAACTGTGGTGTAAGGCCCACAGAGTTGGCACCTTTCCTCTGCTCCCCCATCCACTTCATTTGCTCATACTCTTGCACTCCATCCTTCCTGGGATGTTACAATGCCTCTCTCAGAAAGCCAGCAATATGTTCCAACTTGCTTTTCAACAGATAAGGCTCTGAAGACCCATGCTTTCCATGTGCCATCTGCAAAATTCATAAAATTGCTCTCAAATATCTAAATGGCTTAATGACCTTACTGTTGTGGGATTAGCACAATTTTTTTAATCCTGTCCAGTCCCAAACGAAACATTGGTGGTTTTGTGAAGACATTGGGTTTCTGTCCTGATGTTTTCCATTCCAATATTCCACCCCTTCCCAGTCTGTTCCCAAAGGACCTGGTAAATTCAGCCACAAAAGTCATTTTCTTTCATTTCCTGGTTGTGGGGACAGAAAATAAACCCTTAAAGTCATTTGGAAATTTTGCTGTCTCGAATTATTTAAACCCAACCTCATGCTCGGCATCAAATAGAGTATTTGAACAATGAACAAATTGCAAGGAAATGGACACACAGAATTTTGTCAAAATATTTTCCTGAAATCGTACTTTAATTATCCTTAGATTGGTGCTCCATTATTGAACAAGCAGTCTCACTTTCATTTCTTCTAAATATAGTTACATCTAATGTGACCAAGAAAGTTGATTTTGTAGCCAGTCAACTGTTCCATATATTCCTTTTATTAACACTAATTAGTTCTTTTTAAAGACAATTACAATTAGAAATGACATTAAATCTCAGTCAGGAGAGCAAAATAAGCACAACCGTTTTTGTGTTGCACATGAAGTATGAAAGATTTTGCCACATTTCCAAAATCATAGTATTTTCCAATTTGAGCAGAAACATGGGTGGGTTGGTTTGTAAGTATTTGTTTAGCATAACTGCACATAAAAATCAGAACCTAATGCTAATTACCAACTTAATCTTGCACCAAAACCATATAATCAGCTCAGAAAAAGGTCAGAATTACTAATTTTTAATGTATGAAACTCAAAATATCAATACACCGGGAAAATTCTGAAAATCTGAAGATTTTGATAAAGCATAGGTTGAATTTTGTCGTGTGCAAGAAAGGACCAGTTTCTATTGTTCAGCTCACATACAGTTGCAAAAAGACAGTCTGCAAGTTATCAGTAGAGTTTTCGAACTTTCAGGCATCTGATCCAGCGCAACAGTATCTACAGGGGATTAGTGGTGCCTATGAGCATGTTTCTCAAACAGGCTGCAAAGCAGAGAGTTTAAAACAGGCCATATAAATTACAACTAAATCACTGAATGCAGGAAGTAAAATAGAAACTGGAATGTATAAATGGGAAAATGACATATAAGAGTGAAAAATAGAGAAGAAAATTGCAAACACCCAAATACCATAATTATTTCGACATTTTATAAAATATTTCTCCAAGTTGCACGAATCCTATCTTTTCTATCTCTGGATGAAATTAGTAAGAACTTACCCAAAGTTAATTGTTACTCTTCGGAGGGTAAGTGTAGGTTGGTTGGGCACACTGATTCCACACTGTAGTGAATCTAATCTAAACGACAGCACTACGAACATGAAACTATTTCTGAAATTGTAACACTAATGAAATATGCTAAAATATTATCCTCCAGTACAGAAAGAACAAAAAAACTCCTCTGATGTTGCTTTTCTTTACAGCAATCGTGAAATGGGACAACAGGAGAAGTCAGTCACATTTACAAGATTCTACAATTTTATTTCAGAATTAGAATCAAGATACATGGGAACTTCAAATATATATTACAAAACAGCAGAATTATACTGCACTCTAAGGATGGATCACCTTGGCAGAGTGCAGTTAATATTTTGAGCCACCAGAAAAAGTTTAACTATTTACTACTTACAGACAAAATTCTTGTTGGGAAAACTTTCTACTCATGCATGTCACATACAGGAAAGGAATTTTGGAAAACAATTAAAAATACTGCTGAGATCCAAGATGGCGGCGCCCCAGCAAATCTGAGTCTGTAGTACTCCACCCAAAACTCAGGCAAAGTGGGCTGCCCGCCTCCATTACACCTTCCAAACCATTCAAAATAGCTTTTACCTAATTTGGTCATTCTGCATCTAGCTTGAGTAGTTTGGTGCAGTGCTAAAATGACTAAAGGAAAGAATGCCCGCAGCTCGCAGCAGGCAGGAACCCCTCCTCCACCCCCTCCCCCTCCAGCAGCAACAGAGACGTCCACGGCCGCCTCGGGGGGCTTACCTACGCTGGCAAGCCTGTTCTCTTTAATTAACAATCTGCAGGAGAAGATCGACGTCTTCATAGAGGAATCCAGGTCCAGGTGGGAATTGTTCTCAGTCGTGCTGCAAAAGCACGACCAAGATTTTTTTAAAAATCAAACATCGCATTGGAGGGGAAGAGCTAAAGGCCGCGACCTCGGAAGCTGCTGCAAAGTCGGCCATGGGCCAGGTCCGGACTCTTGAACAACAAGTCCGGGCCGTAGAAGAACAATCAACGACCTCGAGAATCAGAGTCGCCGAAAAAATATTCGTTTGCTGGGCCTTCCCAAACGGGAAGAGGAGGGCCAGTCTGCAGTCTTCTTGGAGTAGTGGCTCCCTCAGATATTGAAGCTGGAGTCTGGGTCAGGCCAGGTGCGGGTAGAATGGGCCCACCGGATTGCAACATGCAGGACCAGGTCGGACCAGTGCCCGCCCGGTCCTGTTCCGGCTTCAGTGTTGTAGAAAGAAGCAAATGCTTCTGGCAGCCTCCAGAACACGTGAGGATCCCCAAGCCATGACATATAAGGGATTTAGGATTATGCTGTTCCAGGATTTCTCCCCAGCTTTGGTCCGCAAGAGGAGGGCGTTTGATGAAACGAAGAAGCATCTTAGGGACTTAAACATCCAGTATTCCATACATTACACAGCGACACTGCGTTTTAGCCACAAAGGATCGCCAGAGATGGCCAAAGAATTTCTGGACTCTCTTAAATAGACTGAAAGAATGAATCTGTGTGGTCAATGAGGCTGTTTTGCTTCCCCCCCACCCCTGGTCTACCCTTTTTTTCTTCTTATTTCCTTTATTGTTTAATATCGTCTCCGGGGGGGTAGGGAGGGGGGCTTATTTGCTCTCCAGTATGCAATTTCCTCTTTATTTGTATAAGCTGGGCGGCTCAGTTGATTCATGTGGGGGAGGGTGTTTGCTCTGTTCTACCTCATTTCTTTCTTACAGCGGGGTTTTCTTTTTCTGTTATCATACTTAGTTATTACCTGCTGAGACTGTAACTTTCTAGTTTTATATGCTTATACTTGATATTATCTTTACTGAATGTATCTAGGAGTTGGTGTGGGTGGGGGAGCTCACTTTCAACTTTAGCTTTGTCGCACACTGGAATTTCTTTATTTTACTACGTGGTGCCTGGGTTAAGGGTGGGGCGCTGGTTGGGAGAGGATACGATAGGTTTACTGATAGGAAGGGATGCCCCCTGGGAGCAAGGGGGAAAATCTCCTTTTAAATGCGTTTTATATTTTTCTTATTCAGAAATAGTTTTTCACTATATTGGCGTGAGTACATTAAAGATTTTCTATTTTTGTGAATTTTCTACAGTCTATGCTCGGGGAATTTTGGGTGGGGTTCTTCCTGCTGGGGGGTCTCAGACTTGCCTGGATGATCAGGGTTAGTCATTCGATTAAGTGGTGCACCTGGAATGTCAAGGAGAGTAATTCACCAATCAAAAGGAAGAAAATACTATCAAACCTCAAAAAAGAAAGGGTTGTTATAACTCTCTTATAGGAGACCACATTTACTAGATAAAGAGCACTTGAAAGGGAGGATTTGATCAGGCCTTCTTTTCATCTTTTAGTTCAAAAAGTAGGGGAGTAGTCATTCTCATTAGGGAGAACCTTCCTTTCAAAATCTTAAGTCAGATAAAGAATGAATCTGGACGATATATACTGATCAAAGCCCTTATAAATGGAGAGGAGTATGGGATTTTGTCCTCCGGCACATTCTTTCAAATTTATAACAGAAGCATTCTCCAAGCTGGTGGCTTTTGGGGTTTGTTACACAATTATAGGAGGAGATTTTAACTGTATAATTGACCCAGAGGTAGACAGGATACCCAAGAGTACTGCGGGTATATCTCCTAGATCCAGACAATTGGAGGATTTGAATAAGGAGCTAGAATTAGTAGATGTGTGGAGGTGCCTTCACCCGCAAGGCAGAGATTTTTCTTTTTATTCTAATCCATATAAGTGTCACACTAGAATTGATATGTTTTTGCTCCCTCTACTTTTCTGAATTCCACACTATCTTGTAAAATACGTAATATAATAATCTCTGGTCATGCTGCAGTGTACATGGATACCAGGACTAGGGACAATGAAACGACCCCCAGACATTGGTGTATGAATTTTTTTTTAATGAAGGATAATAAATTCGTAAAATATCTTGCTCAAGAATTCAAAACCTCTTTTGGAAATTAACTCCGGTACGGCCAGTAACCCGTTGGTGATGTGGGAGACCATTAAGGCCTATGCGCGGGGTCTGAGTTTTCATACTCGGCGACCCAAAAAAAAACAAAAGGGAGAACAATTGCGTTTACTCGAGGCTCGCTTGAAGGCAGCTGAGTTAGCTTATGTTGATAGACCCTATGTTGCTAAATTACAAAGGATTACAGCCCTTAGGTCAGCTCTGAATACTGCACTTACCCAAACGACAAAGAGAGAAATATTATTTGCAAAGCAAAGATTATATGAATATAGCGATAAACCTGGTAGATACCTAGCGTATCTTGCAAGGAAAAAAAAGTCTCTCAAGCTATCATGTCCATTAGGGAAAGTACTGATACTTTGACTCATGATCATAAAAGGATCAGCACAATCTTCACAGAGTTTTACTCTGATTTGTATAAATCGCAGGACTGTGAAGACAGAGCTAAGAAAATGGAGTCCGTTTTTAAAAGCCTGGCCTTTCAGGACTTAACTTCGGAACAGGTATCAAATTTGAATGCTCCCCTGACAACCCAGAAAGTACTTGATGCAATCAAGCAGCTTCAGAGCGGTAAAGCACCTGGCCCAGATGGATTCCAGGTTGAATTCTACTAAGAGTTTACAGGAATACTAGCTGGTAAAAACAATGACTGCAGATGCTGGAAACCAGATTCTGGATTAGTGGTGCTGGAAGACTACAGCAGTTCAGGCAGCATCCAAGGAGCAGCGAAATCGACATTTCGGGCAAAATCCCTTCATCAGGAATAAGAGAGCCTGAAGCGTGGAGAGAAAAGCTAAAGGAGGATAGGGGTGGGGAGAAAGTAGCATAGGGTACAATAGGTGAGTGGGGGTGGGGATGAAGGTGATAGGTCAGGGAGGAGAGGGTGGAGTGGATAAGTGGAAAAGGAGCTGGGCAGGTAGGACAAGTTCGGACAAGTCATGGGGACAGTGCTGAGCTGGAAGTTTGGAACAAAGGTGAGGTGGGGGAAGGGGAAATGACGAAACTGGTGAAGTCCACATTGATGCTCTGGGGGTGAAGTGCTCCGAGGTGGAAGATGAGGCATTCTTCCTCCAGGCGTCTGGTGGTGAGGGAGCGGCGGTGAAGGCTCCTTTAGGGCCTTGGACAGAGGTGAGGGAGGAGGTGTGGGCACAGGTTTTACAGTTTACTGCAGTGGCAGGGGAAGGTGCCAGGATGGGAGGGTGGGTTGTAGGGGGGGCATGGACCTGACCAGGTAGTCACGGAGGGAATGGTCTTTGCGGAAGGCAGAAAGGGGTGGGGAAGGAAATATATCCCTGGTAGTGGGGTCTTTTTGGAGGTGGCGGAAATGTCAGCGGATGATTTGGTTTATGCGAAAGTTGGTAGGGTGGAAGGTGAGCACCAGGGGCGTTCTGCCCTTGTTACGGTTGGAGGGGTGGGGTCTGAGGGCGGAGATGCAGGATGTGGACGAGATGCGTTGGAGGGCATCTTTAACCACGTGGGAAGGGAAATTGCGGTCTCTAAAGAAGGAGGCCATCTGGTGTGTTCTGTGGTGGAACTGGTCCTCCTGGGCGCAGATACGGTAGAGGCAGAGGAATTGGGAATACGGGATGGCATTTTTGCAAGAGGTATGGTGGGAAGAGATGTAATCCAGGTAGCTGTGGGAGTCGGTGGGTTTGTAAAAAATGTCAGTGTCAAGTCGGTCGTCATTAATGAGATGGAGAGGTCCAGGAAGGGGAGGGAGGTGTCAGAGATGGTTCAGGTAAATTTAAGGTCAGGGTGGAATGTGTTGGTGAAGTTGATGAATTGCTCAACCTCCTCATGGGAGCACGAGGTGGCGCCAATGCAGTCATCAATGTAGCGGAGGAAGAGGTGGGGAGTGGTGCCGGTGTAATTACGGAAGATCAACTGTTCTACGTAGCCAACAAAGAGACAGGCATATCTGGGGCCCATACATGTGCCCATGGCTACCCCTTTGGTCTGGAGGAAGTGGGAGGATTCGAAGGAGAAATTGTTAAGGGTGAGGACCAGTTCGGCCAAACGAATGAGAGTGTCGGTGCAAGGGTACTGTTGGGGACGTCTGGAGAGGAATAAACGGAGGGCTTGGAGGCCCTGGTCATGGTGGATGGAGGTGAAGAGGGATTGGATATCCATGGTGAAGATGAGGCATTGGGGGCCGGGGAAACGGAAGTCTTGGAGAAGGTGGAGGGCGTGGGTGGTGTCGCGAACGTATGTGGGGAGTTCCTGGACTAGGGGGGAGAGGACAGTGTTGAGGTAGGTAGAGATGAGTTCAGTGGGGCAGGAGCATGCTGAGACAATGGGTCAGCCAGGATGGTCAGGCTTGTGGATCTTGGGAAGGAGGTAGAACCGGGCGGTGCGGGGTTCCCAGACTATGAGGTTGGAAGCTGTGGGTGGGAGATCTCCTGAGGTGATGAGGTCCTGTATGGTCTGGGAGATGATGGTTTGGTGATGGGGGGGTGGGGTCATGGTCGAGGGGGCAGTAGGAAGAGGTGTCCTTGAGTTGGCATTTGGCTTCAGCAGTGGAGGTCAGTGCGCCAGACTACCACTGCGCCCCCTTTATCCGCTGGCTTGCTGGTGAGCTTGGGATTGGAGCAGAGGGATTGGAGGGCTGTGCATTGTGAGGGTGAGAGATTGGAGTGGGGGAGTGGGGTAGACAGGTTGAGGCAGTTAATGTCCCGGCGACAGTTGGAAATGAAGAGGTCCAGGGCAGGTAATAGGCCAGCGCGGGGTGTCCAGGTGGATGCAGTGTGTTGGAGGTGGGCGAAGGGGTCCTCGGAAGGTGGGCAGGAATCCTGATTGTGAAAGTAAGCTCGGAGGCGAAGGCGACGGAAGAATTGTTTGACGTCACGGCGTGTATTAAATTCATTGATGCGTGGATGGAGGGGGATGAAGGTGAGTCCTTTGCTGAGGACTGATCGTTCGTCCTCAGTGAGGGGCAGGTCTGGAGGGATGGTGAAAACTCAGCAGGGCTGGGAGCTGGGATCTGGTGTGGGTGTGGAGCTGGGAGTGGGGGCGAAACCTGTAATTGGAGTGGGTGTGGTGGTGGGGGGGAATGGGGGTGGAGTCATGAACAGGGTTAGTGTTCCCCTTGGGGTTCTGGGGGGTGGGGATACTGACAGTGGGGTCTGTGGGGGGCGTGTCAGCAGAATGCAGGTGAGTGGCGCTGGTGGGGGCGGAATTGGTGGTGACCACGGCAGTAGGGGTGGCAGAAGTCACTGAGCGTGTGGCATCAGCAATGATGTGAGGGGCGGAAGTGATGTCACGTGTGATGCATGAGGAATTGTGAGAGGTGGAAGTGGTTGTGGGAGTGGCCATGATGGGGGCGGACGTAACATCATCAAACAGCGTGGGGGTGGCAGCTGCATCAGCCGCATGGTTAATGGTGTCTGAGTAGTTTCCGAGGCCAGGGGAATCTTCTGGAATGTTTGAAGGTGGGTAGATAAAAGTTTGTTGTACTTACAGTTTTTGATGTTTGAAATGGAATTGAAATACTGTTTGTTGAGAGTATGAATTCTCCTGAGGATGTAGTACAGAGTGGGTCCTTTGCAATTCTGAGAGAGTGTGGCCCTCAGCTGAGGCAGGGCTGACTGTAAAGAGGTTAGGTGCCGGCGCATTGCTGCAAGTGTGGAGCAGAGGATCTTGAAGGAGAACCGTTGCTGGTGGTTTTGAATCTGTAGTCTGTACTGTTTGTCCTGTTCGGGTCCGAACTCTGCTGGTTTAAAGGTGGTCCGGAGTCCGTGTGGGATGAGTTGGTTATGGAGGCAGGCACTGAGGAAGCAAATGTGGCTGTGGTAGCAAGTTTGTTTCAGGACATGGTTGAAGAGCTTCAGAGCAGAGGAAATGACCTGGGAGTTGCAGTGGGAGAGGGACTCCCTGAGATTCTTGTAGAGAGAGGAGGAAAACTTCTTCAAGGGAGGCATCCTTGCAAGAGGATTCGCAGTAGGGTTAAAATCAACGGGGTAAAAACAATGACTGCAGATGCTGGAAACCAGATTCTGGATTAGTGGTGCTGGAAGAGCACAGCAGTTCAGGCAGCATCCAAGGAGCAGCGAAATCGACGTTTTGGGCAAAAGCCCTTCATCAGGAATAAAGGCAGAGAGCCTGAAGCGTGGAGAGATAAACTAGAGGAGGGTGGGGGTGGGGAGAACGTAGCATACAGTACAATAGGTGAGTGGGGGAGGAGATGAAGGTGATAGGTCAGGGAGGAGAGGGTGAAGTGGATAGGTGGAAAAGGAGATAGGCAGGTAGGACAAGTCGGGAACTACTAGCTGGTCCACTTCTAGACATGTATAACCACTCATATGGTCAGGTCTGCTTTCCTCTTTCGTTGAGAGGCGAATTTCTCTCTCATTCTCAAAAAAGGAAAGACCCCAGAAGATTGTGCATCATACAGACCAATATATTTATTAAATGTAGATTTTAAAATTGTTTCTAAAACATTAGCATTGAGGTTGGAGAGGGTAGTACCACACATCATAAAAGAGGACCAGACAGGGTTTATCAAGGGCCGTAGATCATCTAATAATATTAGAAGGGTTTTGAATGTGATTCAAGTCTGTCATCCTGGAAAGAATACCGGGAATAGTAGTCTCGTTAGATGCGGAGAAGGCATTTGACCGGGTTGAATGGTCATACCTGTTTTACACACTGGAAAAGTTCTGTGTCAGAAAGGTATTCGCTAAATGGGTCTCAATATTGTATAATGATTCCAAAGCAGCCGTGATTACCAATGGCTTAGGCTCGGATAGCTTCAGTGTGGGTAGGGGCTGCCATCAGGGTTGTCCTGTCTCACTGTTGTTATTAGCGGAAGCTATACGGGCTGATTCTAATATGATAGGTCCAAGGGTTGGTATGGGTAAACATAAAATTACCTTTTATGCAGATGATGTTCTCCTTTTTCTTAGTAATCCTTTGATGTCCGTGCCCCGCCTGATCCAAGTAATTAATTTATTTAATGTGTTTTCAGGTTACAAAATTAATTTCACAAAATTGGAGGCCATGTCGATGGACGGTCTCGCTAGTATGTCCCACTTATCGGACTGATCTCGCTTTCACTTTCAGTGGTCCCTGGGTTTTTTATATTTAGATATTTTTATCACCCCAATATTTGGCCAGTTGTATAAAGCTAATTTTGTACATCTACTGGAGAGGATAAGGCAGGAACATCAACACTGGGGGGTTCTTCCAATATCTTGGTTAGGCAGAATAGCTCTAATTAAAATGAATATTTTGCCCCGTCTTCTATACCCTATGAGAATGCTCCCTGTGATGCTACCAAGGCCGGCATTGCGCATACCATATGGTTGGCTTGGTTCATTCATCTGGAATCATAGACAGCCCCTTATTAAGTTAAGGAAGCTGCAACTTCCACAAGCAAGGGGAGGGCTAGATTTTCCAGACTTTAGGAGGTATAGCTGAGTTCTCTATTAAGCTACATAGCTGATTGCGGGTCACACGAAACCCAATCACTCTGAATGGATATCGAGACCTCTCAAGCAAAGTGCCCCCTTATTAATCTCCTATTTTTAGATAAAATGAAAGCCATCATGGACCATTATAAAAACTCTATTGTATTAAACACAATTAAAGCCTGGAGGATAATGCGGCAAAATGAGGGCAACTCACAAAAAACCTCCCCTTATAGTGTGAGCATGGGGTTTTCAACCGGGGCTCATAGACGCCACACTTAAATCCTGGAGGTCCAGGGGTATTTCTTGCTTAGGGGATTTGTTTGATGGGGAGGTTATGATGTCTTTTGAACAGTTACACCAGAAAGTTGGATTACCAAATGGAGACCTCTTTCGGTACTTCCAAATTCAAGATTACATACAGAAGAAGACTACGTTATTAGATTGCTCTTATAAATCAGATAGGGAACAAAGAGTGCTGTGGCCAGTGGGTTTACCCTCGGTCAGCACTCTTTATCACTCACTACAAAACGTAGTATTGGAAGACATGGAAAGATTGTTTAAAACATGGAATCAGGAATTTGGGTTGGAAATCTCTTCAGAAATGTGGGACGACATTTGGGAAAATGCCAGAAAGATCTCTATAATAGACCCAAGTTACTCAATTAAAGATACTCCATCAGACTCATATAGCACCGGAACGATTGGCAAAATTTTGGGCAGGAGCATCTCCAATGTGTCCTAAACGTAAAATTGAGGTCGGCACTCTCACACACTTATGGACATGTCACAAGATCCGCAAATATTGGGTCAGAGTAGCAAATCTTGGGAGCAGAAATTAGGGTGGATCTAGTATCTCTTCTCCTGGGTTTTTCTAGCCTGCCCTCCCTGGATGTACACGGGAAGAAATTATTCTCCATTCTTTCCTTTTGTGCAAGGAAAAATATCTTAGTAAACAGGGGAGCTGATGGCCCTCCAGGACTTTCGAATTGGTATAGGTTGATCATGGAATGTATTCTCCTTGACTTCCTTACAAACATGGAGCACCAAAAAACTGAATTATTTTATAAAATATGGCAGCCCTTTCTGAACGATATAGATACAGATATCTTGGCCATTTTGTCAATGGCTTTTATCTAGTTGTGGTAACTGTTCTGGCTAGTCCGGGGGCCCCCAGAGGGAGGATGCCCGTACGAATACGGGTTTTATTATGACTTGATGTTAATTCGTTCTGAGCATGTACCTCATTATTCAATTATTATGTTATCCCTTTTTTTCTCATCTTTTTAAGTAATGTAAGATATTTTATTACATGTTCTGTTAGTTATAGGTTAGATTAGTAGTTAGTTGAGCGTTTTTTTTCTTTATCTTTTCTCTTTGTTTGCTACGTTTTGGCCATTATTTATTTAATATCTAATTGTATATTAATGTTTATATTTGTGTGTATTATTTTGTAAGTTTGTAATAATGTTATTAAAAAAAATTTCTTTTTCTTCAATAAAAATATCTATATAAAAAAAATCCTAGAGTTGGCTCATCTATGAACACTGCTCCAGTACTTGTACAGCTCTGATTCAGAAAGTGTGGTGCTGGAAAAGCACAACCAGTCAGGCAGCATCCGAGGAGCAGGAGAGTCGACATTTCAAGCACAAGATCTTCATCGGGAACATTCCTGATTAAGAGCTTCTGCTCGAAACGTTGACTCTCCTGCTCCTCGGTTGCTGCCTGACCGGCCGTGCTTTTCAAAAGCCACACTTTTTGACTCTGATCTCCAGCATCTGAAGTCCTCACTTTCTCCAATTCTGACTGATCCCAATTTCAGAGACAAGATCCTAGATATTGATTGCCAGGAATTAAATGACCAATTTCACTGAATGTTCAGTCCATAGCATAAACCTGATCCTTTTACTAAGCCTTGATACTGTATTAAAGTTGTCATCAAATTACTATTTTCATATGCTGGTACTAATTTATGTTCTCCATGACTAGGTTTCAATACACAAATGAAAAAATAGAAATCTAGAAAGCAATCTACAGTATTAAATAAAATTGTCAATTCTCATTTGCATGCCACGCACGTGCCACCGTTGAAGATTTTGGTGCATTTCTTGTTCAAACTGAAAAATTATAAAATTTCTCAAAAAAGCAGAGTTTGCAAGTATTTTTTCATCATTTAATTCTGTCCTTCTTTGGTGCCTATTAATTATTATCTATTAAATTACACATCAGTGAGGGAGAAAACATTATAATCCCACTACCAAAACACCAATGAATACTTGTGGTGAAAACCTGTTGTTATAACCACATCTGTCCTTATTCAACCATTTTTATTTCACAACACAGTCATATTTAAATTGGGAAAAAGGAGCACAACCACATATGCCTAATACTTGTCCTGCGATCCTCCACAGGATGGAACTAGATCTACAGTGCCATCAGATCACATGAAACTTGAGCCTGGGTCTGTAAGATCCAAGTAATTTGTCTTCCCTTACCACCTTTTATTTCTAGTATGGTCACAAGAATCAGTTGCTCTTCATGCACAAGAGTACAGATTTTCCTTGAAAACAGAGTCACATGTAGACAAGATGACGAAGAAGGCGTTTGGCATGCTTGTCTTCACTGGTCAGAACATGGAGTACAAGAGTTGAGATGTCATGTTGTAGCTGTACAGGTCATGGTGAGCCACTTTTAGAATACTGCTAACAATTCTGGTCGCCCTTCTATCGGAAAGATATTGCTACATTTGACAGGGTGCAGAAAAGATTTACAAGGATTTTGCTGGGACTGGAGAGATTCAGTTATAGGGAGAAGCTGAATAGGCTTTTTTCCTTGGAGAGTCAGAGACTCAGGGTGACCTTATAGTTTTACAAAATTATGAGGAGCATGGACTGGGTGGATAGTCAAGGTCTTTTTCTTAGAATAGGAGAGTGCAAAACGAGAGAGCATAGATTTAAAGTGAGACGGAAAAGTTTTAAAAAGGACCTAAGAGGTAACTTTTTCACATGGAGGATGGTACGTGTATGAAACGAGCTGCAAGAGGAAGTGGTGGAGGTGGGTACAATTACAATATTTAAAAGGCCTCTGGATAGGTATATGAATACGTTGGGTTTAAAAGAATCAAAGCTAAATGCTGGTAAATGGGACTAGGTCAGATTAGGATGTCTGCTTGGCGCAGACAAGTTGGAGCAAAGGATCTGTTTCTGTGCTGTATGACTCTATGACTTTATTACACAAACCACCTCAGCTGATAATTCTGTTACACTGTGATAGCCAAGAACCTCAATTAGGAGTACATCATTTCTTGTGATTCTCTCACTTCTTTCCCTTCAGATAGGTTCCCCTTTGAACACCACATTTGTCAGCGTTGCCAGATCTTCCACCTCTTTTATCATAAAATCCCACAATCAAAAACATGCAAGACGCCCCTCTCACTAACTGCTCAAACAAATCCCCACCATTTTTAAAGTCTCAGCTCTATATGTGAAAACCTATAACTTTTACCTTGGCACATTTCCATGCAAATATGCAAGATGAGATACATGTTCATAAATCTTTTCCCACACCACCATTCACAGCCTAATATTTCGATCTATGAAAGGGATTTGTGCATCTTCTCCCCATTTCTACCTTGTATTATTAACAGTTCAATATCCAGTCTACTTTCAACAAAGAAGGGAAACAAATACTACACAACTCCCCTGCCAAAGGTTTTGGTCTGTGTTGGAGTTACTGTTAATGATCAACTACAAGTGTGGGTTGAGTACAGGTTTTTTGATAGTTTATTCAAGAGTACCTGGCTTCACAGTCCACTCTAGACTATCCAGAATGAAAACTGAGGAACATGGAAAAACACAGTATATTTATACTATTCTTAGCTATACAAGCTACTCATTATCCAGCTTCCGATCTCAGTTCATACACACAAGTCGTTCTAAAGTATAGGTTAATGTCATTCATGTATCTTTTACCGAGTCAAGGATCGATTAGTCTTATCCTAGCCTGGTACTGTTTTGCCAATTTCTTATCAGTGTCAGTCATTTCCCTGCCATTCACTTCTTTCTTACTCTCTGGAATCTCTGGAATGTTTTGTTAACTGATATTGTTGTTACAGAGTTCATGTTCAGATTTCTGTTGACAACAGACCTTAGACTGTATAAGGTTTGTCTTGTTCAAAGCTTGCCTCGGAATACTCACTGCATACGTCAATTCAGAATTTAAAATGTAAAACCTAACTACTTTTAAAAGCTATTTTTCTAATTCACACATGGGATGTGGCGTCGCTATCTGGGTCAGCATTTATTGTCCATCCATAGTTGCTCTCAGGAAGGTGCCTTCTTGAATTATTTCAGTCCATGTGCTATAGGTAGACCCATAATGCTGTTATGGAAGAAATTCCAAGACTTAACCTGATGACGTTGAATGAACGGCGATGTATTTCCCAATCAGAATAGTGAGCAATTTGGAGATGAACTTGCAGATGATGGCGTTCCCATCTATCTGCTCCCTTGTCCTTCTGGATGGAAGTGGTTGTGGATTTGGAAAGAATTTGGATTTGGGCAGCACAGTGGTTAGCACTGCTGCCTCACAGCGCCAGAGACCTGGGTTCAATTCCTGCCTCAGGTGACTGACTGTGTGGAGTTTGCACATTCTCCCTGAGTCTGCTTGGGTTTCCTCCGGGTGCTCTGGTTTTCTCCACAGTCCAAAAAATGTGCAGGTTAGGTGAATTGGCCATGCTAAATTGCCCGTAGTGTTAGGTGAAGGGTAAATGTAGGGGAATGGGTCTGGGTGGGTTGCTCTTCGGCGGGTCGGTGTGGACTTGTTGGGCCAAAGGGCCTGTTTCCACACTAAGTAATCTAGTCAAACCTTGGTTAACTTCTGCAGTGCACCTTGTATATGGTGCACGCTGTTGCTGCTGAACATCAGTGGTGGAGAAAATTGATTTTTGTGGATGTAGTTCAAATTAAGCAGGTTGCTTTGACCTGGATGATGTCAAGCATCTTTGGTCTTTTTGGAGCTTGACTCAACCAGGCAAATGGGGAGTATTCAATCATACCTCTGATATGTGCCTTCGACATTGTGGACAAGCTCTGGGGAATCAGAGTGTGTTATTCGCTGCAAGATTCCGAGCTTCTGAACTGCTCTTGAAGCCACAACACATGCATTTATATGGCTAGTTCAGTTGAGTTTTCAGTGAACGGTAATCTGCCAGGATGGTGATAGTGGGTGATTCAGTGACAGTAATGTCACTGAATGTCAAGGGGCAATGGTTAGATTGTGTCTCATTGGAGATGTTCATTGCCTGGTCTTTGTTACTTGCAATTTTTCAGCCCAAGCCTTGCTGCATTTGGACATAGACTGTTTCAGTAATGGAGGAGCAGCAAATGGTCCTGAACATCAACATTTTTCCAATGATCATCGCCATTTCTAACCTTATGACAGAGGGAAGGTTGTTGATGAAACAGATAAAAATGGTTGGGTCGAGGACACTATACTGAAAAACTCCTACAGAGATATCTGGATTTGAGATGACTGACCTCCAACAACCACAACCATCATGCTCAGATATGACTGCAACCTGGGGAAGGTTCTTCTCAAGATTCCCATTGACTCCAGTTTTACTAAAGTTCTTTGATGCCAAACTTATTCAAATGTGACCTTGATGCCAAGGGCAGTTACCTGCACCTCTGAAAATCAGCTGTTTTGTCCATGTTTGAACAAAAACTATAATGAGATTAGGAGCTGGGTGGTCCTAGCAGAACCCAAACAGAACATCAGTGCGTGGGCTTTTGCTGAGCAGGAGCTGCTCGATATTAATGCAACCTTTTATCATTTTACTAATAATCACGAATAGACGGATAGGCCAGGTTGAATTTGTCCTGCTTTTTGTGTATAGGACATTCCTGAGCATTTTCCACATTGGCAGGTAGATGCAAGTATTATAGCTGCACTGGAATGGCTTGACAAGGGGTATGACAAATTCTGGAACATAAATTTTCAGTACTATAGTCTTTGGACTATCTACTGCCTCCAACCATTTCTCAGAATCACATGAAGAGAATTGAACTGGCCAAAGACTGGTATCTAATGTTTGTGACCTCTGGAGGAGGCAGAGATGGATCATTCACTCAGCATTTCTGGTTGAACACTTCTGCAAATGCTTCAGCTTTATCCTTTGCACTGTTGTTCTGAGCTCCCGCAGCCTTGAGAATGGAGATATTTGTGGAGGCTCCTTTGTGATCCCTGTGCTTCCAGCCACTTGCCATTTCAATTTCCCATTACACTCAAACCTCATTTTTTGACTGTCTGCAAAGTGCTAACAATGCTCAACTAAAACTGGAACCTACAAATTTGCTTTCATAAGATCTGAATATTCATCAGTCATTTTCTATAAAATAATGACTGAGAAACTTTAAACGTACCATTTGCAACTGGTCATTTCTGATAAAGAAAGGTTGACTATCTTAGTTTTCTCATGGAGTTCCTATCCCAATCAATGGGAATTTCAATTAGTACACTGAAAATAAATTTGCTCTCTGATGCTGACAGACTTGCTTCGTAAATTCATGACTCCCTATTTTTAACTCAGATTTCAAGAACATATAAATATTCATTTTTTTATTTCCAGTGCAGGTTACTGAGCTCACAACATTCCTGAAGTCACCTGATTTATGACAATCTAAAATTATAATGCTTCACATCCATTCCTTTACACTAATCTTTCATGAAGTTTTCAGAAAGTGACAAGTGCACAGAAAATAAGTCACAAACTCTACAAGTCGTCTGCCATAACTTCTGAAGAAGATGTCCAAACCCCAGGAGAACTGAGGCACTGTTTCAGCAGGCTTTCCACCAAAATTGTAAGAGATAGAGTCATAGAGATGTACAGCATGGAAACAGACCCTTTGGTCCAACCCGTCCATGCCGACCAGATATCCCAACCCGATCTAGTCCTACCTGCCAACACCCAGCCCATATCCCTTCAAAACTTTCCTATTCATGTACACATCCAAATGCCTCTTAAATGTTGCAATTGTACCAGCCTCCACCACTTCCTCTGGCAGATAATTCCATACACATACCATCCTCTGCATGAAAACATTGCCCCTTAGGTCTCTTTTATATCTTTCCCCTCTCACCCTAAACCTATGCCCTCTAGTTCTGGACACCACCACCCCAGGGAAAAGACTTTGTCTATTTATCCTATCCATGCCCCTCATAATTTTGTAAACCTCTATAAAGTCACCCCTCAGCCTTCGATGCTCCAGGGAAAACAGATCCAGCCTGTTCAGCCTCTCCCCATAGCTCAAAGCCTCCAACCTTGGCATCATCCTTGTAAATCTTTTCTGAACCCTTTCAAGTTTCACAACATCTTTCTGAGAGGAAGGAGACCAGAACTGCACGCAATATTCCAACAGTGGACTAACCAAAGTCCTGTACAGCCGGACCACGACCACTCAACTCCTGTACTCAATACTCTGACCAATAAAAGAAAGCATACCAAATGCCTTCTTCACTATCCTATCTACCTGCGACTCCACCTTCAAGGAGCTATGAACCTACACTCCAAGGTCTCTTTGTTCAGCAATACACCTTAGGACCTTACCATTAAGTGTATAACCTGCTAAGGTTTGCTTTCCCAAAATGCAGCGACTCACATTTATCTAAATTAAACTCCATCTGCCACTTCTCGGCCCATTGGCCCATCTGGTCAAGATCCTGTTGTAATCTGAGGTAACCTTCTTCGCTGTCCACTACACCTCCAATTGTGGTGTCAGCTGCAAACTTACGGCGGCACGGTGGCTCAGTGGTTAGCATGCTGCCTCACAGCGCCAGGGACCCAGGTTCAATTCCTGCCTCGGGCAACTGTCTGTGTGGAGTTTGCACATTCTCCCTGTATCTGCGCGAGTTTCCTCCGGGTCCTCCGGTTTCCTCCCACAATCCAAAGATGTGCAGGTTAGGTGAATTGGCCATGCTAAATTGCCCATAGTGTTAGGTGCATTTGTCAGGGGTAAATGTAGGGGAATGGTTCTGGATGGGTTGACCTTTGGAGGGTCACTGTGGACTTGTTGGGCCAAAGGGCCTGCTTTCACACTGTATGTAATCTAATAACTGTACCTCTTATGCTCGCATCCAAATCATTTATGTGAATGTCAAAAAGTAGAGGACCCAGCCCGAGCCTTGTGGCACTCCACTGGTCACAGGCCTCCAGTCTGAAAAACAACCCTCTTCTACCTTTGAGCCAGTTCTGTATCCAAATAACAAGCTCTCCCTTCATTCCCTGAGATCTAACCTTGCTAACCAGCCTCCCATGGGGAACCTTGTCGAACACCTTACTGAAGTTTACCACTCTGCCCTCACCAATCCTCTTTGTTAGTTCTTCAAAAACCTCAATCAAGTTTGTGAGACATGATTTCCCATATACAAAGCCATGTTGACCATTCCTAATCAGTCCTTGCCTTTCCAAATACATGTACATCCTGTCCCTCAGGATTCCCTTCAACAACTTGCCCACCACCAACATCAGGCTCACTGGTCTTTAGTTCCTTGGCTTGTCCTTACCACCGTCCTTAAACAGTGGCACCACGTTAGCCAACCTCCAGTCTTCTGGCACCTCACCTGTGACTATCGATGTTACAAATATCTCAGCAAGAGGCCCAGCAATCACTTCCCACAGAGTTCTAGGGTACACCTGATCAGGTCCTGGAGATTTATCCACTTTTATGCATTTCAAGACATCCAGTACTTCCTCCTCTGTAATATGGACATTTTGCAAGGTGTCACCATCTATTTCGCTACTTTCTATATCTTCCATGTCCTTTTCCACAGTAAATACTGATGCAAAATACTCATTTAGTATCTCCCCCATTTTCTGTGGCTCCATACAAAGGCTGCCTTGCTGATCTTTGTGGGGCCCTACTCTCTCCCTAGTTATCCTTTAGTCCTTAATGTATTTGTAAAAACCCTTTGGTTAACTATATTTGCCAAAGTTAACTCATGTCCCCTTTTTGCCCTCCTGATTTCCCTCTTAAGTATACTCCTACTGCCTTTATACTCTTCTAAGGATTCATTCGATCTATCCTGTCTATACCTTACATATGCTTCCTTTTTTTTAACCAAACCCTCAATTTCTTTAGTCATCCAGCATTCCCTATACTACCAGCCTTTCCTTTCACCCGGACAGGAATATACTTTCTCTGGATTCTCGTTACCTCATTTCTGAAGGCTTCCCATTTTCCAGCCGTCCCTTTATGGCGAACATCTGCCCCAAATAAGCTTTCGAAAGTTCTTGCCTTATACTGTGGAAATTGGCCTTTCTCCAATTTAGAAATTCAACTTTTAGATCTGGTCTATCCTTTTCCATCACTATTTTAAATCTAATAGAATTATGGTTGCTGGTCCGAAAGCGCTCCCCCACTGACACCTCAATTACCTACCCTGCCTTATTTCCCAAAAGTAGGTCAAGTTTTGCACCTTCTCTACTAGGTACATCCACATACTGAATCAGAAAATTTTCTTGTACACACTTAACAAATTCCTCTCCATCTAAACCCTTAACACCATGGCAGTGTCAGTCTATGTTCGGAAAATTAAAATTCCCTACCATAACCACCCAATTATTCTTACGGATAGCTGAGATCTACTTCCAAGTTTGTTTCTCAATTTCCCTCTGACTATTAGGGAGTCTGTAATACATGTTTAAAATCAGCATTATTTGAAAAGTGAATACAATACGTTAGGATATTTTAATTTGCATAACTACACAATTATCCAAAAGAAAATTGTTCGGAAACCACTCAAAAGCTTTTATTTTAGATTGCCACGTCAAACCAACTTGATTTATCAGTACCCTTGCAATTATTCAGATCCAATTATTCTTACATAAATATATGTATATTAGTCTGCCAGTGAAGGATATTACAAAATAGTGCCTTGATTAAAGTTTCTTTGCCTGAATTTCCCTCTTTCGCAAGAAAGTTTTACTGCTGGGACATATTGGAATAAATGCCAGAAACCTATGACATCACAAAAAGGCCATTTTACTAGAGGCTAGACAATAAGCATAAACAGAATATTCACCCTTGGCCTGATAAAGGAGATAGGCAGTGAAGAGAGAAGAACAAATTTGAGGTCATATATTATGTTGTTGTCAAATGCATGGCAGTCAAGGTGACTGCATGACAAAAAGGAGTGATGACTTGCCAGAGTTTGAACTCCAGGG
Organism: Chiloscyllium plagiosum; assembly: GCF_037043375.1. Lineage (NCBI taxonomy): Eukaryota > Metazoa > Chordata > Chondrichthyes > Orectolobiformes > Hemiscylliidae > Chiloscyllium > Chiloscyllium plagiosum. The sequence continues at coordinate 58,690,671 of NW_028270143.1, forward strand.
CAAGGTCTTTATGCAAAACATAAATAAACTATTATTTTGACTGGCATTAGTTAGATCAGCCCACTGTGATTTACGTGGGATAAATACACAAGAATTATTGATGCCACTTAGATACCAATGCAATTACTTCAATCAGCTAAAATTCCTATTGACACGTGGAAACTTTGGTAAAGAGGAATAATATTCAAATTTAACAAGAAACAAGTACTCCTGCATTTCAAATCACGCAAATTTACAAAGTATTCATGTCAATTTTCAAGCAAAGAAGCCATGTTAATAACACTGGTCTCATCTCCTTTACAATCATCTAAAGTCACATCAAAATCCATCGAAAAAACCATTTCACTGAATGAAAAGTGAGAAATTACATTGTGAGAGTCAGGAGACATTCATAAACAAATCTTTGTATTGTTTGGAACTGCTCAAATATATGAGTGAATGTTTGCAATACTGGAAGCTATTCAATGTTTCATGTCTGTGTCTGTCAAGGGCAAATCAAAACTAATCCAATCCACACCACATTTCAGATACTTCCCTTCCCAACCTGACTACTTGGTACCAAAATCAACAAATATTCATTATAAGGCTCAAAGTATAAGCCCATAATGTCTCATAGATACCTGACACTCCACTTCCTGTGAAGATTCCATTTCTTTCTTCCAGTTTCTCTCTTACTGTCCCATCTGATGGTGCAACCTTCCTGACCAACACTTCTGAATTGGCCTTTTTTAACTCAACTAATGATTTTCTTTCCCACCCATATCATGGTTGCAGGGCCCTCAATCATGTCCATCGCATTTCCCAACACTTTCCCCTCTCACTCCTTCCCCTGCTATGATCTAATCCTTCACCGTCCAAGTTCAATGGATTGTTCTCTGTCATTTCCTCCATCTCCATATAATATCAATGCCAAACACATTTAAAAATGACATAAGATGTAAATATTTTACAGAGAGGATGATTCACATATGGAGTGAATTTCCTGAGAAAGTGGTGAATGTGAGTACAATTACAACATTTAAAAGACATTTGTATAGATACATGAATAGGAAAGATATGCGCCAGGAATAGGCAGGTGGGACGAGTTTAGTTTGGGATTATGGTCAGCGTGGACTGGTTGTCTGTTTCCATGCTGTATGACCCTATGACTCTATGACATCCTTTTCTCCCCTCCCCTTTCAGCATAGGATGGTTCCCTCCAAAGTAACGTAATGTACTCCTCAACTGCCCTCCTCCCCTCCAACAACTACACCGATTCCCACAGCACCTTTTCATACAAGTGCAGGAGATCTCGTGCCTATCCTTTCATGTCATCTCTCTTTGTCATCCAACAGTCCTTTCAGGTGATAGAATGATTTACGTGTACTTCTATCAATTTAGTATAAAGTATTAGCTGGTGACTATGGTGTCTGTTTACAGACTAGGGAAACCAAATGGAGACTGGATGACTGCTGTGTGGAACACCTCTGTTCTATCCACATGGATGTTGATGTAATTCTTTGCCTTTTCTTCCACTGAAACACGACTTAAGTTCAAACCTCATCTTTCAATAAAGAACTTGATAGCCTTCAAAGATCAAGTGGGTTTAATAATTTTAAACTACAATCTTTGGCCCATTTTGTTCTGCCTTCTTTGCAGATTTCAGCTTTAGTTTATCTGTTCCTTTGCTTTATGTTCAGACGACAGCTCTTCATCATCCTTCAATTCACATCTCCCCTGGATATCTTTTATTACTTTATTTCTCCATTACCACTCCATTTGGCCCAGCACCATCAACTTTATCATTTAATTTGTCCTGTCACCCCGACACAGACCTTTCCTTTTATTCTTTATCCATCCTCCCCAATTTCACCTACTTAAAACATTCCCAACTGTTCCCAATTCTGATCTAAGTTTGTGCTAGATTTTCAGAGTGATATGAGGTACCTGATTCCAAAAATCCCCCATTCCCAACTAGCCTAATTTTAATCGGTGTGCAATGAATGTGTGGGTAGTAAATGCTGCACACATGATCTGGCTGATTCCAGTGCAAGGGTAGGCATCTCCAAGACCTTCCTCAGTTATCAGCTTTGGGAATTGGGCCGGCATCTCCAGGACATCTGGTTCTTGGTGCCTCAGAGATGTTGTGCACTAAAGTCTGGATTGCGAAACCTTTTAAATAATAGTTTTATAAAGATCTTACCCAAGCTCTCCATGCCCTCTTCATGTTAACCTACTGCCAACTGATGCTATCCCATCTACCTTCCTTGGCCCCTTACAAACCCCATGCCAAATCAATTATAACTCATGTCTCATACACCCTCAATGGCTTTCAATGCCAAGTAATTGCACCTCTGCACCATTCACCAAATTTACACGATATAAAATTCAATGACTCCTAGAGTAAGAATGGCTTGTAAAAAGATCATTTTTAAAAAACTGGCACACCCACAATCATATAAACAAGTATCAATTATTTTTGACAAATAAAGTATTAACAACAGAAACTTTAAATGGTTGACACCTGTTAAAATTTAAGCAGATAAACAATAAGATATTGACAAGAGAAATCACAGAAGGAATAACTTGACTATAACCTCAGGGATGGTAATCAAGCAAAGTCAACTCTTCTCTGTATCCATGTAATGACTCTGGAAGTAAGAGGGCTTCCTTTCTAACATGCAATGAGGTGTAAAAGCAGTTTATCAGTGGACTTCCTTTTGCATACTGGACTCTAATATTGAATACATACGTGCATAATCACAGTTACTGTGGGTTCAAAGTGTAATTTCATGGCTTTCACCATTTTTATTGTCTTTCTTATTAATCTTCAGGGAGATTTAAAGCCGAATATACTTCATAACCATCTCTGTCCAAGAACGATTTAAAAATGTAACTATTAGTAGCTATCCTGATTTGTTACTTAAATCTGTTGCAGTTTCAGAATGTTGTCATTGTGAGTAGAAAAACTGGCAGTTCTGCTTCAAATCACCTTGCTAGTGCCATAAGAAGAAAATCCATAGGCTGTGTCTTCATTGAAAACACTATATATGGCCTGCTTCTTTATTCCTATCTATGGCTTTTTGGTTTTCATCAGCTTTCACCAGTTCTGATTGTCACTGGGTTCTTTTTTGAACAGTTGTACATACAGTTCTTCAACACTCCATCTCAGCTCCACTCTGCACTATGTCACAATCTCACAGGACAAGTTTTGCTTGCACGCTGCCTTGATTGAACTGACTTTAAAATTAATACCTGCAGTGTGTGCCTAATGTAAAGATCTGCTAGGCTACAGAAAACCATCTGTTACTTGTAATTTTTACTGGCTCTTGAAATCCTTATTCTTAGAAGTATTTTCATAAATTCTAGCTGTAACCTTTGACTTCAGCAGAATTATTTCATTTCCGTGGACGACATGGTGGCACAGTGGTCAGCACTGCTGCCTCACAGCGCCAGAGACCCGGGTTCAATTCCCGCCTCAGGCGACTGACTGTGTGGAGTTTGCACATTCTCCCTGTGTCTGCGTGGGTTTTCTCCGGGTGCTCCGGTTTCCTCCCACAGTCACAAGGATGTGCAGGTTAGGTGAATTGGCCATGCTAAATTGCCCGTAGTGTTAGGTGAAGGGGTAAATGTAGGGGAATGGGTCTGGGTGGGTTGCGCTTCGGCAGGTCGATGTGGACTTGTTGTGCCGAAGGGCCTATTTCCACACTGTAAGTAATCTAAAATACATTTGATTTGTTTTAGACTGAGCAAAAGTATTTTGCTACAAAGATATTCACTGTCTTTGACAATAGGTAGCACAGCCTGATAATTTTACACAGATATCTTCAAATTTGTTTTTTTAAACATAAGCATGACAAATTACAATGGAAAATGTCAGCAAAGAAATGAAAGCCAAAAGTACTATTTTGTAGAAAAGAACAGTCCTGCTTTAGGTTCTGAGTTAGTGTTGTCAAGACATCAGGCAATCAAAGACCCAAGGGTTATGAGAAATTGGTTCTTGGCATTATCAATATATTCAATAAAACCTGTTAACATCAATTCACACCCATCCCCCACCCTGACCAAAACAGATTATCCTGATCACAGCAAGCCATTAATTAAAATTTAACTAATGCCATGTTGAATAATTAATTCCATGCAGTTAATATGACAATCCTAAACCACAGTATGCAGCTGGCAAGGCATGCGGAGTTTTCTTTCTCTGTAACCAATGCTTAAGATTGTTTGTCAGATAGCTAGCTACACATTCCATCTGGGTCTTAGTCCAAAGACAAAGTCTTTCTTCCAAATATCACTTCTATGTCAACATTTCCACATTATACATTTTTCATGAGTCACCCTATGTAAGCTAACTAATATAATACAATGTTGACCCATTTTTACAAATAAATAATGCAGAATATTTTTCATTAATAAGTTACATTTTGGATCTTTAAATATTTTCAATACTATTTTTATTAAGGCCATTTTCTGTGCAGGTTATCCATGTGGGAGCTGTCAGAAAATATGACCTTTCATTAAGGGCCTCAGTCTTGCTTGTACATTTTGGTGACAAGTGTCAAATTCTGAGACTTTGCAATGCACTGAGCTTTTCCAGTTACATAAGTTTAATTTTTAAAGCAAGTCTGAGAGGGAAATAGGTAGCAAGGTAATTTTGGAAAAAAGGGGGAAGAGAAAAAAAAGAAACTCTGAAGATTGAGCAAATGGAGGGTTCAGGTGGGTGCAAATTAGGTGGTTCATAAGAGGAAGACATAGATCTAGTAATGGGACTGAGGTGCAATGGGGAAAGAAAAGGAATAATGAGAAACTGTAAGGGATGTAGTGGGAGTGTGGGTAGGAGCAGGGCTGGGGGAAGTTATATGAGTTGGTATGGAAAGAGAAGGGATCCATTGATTGTTATAGCTTGAAAGGGATTAGTTCAGTGGCTTTTCAAGAGAGCTAGGATGGATTTAGGAGGCCAAAAATTCTGTGATTCTAGAACATAAGCATTTATTTGGACAGGCATGGAATTATTGAGACAGTCAAAGTGTGTGGTGCTGAAAAAGCACAGACGGTCAGGCAGCATCCGAGGAGCAGGAGAGTTGACATTTCGACCATAAGCTCTCCATCAGGAATGTGGAGTGTGGCCCAAGGGGGCTGAGAGATAAATGAATAGCAGGTCAGGCAGCATCCAAGGAGCAGTGGAATCAAAGTTTTGAGCATAAGCCCTTTATCCTGATGAAGGGCTTATGCCAGAAAACGTTGATTCTCCTGCTCTTTGGATGTTGCCTGACCTGCTGTGCTTTTCCAGCACCACACTCTTGAAGCCAAATGAATACTGTGGCTATAAGAACTGGTCAGAGTTTAGGAATTCTGCAGTGAGTAACTCGTCTCCTGACTCCTCAAAACCTAACTACCATTTACAAGGCACAATTGTGATGGAACACTTCTCATTTGCATGGTTGATACCAGCTCCAAGTGCACTCCTGTAGTTTGACACCAACCAAGGACCATCTCTCCACCCTGCAGGCACTCTGCCTCTGTTCCTGACGAAGGGCTTTTGCCCGAGACGTCGATTTTCCTGCTTGTCGGATGCTGCCTGAACTGCTGTGCTTTTCCAGCGCCACTCTAATCTAGAATCTGGTTTCCAGCATCTGCAGTCATTGGTTTTACCATCCACGACAATGCAGCCTACCTGTTTGGCACCACAGCCACAAACATTCACTCCCTCTACCACCAATGTTCAGTAGCAGCACCATGCACCATCTCAAGATGTATTGCAGAAATTCACCAATGTGCCTGAGATAGCACCTTTCAAACTCTTGACCAATGACATTTAGAACAATAAGGGCAACAAATACATGGGATGATTACCCATTGCCAGTTCCTTTCCAAGACACAGATCATCCTGACTTAGAAATATATCACTGTTCCTCCATTAGTTCTGGATCAAAATTCAAAAACTCTCTACCTAACAACATTGTGGATATATCTACACCAAATGAAGTGCAATGATCCAAGAACCTAGATTAGAGTGGTTCCGGAAAAGCACAGCAGTTCAGGCAGCATCCGAGGAGCAGGAAAATCAATGTTTCGGGCAAAAGCCCTTCATCAGGAATAGAGGCAGAGTGCCTGCAGGATGGAGAGATAAATGAGAGGAGGGTGGAGGTGGGGAGAAAGTCGCATAGAGTACAATAGGTGAACGGGGGTGGGGATGGAGGTGATAGGTCAGGGAGGAGGGTGGGGGAAGATAGCAAAGAGTACAATGGATGAATGGGGGTGGGGATGAAGGTGTAGGTCAGAGAGGAGAGTGGAGTGGATAGGTGGAAAAGAAGATAGGCAGGTAGGACAAATCATGGGACAGTGCTGAGCTGGAAGTTTGGAATTGGGGTGAGGTGAGGGAAGGGGAAATGAGGAAACTGGTGAAGTCCACATTGATGCCCTGGGGTTGAAGTGTTCCGAGGCGGAAGATGAGGCGTTCTTCCTCCAGGTGTCGGCTGGTGAGGGAGTGGCGGTGAAGGAGGCCCAGGACCTCCAAGTCCTCAGCTGAGTGGGAGGGGGAGTTGAAATGTTGGGCCACAGGGCAGTGGGGTTGATTGGTGCGGGTGTCCCAGAGATGTTCCCTAAAGCGCTCTGCTACGAGGCATCCAGTCTCCCCAATGTAGAGGAGACCGCATCGGGAGCAATGGATACAATAAATGATATTGGTGGATGTGCAGGTAAAACTTTGATGGATGTGGAAGGCTCCTTTGGGGCCTTGGAAGGAGATGAGGGAAGAGGAGCAGATTTTGCAATTCCTGCGGTGGCAGGGGAAGGTGCCAGGACGGGAGGGTGGGTTGTTGGGGGGGGCGTGGACCTGACCAGATAGTCACGGAGGGAATGGTCTTTGCGGAAGGCGGAAAGGGATGGGGAGGGAAATATATCCCCGGTGGTGGGGTCCGTTTGGAGGTGGAGGAAATGTTGTCAGATGCTTTGGTTTATGGAATGTGAGAACCACGGGGCTTCTGTCCTTGTTACGGTTGGAGGAGTGGGGTCTGAGGGCAGACGTGCAGGATGTGGACGAGATGCATTGGAGGGCATCTTTAACCATGTGGAAAGGGAAATTAGAAAGGGAAAAAGAAGGAGGCCATCTGGTGTGTTCTGTGGTGGAACTGGTCCTCCTGGGATACGGTGGAGGCAGAGGAATTGGGAATGATTCAAGAAGGCAACTCATCACCAGCATCTCCAGTGCAGCTGGAGGTGGACAATAAATGCTGGCCCAGCCAGCGAAGTCCATATTTGCTAAATCAAGTAAAATATAATGGCGTACCCAAGGATCAGTTTTGAGTCCATGACTGTTTACAGAACGACCCTCATCTACACATGTGATCACCTCCTTCAAAAATTGTATTGAATTTGTTAGGTATGACCTCGGTCTGACTATCCTTGATCAGAGCTGAAAATGTGTTGCTGGAAATGCGCAGCAGGTCAGGCAGCATCCAGGGAACAGGAGAATCGACGTTTCGGGCATAAGTCCTTCTTCAGGAATGAGGAACGGTTGTCCAGCAGGCTAAGATAAAAGGTAGGGAGGAGGGACTTGGGGGAGGGGCGTCGGAAATGTGATAGGTGGAAAGAGGTCAAGGTGAGGGTGATAGGTCAGACTGGGGTGGGGGCGGAGAGGTCAGGAAGAAGATTGCAGATTAGGAAGGCGATGCTGCTTCTGTGCAGAGGAGATGACCTAGGGGGTGCAGTGAGAGAGGGACTCACTGAAATCTTTGTAGAGGGAGGAAGAGAGCTTCTTCAAGGAAGGCATCCTTGTAAGAGGATTCGCAGTAGGTTGAAATCTTTGAGGAGAAAGTGAGGTCTGCAGATGCTGGAGATCAGAGCTGAAAATGTGTTGCTGGAAAAGCGCAGCAGGTCAGGCAGCATCCAGGGAACAGGAGAATTGACGTTTCGGGCATAAAACCTTCTTCAGGAATGAGGAAAGTCAACCTACTGCGAGATGATGGTGATGTAATTTATGTGGATTTCAGCAAAGTCTCTGACAAGGTCCCAAATGGGAGAATGATAAAGAAGGTACCTTGGCAAGATGGTGTTATGAACTAGACCAAATCCCTTCAAAATATTTAAGATAGTCTAGACTCGAAGAAAATGTAAGGTATGTTTCCAGATGCAATTTGATTGGTCAAACTACCAGAGTTAAAGCAAAACACACTTTACTCATTCCCCAATAGTTAAAATACAACAAAAAAAAATGAATAGGTATAATTAACTTTATTGGAAAACTTAACAGAATAATAGACACATTAGCTATTACTAAATAACTGTTCCCATATAGGAACATCCAGTAAATATACCCTTAGAAAAAAACAAATTCAGAGAACAAATTGTCTCATATGCGACTCCCATAGATCCTACAGAACTCCCAGCTCTTGGCTGGGACCAAGAGAGGGAAAGAATAGCTTTCACTTCTTCAAGACCCCAACAGCAATATCAAACCTAAACTCCCTGGTTCTGTCGGGGCTCAATCACACCCATTTAGAATGTGTCTATTGTTAAAAAAAAACAAGACCTCACAAGCTGCTGCTCGCCATCCCTCGTTCAACCTCATTTAAAAAAAGGGGCAAAATAACCTCTTAAAGCCATAGTATCACTACAATGGATACAAAATTGGTTTGTGAAAGGAGACAGAGTGTGGCGGGAGAAGGCTGTTTGTATGAATGGAGGCCAGTGACCAGTGGCATACCACAAAATCAGTGCTGGGTCCCTTCTTGTTCATGATTTTGATAAGTGATATAGGTGAAAATGTGGTGGGTGGTGCTGGTGGTGGTAAGTAAAACTGTGGATGACACGAAGATTAGTCAGGTGGTTAATAGTGAGGAAGAACTTGTTAGGGTGCAGAAGATGTTGGTCAGATGGATAGATGGATTAACCCTGATAAATGTGAGGTGATTCACTTTGGAAGAAGTAATAAGACAAGGGAGTACTCAATGAATGGCAAGACACTAGGAAGCTCAGTGGAACAGAGTGATCTTGGGCAGCTTGTCCACAGATCCCTGAACACAACAGGATAGGTTAATAGGATAGTTAAAGAAGACACATGGGATGCTTGCTTTTATCAGTCATGGCATACATTATAAGAGCAGGAAGACTGGTTTGAAGCTGTACAAAACTTTAGTTAGGCAGAGCTGAAGTCTGGTCTTTGACTGCACTGGAAGGGGTGCAGAAGAGACTCATCAGGATGTTGCCTGGGATGGAACATTTTAGGTTTGAATAGAGGCTGGATAAGTTTCAGTTGCTGTCTTGAGAGCAGAGAAGGCTGAAATATATAAAATTATGAGGGCCATGGATAGGGTGGATAAGAAGCAGTTATTTATCTTAGTTGAAGAGTCATTAACAAGGGGCATTATTTTGAAGTGAACAGCAGGAGGTTCAGAGGGGACTTGAGGCATCCAGAGGTTGGCGGTAATCTAGAATGCACTGTCTGAGGTGGGGTTAGTACAGGCCAGGAAACGTAACGACCTTTATAAAGTATATGGACTCATAACATTTAAGACTATGGGCCAAGTGCTCGTAACTGAAAGTTGTGTAGCTAAGTTGGCACAGACTCAATGGGTAAAAGGACCACTTCTGAGCTGTATGACTCCAAGTTTTACTTTCTATCAAGAATGACTGACATGTCATAGAGTCATACTCATACAGATGTACAGCACGGAACCAGACCCTTTGGTCCAACTTGTCCATGCCGACCAGATATCCCAACCCAATCTAGTCCCACCTGCCAGCACCTGGCCCATTTCACTCCAAACCCTTCCTATTCATATACCCATTCAGATATCTTTTAAATGTTGCAATTGTACCAGCGTCCACCACTTACTCTGGCAGCTCATTCCATACAGGTACCACCCTCTGCGTGAAAACATTTCCCCTTAGGTCTCTTTTATATCTTTCTCCTCTCACCCTAAACTTATGCCCTCTTGTTCTGGACTCACCAACCCCAGGGAAAAGACTTTGTCAATTTATCCTCGCCTTGCCCCTCAAGATTTTATGAGCCTCTATAGGGTCACCACTCAACCTCCAATGCTCCAGAGAAAACAGCCTTAGCTTATTCAACCCCTCCCTATAACTCAAATCCTCCAACCCTAGCAACATCCTTGTAAATCTTTTCTGAAATATTTCAAGTTTCACAACAACTTTCCGATAGGAAGGCGACCAGAATTGCACGCAATATTCCAACAGTGGCCTAGCCAATGTCCTGTACAGCCGGACCACAACTTCCCAACTCCTGTACTCAATACTCTGACCAATAAAGGAAAGCATACCAAACACCTTCTTCACTATCCTATCTACCTGCGACTCCACCTTCAAGGAGCTATGAACCTGCACTCCAAGATCTCTTTGTTCAGCAATACTCCCCAGGACCTTACCATTAAGTGGAGAAGTCCTGCTAAGGTTTGCTTTCCCAAAATGCAGCACCTCACATTTATCTAAATTAAACTCCATCTGCTACTTCTCAGCCCACTGGCCCATCTGATCAAGATCCCGTTGTAATCTGAGATAACCTTCTTCACTATCCACTATACCTGTAATTTTGGTGTCATCTGCAAACTTACTAACTATACCTCTTATGCTCACTTCCAAATCATTTATGTAAATGATGTAAGTAGTGGACCCAGCACCGATCCTTGTGGCACTCCACTGGTCACAGGCCTCCAGTCTGAAAAACAACCCTCCACCACCTATGTCTTCTATCTTTGAGCCAGTTCTGTATCCAAATGGCTAGTTCTCCCTGTATTCCGTGAGATCTAACCTTGCTAACCAGTCTCCCATGAGGAACTTCGTCGAACACCTTACTGAAGTCCGTGTAGATCACATCTACCACTCTGCCCTCATCAATCCTCTTTGTTACTTCTTCAAAAAACTCAATCAAGTTTGTGAGACATGATTTCCCATGCACAGAGCCATGTTGACTATCCCTAATCGATCCTTGCCTTTCCAAATACATGTACGTCCTGCCCGTCAGGATTCCCTCCAACAACTTGCCCACACCAACATCAGACTCACTAGTCTACAGTCCCCTGGCTTTCCTTACCATCTTTCTTAAATAGTGGCACCACGATGGCAAACCTCCGTCTTCCGACACACTATCGATGATACAAATATCTCAGTAAGAGCCCAGCAATCACTTCCCTAGCTTCCCACAGAGTTCTGGTGTACACCTGATCAGGTCCTGGGGATTTATCTACTTTTATGCATTTCAAGACATCCAGCACTTCTTCCTCTGTAATATGGACATTTTTTAAGATGTCACCATCTATTCCCCTACATTTTATATCTTCCATGTCCTTTTCCACAGAAAATACTGCTGCAAGATACTCGTTTAGTATCTCTCCCATCACCTGCGGCTCCACACAACGGCCACCTTGCTGATCATTGAGGGGCCCTATTCTACCGATAGTTATCCTTTTGTCCTTAATATATTTGTAAAAACCTTTTGGATTCTCCTGAACTCTATGTGCCAAAGCTATCTCATGTCCCCTTTTTGCCCTCCTGATTTCCCTCTTAAGTATACCCCTACTACCTTTATACTCTTCAAAGGCTTCACTCAATCTAACCTGTGTATACCTGACATATGCTTACTTCTTTTTCTTAACCAAAACCACAATTTCTTTAGATTAGATTAGATTACTTACAGTGTGGAAACAGGCCCTTCGGCCCAACAAGTCCACACCGACCCGCCGAAGCGCAACCCACCCATACCCCTACATTTACCCCTTACCTAACACTACGGGCAATTTAGCATGGCCAATTCACCTGACCTGCACATCTTTGGACTCTGGGAGGAAACCAGAGCACCCGGAGGAAACCCATGCAGACACGGATAGAACATGCAAACTCCACACAGTCAGTCGCCTGAGGCGGGAATTGAACCCGGGTCTCTGGCGCTGAGAGGCAGCAGTGCTAACCACTGTGCCACCGTGCTGCCCACGGTCATCCAGCATTCCCTATACCTACCAGCCTTTCCTTTCACCCTAACAGGAATATACTTTCTTTGGACTCTCGTTATCTTATTTCTGAAGGCTTCCCATTTTCCAGCCACCCCTTTACCTGCAAATATCTGCCTCCAATCAGCTTTTGAAAGTTCTTGCCTCAAACTGTGGAAATTGGCCTTTCTCCAATTTAGAACTTCAACTTTTAGATCTGGTCTTTCTTTTTTTCCATCACTATTTTAAAACTAATACAATTATGGTTGTTGGCCCAAAGTGCTCCCCCACTGACACCTCAGTCACCTGCCCTGCCTTATTTCCCAAGAGTAGGTCAAGTTTTGCACCTTTTCTCGTAGGTACATCCACATACTGAATCAGAACGTTTTCTCTCCATCTAAATTCTTAACATTATGGCAGTTCCAGTCTATGTTTGGAAAGTTAAAATCCCCTACCATAACCACCCTATCATTCTTGCAGATAACTGAGATCTCCTTATAAATCTGTTTCTCAATTTCCCTCTGACTATTAGGAGGTCTATAATACAATCCCAATAAGGTGATCATCCCTTTCTTATTTCTCAGTTCCACCCAAATAACTTCCCTGGATGTATTCCCAGGAATATCCTCCCTCAGTAATAGCTCTAATACTATGCCTTATCAAAAACGCCACTCCCCCTCCTCTCTTGCCTCCCTTCCTGTAGCATTCGTATCCTGGAACATTAAGCTGCCAGTCCTGTACATCCCTGAGCCATGTTTCTGTAATTGCTATGACATCCCAGTCCCATGTTCCTAACCATGCCCTGAGTTCATCTGCCTTTCCTGTTAGGCCTGGTGCATTGAAATAAATGCAGATTAATTTATCAGTCCTACCTTGTTCTCTGCTTTGTCCCTGCCTGCCCTGACTGTTTGACTCGTCTTTGTTCTCAACTGAACCAGTCTCAGATTGATCTCTTTCCTCACTATCTCCCTGGGTCCCACCCCATCACCTTACTAGTTTAAATCCTGCCGAGCAGCTCTAGCAAATCTCCCTGCCAGTATATTAGTCCCCTTCCAATTTAGGTGAAATCCATCCTTCTTATGCAGGTCATTTCTACCCCAAAAAGAACTTCCAATGATCCAAAAGTGTGAATCCTTCTCCCATACACCAGCTCCTCAGCCATGAATTCATTTGCTCTATCTTCCTATTGCTGCCCTCACTAGCTCGTAGCACCGGGAGTAATCCAGATATTACTACTCTAGAGGACCTCCTTTTTAAATTCCTGCCTAACTCTAAATCTAAATCTTTTCCCTTTCTGCTGGCCCCTCTACCCCTTGAGAACATTCTACACCCTCTCTGAGACATCCTTGATCCTGGCGCCAGAAAAACAACACATCATTCTGATTTTTCACTGCTGGGCACAGTTTGTCTGTACCTAGGACTTGAGAGTCCCCTAACACAATTGATCTCTTGGAACCCGATGTACCCTTCGTTGCATTAGAGCCAGTCTCAATACCAGAAACGTGGCTGTACGTGCTTTGTTTCCCTGAGAATCCATCACCCCCGACATTTTCCAAAACAACATACTTGTTTGAAATGGGGGTAGCCACAGAAGACTTTTGCACTAACTGCCTACCTCTCTTACCTTTCCTGGAGTTAACCTATCTATGTGACTGTATCTGCAACTTTTCTCCCTTCCTATAACTGCCATCCGTAACATCCACTTGCTCTTGTAAATTCCTCTGTCTCCCCAACTGATCTATTCGATCTGATCGGATTCGTAACCAATGGCATTTATTGCAGGTATAATCCTCAGTAACCCGTAAACTCTCCCTAAACTCCCACATCCGACAAGAGTATATCACTCTACTAAAGGCCATTTTTGCTTCTTTCAATCTACAGATCCATAAAATAGCACTGTCTTATTCCACTAAGAGGTAAAGAACATAATTTCCTTACAATATATTATCAATGCAGGTCAGCCACAGATTCTATCTTAGGCTGATTGACATGAAACTCGGCATCTGAGTGCTTTGCTTTCATAGGAGTTATCAAAAACAATGAATATTTTGAAATTTTTGACAATTTTGCACAGTAATCACTTGTCCAACATTTAAACATTCTGTAATAATTGTATAGTTCCATGAAAATTTCCTGACTTCTGTTACTAATCCATAGCCCTACAAAAATACAACTAGAAAATTGTATAAAAGAACAAAGATCAATGAAAATTTACAGCCCAGGAACAGGGCCTTCGGCCCTCCAAGCCTGTGCCGATCCAAATCCAATGTGTAAACGTATTGCCCAATTCCTGAGGATCTGTATCCCTCTGCTCCCACCTACTCATGCATCTGTCCAGATGCACCTAAAGTGAATCTATCGTGCCTGCCTCTACTGCCTCTGCTGGCAACGCATTCCAGGCACTTATCACACTCTGTGTGAAGTACTTTCTACATGTATCCCCCTTAAACTTTTCACCTCTCACCTTGAATGCGTGACCTCTCATTATTGAATCCCTCACCCTGGGAAAACGCTTATCTCTATCCACCCTGTCTATATATCTTGTAAACCTCAATCAGGTCCCACCCCATCTCCTTTTTTTCTAATGAAAACAATCCTAACCTACTCAACCTCTCTTCGTAGCTTGCACCTTCCATACCAGAAAACATCCTCGTAAACCTTCTCTGCACCCTCTCCAAAGCATCCACATCCTTTTGGTAATGTAGCGACCAGAACTGTACACAATATTCTAAATGCGGCCGAACCAAAGTCTTGTACAATTTTAACATGGCCTGCCAACTCTTATACTCAATACCCCATCTGATGAAGGCAAGCATACCATATGCCTAAGGGCCTGTGCCCGAAACGTCGAATCTCCTGTTCCCTGGATGCTGCCTGACCTGCTGTGCTGTTCCAGCAATAAAGTTTCAACTTTGATCTCCAGCATCTGCAGACCTCACTTTCTCCTCCTTCTTGACCACTCTGTCTACCTGTGCAGCCATCTTCAGGGTACAATGAACCTGAACTCTCAGATCTCTCTGCTCATCAACTTTTCCCAAGACTCTTCCATTTAGAATTTGACCTCCCAAAATGCATCACCTCACATTGTCTGGATTGAACTCCAAGTGAGAAACTACATATTACTCAAGGTCAATGCCTAAACCTGGCCTGACAATGCAATGGCTAAATGTAACTTTAAACCACACACAGCTCAGGTGATTCCATGTTAGATTTTAAACTTAACTAATATCTCGAAAACTGATCTCACATGGAGCAAAATTTGGAAGTTATAAGAGTCTTCAACTCCTCACAATCTGTTAAGACTAGCAAATAATTCTTGGTGACACTTATTTGTGCACAAATACAGGTAGCTGCTTTCTGACCTTTGGCACTCACTTCTATGTACAAGATTAAATTAGAGAAAAGGAGCAAAAACACAAAAAACAGCTGTTTTAAACATTAAGCAGAAAGCAAAAGGAATTCCTTCAACCAAGAAATAGAACAAGGGTTAATAACCTTCCAGTATATATTATCAAAAACTACACTATTAGAAAAACGCAGCTGAAAGAAAATAAACCTTATTTAAAGAGGATGTGTACAACTCCCTGATTATAAAGCATTTGCTTTGCCCTCGAAAATAAACATTTTAAACAACGGAAATAAGTGGCTTCCTTTGGGCAAAACCTTGAATATAAACACACTAACACTGTCTTATCATTCAAAAATAAATATTTTCCCAAAGTAAGAAAGGAAACCAAAAAAAGAAATCGTTTGTGTATTTTGATTGCGATGCAACTTGGTGAGTGTCACTGGTTGGCAAAGTTGTTAATGATTGTAGTTTGTCGTTCATTATGATTTAAAACATTTTAGCAGCGTATGAATCTCAATGTCCAAAGTGCTCAATTGAAAACAATGTTCTAATGAACTACATTAAAATTGCATTCTACCCTCACACTTCAGAAACCTGGTTGTTGGCGTATTCACGTGACAAGATGTGGCAGAAAGTCGCGACCACATGAACATGATCAAGAATCAATAAAACACAAAATGTAAATGTTAAGAATTGTACTCTCATGGAGAAAATAACGAGGAAGTTAGATTAGCTGTTACAGTCGCCGATCTTAAAATACGCAGAACTTATTTCCAGACTACCTCCGGGAGATGTCTGCGGTTTTATGCCAAGGACAAGGCCTGATCGGAGCTTTTAAAATGGATCTTGCTCAAGTTAACAGGTTCCTTTAAAAACAAACCTACTGGAATTAGTGCAGCAGTTCGGCAAAGTCCGGCTTCTATATGTAGAGCAGCTCGCTAGCCCGCCGCCTGCAGCCCCCAGTTTGACCGTTGACAGGTGTCAGCGCCGCCGCCATTACCGGGCTCGCGTTTCCAGGGAAACGGGCAAAGCCTGACCAACCGTTCCCAGGGCCAGAGATTACAGACAGTGTTTATTCAACACCTCCAAACCCCGTGCCCTTCATTCTCGGACTGCCGTATTTACTCAGCCGCCCACAAGTATTTCGCAGCTAAGTCTAGGTGTTTGTTGCACAATGAACTTTTTTTTTGAAACGTTAACATACCCGGCCGGCGCTCGAGCAACTGTCGCCATCCTCGCCGCCTCCCTGGCTCAGATCTCTCACTACTCCTTTTCTTTTTATGTCGTCCACATCCAACCCCGCTCCGGGTCGCCGCCAAGCTACGTTTTTCTAAAGTACAATGGGAACCAAACGATCAGAAATCACTTCTTTTCCCCTAGACTTTATGCGAGGATCTGCGCACGGAAAATGCACTTTGTCGCGTGCTCGCAACTAACGGTTCCAAAAGTCCGGGTCACAAATTTGATCGTCTCTTCTTTCTAATTCTCGTACACACACGCACGACAACTGTCTGCAAATTTTAGACCAGTGAATAAGCAGTAAACTATGTGCAATCACCGCACATCAGTCACTGCCCAGATCCTACTCCAAATAGAGGCACTTACACTGGCAGCAATTTCACACGGCAACTCTTCTCGCCTTCCCTCTCCTCTCATTCGTTCCCTCAGCGTCCTTCTTCATTAATGAATGAAAATAAAGCGACTTCAGTATTAAGGGCGCCCTTCCCTCTCCGCCATCATCTCTGACCCCGTGCATGAAATTAACCGCCTTCCTCGGGAATATACTGTCAATCACCGCTTTGTGCGACCCAGGCTGGTATCGGATGCGGGTCGAAGTTGTGCTGTACATAAGTACTTTGCGGTTATGCAGTATTCAGAATGTTTTCCTCTGATCATGATTTGATTGAAACACATTGACTGCATAGTTTTGGAATGCAAGTTTTAAACGCATTTTTTTTCTGATCTCACACGAAGTGCATCTCTGATCAAATAAAACTGTGATCATTTTAATTATACCATTAACATGCTACTTAATTCATTCTTAAAAAGAACTTTAGGGATCGCCTATATTCATATGTGGATATCAGTTAGATAACATCATTAAGAAATTAACGCATACATAAGGCATAAGTTACAATGGCCACGGTTGACAGCTCGACGACGAGACACTAGGAGTCTTGATTCTGGATTAGTGGTGCTGGAAGAGCGCAGCAGTTCAGGCAGCATCCAAGGAGCTTCGAAATCGACGTTTCGGGCAAAAGCCCTTCATCAGGAATAAGCGCGCCCAACATTCTTTCCATGTTTAATAAACTCATACCAGCAGCAAGGAGGAATGTTATCTTTCTTTTTCTTTCTAGCTTCTCGAACATTCCCGAAACATTCCCGATTTTAATCACTTTGGCATAAGACCATAAGCAATATGAGTGGAAGTTAGGCCATTTGGCCCATTGAGTCCATTTCGCCATTCAATCATGGCTGGGCATTTCAATGCCACAATGCACTATCCCCGTTTCCCTTAATTCCTTGCGAGATTAAAAATTTATCAGTCTCTGCCTTGAAGACATTTAACTTCCACTGCGAAACAAATCTATGATGTCTTGCATCTTTACAATAACAGATATCTGCATTCCCTTGATTCTGGTCATATCAAGAACACAAATTTTAAACGCAAACCGTGGAGTATTTTAGAATTAGAATCCCTTCAGTGTGGAAACAGGCTATTTGACCCAACAAGTCCACACTAAGAGTAACCCACCCAGAGCCATTTCCCTCCACCGATTACTCGAGACTTCCCCTAACTAATGCACTGAGCCTGCATATCCCTGAACACTGCGTAATTTAGCATGCCAAATTCACCTAACCTGCACATCTTTGGATTGTGGGAGGAAATGTGACAGACTGTCACCCGAGGTTGCAATTGAACCCAGGTCCATGGCACTGTGAGGCAGCAGTGCTAACCACTGAGCCACTGTGTCACCCCTGTGTCCTCAGTTATCTCCACCCGAACCTCTAGAATAACTCACTACACTTCTCAAGTTTGCTTTGAGTATTGAATCACCATTAAACCCTTTGTGGTTTGTGATCAGTTAGGAAGTAATTATGTGGATGTGCATCAAATGTTGTTTCTCTACAACAAACAAAGAATGAGGAGAATCTCAGCAAGTCTTGCAGCATCTGTGGAGAGAGAAGCAGTTAATGTTTGGACTTATGACTCCATCAGAACTGAAAATAACTTTTTTTGTTATATACTTTTGACATAGGCAGAGGAGAAGCAAGAGGGCAGATGTTGTATTAGACCCTGAGATATCAGACAGGAACTAGGCCTTCGGCCTATCAGTCCACTTCACCATTTGTTTTTGTCACAACCCCACTCACCTGCCTTCTCCCCTTAAACCTTGATCTCCTTACTAATCAAAATCTATCTATCTCCGTCTTAAACACTCTCAATGACTGCCTCCCCACATCTCTCTGTGGCAATGAGTTCCACATATTAACCACTCTTTGGCTGAAGAAATTCCTCCTCATCTCAGTTCTAAATGGTTGTCCCTTCACTTTGAGGCTGTGCCTTCAGGTCCTTGTCTCTCCTACGAATGGAAACATCTTCATGCCCACTCTACTAGGACTCTTAGTAATTTATAAGTTCAATCAGATCCACCTTCATCTTTCTAATTTCCATTGAGTGCAGACACAGAGTCCTCAAATATTCCTTATGACAAACTCTTCATCCCCCGTGATCATTTTTGTAACCTTCTCTGGACAGCACATACTTCCTTAGATACAGTGTCCGAAACTGCTCACATTATTCCAAATGCTGTCTGACTAAAGCTTTATGCAGCCTCAGTGGTACATCTCTATTCTTTGTGTTGTAGCCCTCTTGAAATCACTGCTAACATTGTATTTGCCTTCCCAATTACCAACTGAACCTGCATGTTAACCGTAATAGAGTCCTGAATTAAGGCTCCCAAATCCATTTGTGCTTAAGGTTTCTGAAATCTTTCCCCATTTAAAAAGTAGTCTATGCCTCTATTAGATTAGATTCCCTACGGTATGGAAACAAGCCCTTTGGCCCAGCAAGTCTACACCAACCCTCCAAAGCGTAGCCCAACTAGATACATTCCCCTACTTTATATTTACACCTGACTAATGCACCTAACACAATGAGCAATTTAGCATGACCTGCACATCTTTGGATTGTGAGAGGAAATGAGAGCACCCAGAGGAAACCCACACAGACACAGGGAGGATTTACATATTCCACACAGACAGTCATCTGAGGCAGGAATCGAACCCACAATCCTGGCATTGTGAGGCAGCAGTGCGAAATATTGAGCCACTGGATTCTTGCTACCAAATTGCAGAACCTCACATTTTCCCACATTGTATTCCTTCTGCTACTTTATTGCCAATTTTCCCAGTCAGATGAATTTCATCATATTATGGTCACTGCCCCGAGGGGATTCTTCACCTTAAGCTCCCTAATGATGTCTGCATTATGACACATGGCCACATCTGGGTCTGTTTGTTCTCTATGGAGTCAACGGTAAGCTTTTCCAATGATCCATCTCTTGGTGTTCCATGCATTATTTTCCTTGGTGTCCATTGCTGTCCTGGTTTTTAGCCTAGCCTATCCCAGCCCTTCCTCCCACCCCAACTGGGCATTGCCCTAGTAACCAAATGGCATCCATTTGGACCGGAAGTGACATACAGTGCTGTGCCAAAATGTTGTTTCCAGCATTGTAATTTTGCTCAGTGTTAGGATAAAGTTTCAAGGGAAGATTCTTAGTTTCGCTACAGTGTGGAAACAGGCCCTTCAGCCCAACAAGTCCACACCAGCTCTCCGAAGAGCAACCCACCCAGACCCATTCCCTTACATTTACTACGCGCAATTTAGCATGGTCAATTCACCTAATCTGCACATCTTTGGATTGTGGGAGGAAACCGGAGCACCCGGAGAAAACCCACGCAGACACGGGAAGAATGTGCAAACTCCACACAGACAGCTGCCCGAGGCCGGAATTGAACACGGGTCCCTGGCGCTGTGAGCCAGCAGTGTTAACCACTGAGCCACCATGTTGATTGATGTCTGTAAAAGTCGATGGTCAAGATCCAGAGTCGATGGTCAGGATTTCCAATGACACTCTGACCTGCCTGTATATTACTGTGTCACCTTGTCATGACTGGTAGGTCTATCCTGCTGGTGAGACAGCAAATACCTATGGATTGAGTTGATGCTGTCTGGGTCATTGTCTCCAATTTGTAATCTCCTAAATATGACTACAGGTAGTTCTCCCATACCGCCATAGTTGCATTCCAGCAAAACCTCACTTAATAGAAAATTGCTTAATATAAATAAAGGGGCCTATGGGAAAAGTTTGGTTAGGCGCAGGCCAGCAAAAAATAACACTCAAAAGTCTAACACAAAGTATAGCACAGCCTGAATGAAGGTATAAATCATACTTATCAATGAAACAAAGGTAAATTTAACACAGTACATTTAAAAAATATTGTTAATGCAGGGACAGAGGATCATCATGGTGCATAAGGTCCCTCATTCCTGTTAAGTGAACTAGATCACATTTTCTCACCTTATGCGAAAAATGCTTTATCATGTTAAGGTCCGAGGGAGTGTTGCTGAACAAAGAGACCTTGGAGTGCAGGTTAATAGCTCTTTGAAAGTGGAATCGCAGGTAGATAGGATAGTGAAGAAGGCATTTGGTATGCTTTCCTTTATTGGTCAGAGTACTGAGTACAGGAGTTGGGAGGGGGTCAGGTTGCGGCTGTACAGGAATTGGTTAGGCCACTGTTGGAATATTGCGTGCAATTCTGGTCTCCTTCCTATCGGAAAGATGTTGTGAAACCTGAAAGGGTTCAGAAAAGATTTACAAGGATGTTGCCAGGGTTGGAGGATCTGAGCTGCAGGGAGAGGCTGAACAGGCTGGGGCTATTTTCCCTGGAGTGTCGGAGGCTAAGGGGTGACCTTATAGAGGTTTACAACATTATGAGGTGCATGGATAGGATAAATAGACAAAGTCTTTTCGGGCAACTTTTTCACGCAGAAGGTGATACGTGTATGGAATGAGCTGCCAGAGGATGTGGTGGACGCTGGTACAATTGCAACATTTAAGAGGCATTTGGATGGGTATATGAATAGGAAGGGTTTGGAGGGATATGGGCCGGGTGCTGGCAGGTGGGACTAGATTGGGTTGGGATATCTGGTCGGCATGGATGGGTTTCCATGCTGTACATCTCTATGACTCTATGACTTTAATATCTAGCTTCTCTTCCAGTCTTTTTTTTGTGTTCACCACCAGCAATTGTATCACCAGGACGCTTCTTTCTAACATCCTTGCCACTATGCCCCTCCATTTTTTCAAAAAAAGAGATAATCTAGGAGTAGTGTATAGGAAGCTGCTCAATTTATCTCTCTCAGAAAGCTGCTTTCTGTATAGTACCTGTCACAGAAAGCTACCCTGACGGCAGCTGACATTGCCGCATGCGTGAACGGCAGAAAGACTGATGCTGACATTGCCACATGCGTGGAACAGCACAGAGACTTTGGTGTGACATTGACACATGCACAGAACAAAGCACAGATCACCACTGAGATTGCACTATTACCAACGGAAGTAAGTGTTCCAGAAACTCCCGCTCCTTAACTCCTCAAACCGCGCTGCCGGAATGTGCGTTATCCCTAAACTACCTGCATAACAGTGAGATAGCTTTTCAATGTTGGCCCAAGCCAGTAGGAGGAATTTGCACAGTTGTCAGGGCTATTGTCAAGGCAGTTTGCCTGTTGACATTTCCGGTGCCTAGGTTGTGCCGAGTGATCCATGTGATTTTATTTCTTTTTCTAGTCTTTTTAGTGGTTTGATGCAGCTGAACAGCTTGCTAGGCCATTTCAGAACACATTGCTATAGATCTGGATCCAAATATAGGTTAAAGACAGCAGATTACTTTTCCTTAGAGATATGAGTGAACCAGATAGGTTTTAGGGCATTTGACCGTATTTTCATGGTCACCATTACAAAACGCACGTGAGCAGCGAGCATTGGAGCAGCACATGGAGAGCGAACCCTGGAGCAGTGTGCAGGCAATGAGCCCCAGAGTAGTGCGTCGAGAAGCAGCCCCGGAGCCATGAGCAGGCAGCAAACTCGAGAGCATTGCATGGTAGCGAGTGTTGAGCAGAGACTGGCATGGGAGAGGTAGTCCTGGAACTTACTTTGGAGTAGCTAAGTGCTGGTACAGAATGAACTGGAGGCTTGAAGTGAAGTGGGGACAGCTGCTAAACTGGGGTCTAGCGCAGGCAGTCAGACCATGTGTGGAGGCTCTGCGCTGAGCTGTTACAATGTCATGTTTACTTGAAAATTTTTACCTGACTGCTATGTCAATCTGTTAATGATGTCTTACTTCTAACTTTTTAGATTAGATTCCCTACAGTGTGGAAACAGGCCCAACCTGTCCACACCAACCCTCCGAAGAGTAACCCACCCAGACCTCTTTCCCTCTGACTGATGCACCTAACACTACGGGCAATTTAGCATGACCAATTCACCTGGCCTGCATATCTTTGTGAGTGGGAGGAAACCGGAGTACCCAGAGGAAACCCATGCAGACATGGGGAGAATGTGCAAACTCCACATAGACAGTTGCCCAAGGGCTGGAATCAAACCTGGGACCCTGGTGCTGTGAGGCAGCACTGCTAACCATTGAGTCACCATGCCACCCTTATTTTTTAAACTCTGTAAAGTAATGCAACTACTTCTTATTCCTCTTTTGTATCCAAGATTTGTACCGATGTACTTGTACCTAAGATGGCGCCATAAGAACCAGAGATGTAAAAGCTTTTCATTATACTTCTACAATGGAGCACAATAAAGGATATTCTATTCTTTTTCTACCTTTTAACTGTCTATTTAGCAATTGCATTCAAATCGCATGAGCTGTTGCAGAGGAATTTGAACGCATGTTCTCAGACCATTAGCCCATGCTTCTGGACAGCAAACCCTCTGTTATTATCACTACACCTCTGCCCCGCAATTAAGTCCATAAACAGATCAGCCAAGATTATATTGAATGGCAGAATAGGTAAGTATAGATGCGCAAAGGGACCTGGGTGTTTTTGTCAATAAGTCCCTGCAAGCTAACAAGGAGGTGTGGTAAGAAATGAGGAAATGCCAGCTTTGTTGCAGGAGGATTTGAGTACAGGATTAGTGTAGTCTTGCTTGAATTATGTAGGGGTTTGGGAAGACTACCTGTGGAATATTTTGGGCAGTTTTGTTTCATTACTCAGGAAAGATTTTATTGCCATACAGGGAGTGAAGTAAAGGTTCACCAGACTTGTTTCGGTAATGGCTGGACTTATCAATGACGAGAGATAAGGCAAACTGGGCCATTATTTTCTAGAGTTTCGAAGGATGAGACATGATCTCATGAACACTGACAAAGCATTTATAGAACACACCAGATGGCCTTCTTCTTTAGAGACCGCAATTTCCCTTCCCACGTGGTTAAAGATGTCCTCCAATGCATCTCATCCACATCCCGCACCTCCGCCCTCAGACCCAACCCCTCCAACCGCAAAAAGGACAGAACGCTCCTGGTGCTCACCTTCCACCCTACCAACCTTCGCATAAACCAAATCATCCGCCGACCTTTCCGCCACCTCCAAACAGACCCCACCACCAGGGATATATTTCCCTCCCCACCCCTCTCCGCCTTCCGCAAAGACCGTTCCCTCTGTGACTACCTGGTCAGGTCCACGCCCCCCTACAACCCACCCTCCCATCCTGGCACTTTCCCCTGCCACCGCAGGAACTGTAAAACCTGTGCCCACACCTCCTCCCTCACCTCCATCCAAGGCCCTAAAGGAGCCTTCCACATCCATCAAAGTTTTATCTGCACATCCACTAATATCATCTATTGTATCCGTTGCTCCCGATGCGGTCTCCTCTACATTGGGGAGACTGGGTGCCTCCTAGCAGAGTGCTTTAGGGAACATCTCAGAGACACCTGCATCAATCAACCAAATCGCCCAGTGGCTCAACATTTCAACTCCCCCTCCCACTCTGCCGAGGATATGGAGGTGCTGGGCCTCCTCCACCGCCGCTCCCTCACCACCAGATGCCTGGAGGAAGAACGCCTCATCTTCCGCCTCGGAACACTTCAACCCCAGGGCATCAATGTGGATTTCAACAGTTTCCTCATTTCCCCTTCCCCCACCTCATCCTAGTTTCTAACCTCCAGCAACTCGACTTGTCCGGACTTGTCCGACCTGCCCAGCTCCTTTTCCACCTATGCAGTCCACCCTCTCTTCCCTGACCTATCACCTTCATCTCCTTCCCCACTGACCTATTGTACTCTATGCTACTCTCTCCCCACCCCCACCCTCCTCTAGCTTATCTCTCCATGCTTCAGGCTCTCTGCCTTTATTCCTGATGAAGGGCTTTTGCCCGAAACGTCGATTTTGCCTGTCCTCGGATGCTGCCTGAATTGCTGTGCTCTTCCAGCACCACTAATCCAGAATCTGGTTTCCAGCATCTGCAGTCATTGTTTTTACCACTTAAAATTACAGTCAGGGTAGATGCAGGCAAGCTGTTTCCCCTGTTCTGAGAGTCTAGACCCCGGGTATACAGTTTAAAAATAAGGATCATGAAGGATCAATCTGAGAAGAAATGTTTTTATTCAGAGGGTTGTGAATCTTTGGAATTCTCTACTCCAGAAAACTGTGAAAGCTCAGTCTTTGAATACATTTTATGTAAAAGTTGATGAGTTCTGATTACAAAGACAGAAAGGATTATGGAGACAATTTTTGTAAAAGACATTGAAGTGTTTAATTAGCCATGATTGTGCTAAATGGTGGAGCAGGCTTAATGGGCTGAATAAAGGTAAAAAGAGGTAAAAACGAGGTACCCACTGAACTCATCTCTACCTACCTCGGCACTGTCCTATCCCCCCTAGTCCAGGAACTCCCCACATACGTTCGAGACACCACCCACGCCCTCCACCTCCTCCAAGACTTCCGTTTCCCCGGCCCCCAACGCCTCATCTTCACCATGGATATCCAATCCCTCTACACCTCCATCCGCCATGACCAGGGCCTCCAAGCCCTCTGTTTTTTCCTCTTCAGACGTTCCCAACAGTAGCCCTCCACCGACACTCTCATTCGTTTGGCCGAACTGGTCCTCACCCTTAACAATTTCTCCTTTGAATCCTCCCACTTCCTCCAGACCAAAGGGGTAGCCATGGGCACACGTATGGGTCCCAGCTATGCCTGTCTCTTTGTTGGCTATGTAGAGCAGTTGATCTTCCGTAATTACACCGGCACCACTCCCCACCTCTTCCTCCGCTACATTGATGACTGCATTGGCGCCACCTCGTGCTCCCTCGAGGAGGTTGAGCAATTCATCAACTTCACCAACACATCCCACCCTGACCTTAAATTTACCTGGACCATCTCTGACACCTCCCTCCCCTTCCTGGACCTCTCCATCTCCATCAGTGACGACCGACTTGACACTGACATTTTCTACAAACCCACCGACTCCCACAGCTACCTGGATTACACCTCTTCCCACCCTACCTCTTGCAAAAATGCCATCCCGTATTCCCAATTCCTCCGCCTCCGCCGTATCTGCTCCCAGGAGGAGCAGTTCCACCATAGAACACACCAGATGGCCTCCTTCTTTAGATACCACAATTTCCCTTCCCACGCGGTTAAAGATGCCCTCCAACGCATCTCGTCCACATCCCGCACCTCCGCCCTCAGACCCCACCCTTCCAACCGTAACAAGAACAGAATGCCCCTGGTGCTCACCTTCCACCCTACCAACCTTCGCATAAACCAAATCATCCGCCGACATTTCCGCCACCGCCAAACAGACCCCACCACCAGGGATATATTTCCCTCCCCACCCCTCTCCGCCTTCCGCAAAGACCGTTCCCTCCGTGACTACCTGGTCAGGTCCACGCCCCCCCTACAACCCACCCTCCCATCCTGGCACTTTCCCCTGCCACCGCAGAAACTGTAAAGCCTGTGCCCACACCTCCTCCCTCACCTCTATCCAAGGCCCGAAAGGAGCCTTCCACATCCATCAAGGTTTTACCTGCACATCCACTAATATCATTTATTCTATCCGTTGCTCCTGATGCGGTCTTCTCTACATTGGGGAGACTGGGCGCCTCCTAGCAGAGCGCTTTAGGGAACATCTCCGGGACACCCGCACCAATCAACCAAACCACCCCGTGGCTCAACATTTCAACTCCCCCTCCCACTCTGCCAAGGATATGGAGGTGCTGGGTCTCCTCCACCACCGCTCCCTCACCACCAGACGCATGGAAGAACGCCTCATCTTCCGCCTCGGAACACTTCAACCCCAGGGCATCAATGTGGACTTCAACAACTTCCTCATTTCCCCTTTCCCCACCTCATCCTAGTTTCTAACCTCCAGCAACACTGTCCCCCTTGACTTGTCCGGACTTGTCCGACCTGCCCAGCTCCTTTTCCACCTATCCACTCCACCCTCTCCTCCCTGACCTATCACCTTCATCTCCTCCCCCATTGACCTATTGTACTCTATGCTACTCTATCCCCACCCCCAACCTCCTCTAGCTTATCTCTCCACGCTTCAGACTCTCTGCCTTTATTCCTGATGAAGGGCTTTTGCCCGAATCGTCGATTTCGAAGCTCCTCGGATGCTGCCTGAATTGCTGTGCTCTTCCAGCACCACTGATCCAGTTAATGGGCTGAATGACTATTCCTATTACAATGTTCCTTTTATACTGAAGTGTTTGCATATATTTTGTGCTCAAGAATTTGGAAGAATTTTGAATACATGAAACACTGAGTTAAGAGGCAAGGACAGCATCTTTGAATCATGCCCCATTTTATCATGGTTGAGAGGAAGGTGTGAGGCAGCATGTTTCAAAATCTTATAAAGAAAGGGAAGGCTGTGAGTCCAAGTCTGCTCCTGAGACTTGAGTAGGTCAAATGTAGTGTGTGGTGTGGAAGTGCACCTCTGCTGAAGGTGCTGCCACTTAGATGAAATAGTGTAGCAGAAGTTGACCATTTATCCCTTGGGCCTGCTCCACCATTCCAGATCATGGCTGATTATCCACTTCAAAGCCATTTCCCACACTCTTCCTACATCTGTCATTATTAACTAGCGGTCTGGTGATCTCTGTTTTGAACATATTCAGTTACTGTGCTTCCACACCCCAGTGGGGTAGACAATTCTATAGATTCACTAACCTCTGAAAATTAAACCAATCTGTCAGTACCAGGAAGCGCATTATTCTACGGCATTATTTTGAGTAAGAGAAAGAGAGTTGTCCCCATTGTTGTACCCAATATGTTTTCTTCCAGCGAAATCACTACAAATGGCACATTGCAGTTTTTAAGACTTGGCCAGCACATATTGGCTGCCACAGCATAGCAATAAATGAGTCACTGTCTTTCACTGTTTGGAGGGATATGGGCCGGGTGCTGGCAGGTGGGACTAGATTGGGTTGGGATATCTGGTCGGCATGGACGGGTTGGACCGTAGAGTCTGTTTCCATGCTGTACATCTCTATGACTCTATAAAAATCAAAGACTGAAGATCAGCCTCGTTGACCATATCTGATCATTATCCAGTGGTCTATCCTGAAAATGTCTGCAAATATTGACATCAGATGAGGAGAGAATCAGGCTGACCTGAATGGTTTACTTCCCTTGGTTTTAAAATTGAATAATTGAATTTATCGGAATCAAAATTTTGAAGAAACAAATAGCTACTTTCTTGGAAATATTCACATTTTGCAACGTGAAAATTAATTTGTGCTACAATGAATAGACTGTAGTGCATGTGTTGTTTGAATTATTTCATATTTTCAAGTGTTGTGAACACAATCTCCAAATTCACAAATGTGCATATTCTAAGACTTACCAGTTTCTGGATTAGTGGTGCTGGAAGAGCACAGCAGTTCAGGCAGAACCCAAGGAGCTTCGAAATCGACATTTCAGGCAAAAGCCCTTCATCAGGAATAAAGGCAGTCAGCCTGGAGCGTGGGGAGATAAGCTAGAGGAGGGTGGGGGTGGGGAGAAAGTAGCATAAAGTACAATGGGTGAGTGGGGGAGGGGATGAAGGTGATAGGTCAGGGAGGAGAGGGTGGGGTGGATAGGTGGAAAAGGAGATAGGCAGGTAGGACAAGCCCGGACAAGTCATGGGGACAGTGCTGAGCTGGAAGTTTGGAACTAGGGTGAGGTGGGGGAAGGGGAAATGAGGAAACTGTTGAAGTCCACATTGATGCCCTGGGGTTGAAGTGTTCCGAGGGAGAAGATGAGGCATTCTTCCTCCAGGCGTCTGGTGGTGAGGGAGCGGCGGTGAAGGAGGCCCAGGACCTCCATGTCCTCGGCAGAGTGGGAGGGGGAGTTGAAATGTTGGGCCACGGGGCGGTGTGGTTGATTGGTGCGGGTGTCCCGGAGATGTTCCCTAAAGCGCTCTGCTAGGAGGCGCCCAGTCTCCCCAATGTAGAGGAGACCGCATCGGGAGCAACGGATCCAATAAATGATATTAGTGAATGTGCAAGTAAAACTTTGATGGATGTGGAAGGCTCCTTTAGGGCCTTGGATAGAGGTGAGGGAGGAGGTGTGGGCGCAGGTAATACAGTTCCTGCGGTGGCAGGGGAAAGTGCCAGGATGGGAGGGTGGGTTGTAGGGGGGCGTGGACCTGACCAGGTAGTCACTGATGAAGGGCTTTTGCCCGAAACGTCGATTTCGAAGCTCCTTGGATGCTGCCTGAACTGCTGTGCTCTTCCAGCACCACTAATCCAGAATCTGGTTTCCAGCATCTGCAGTCATTGTTTTTACCTCTAAGACTTATCAGTGACAAGTTCTACTTTTTCCTTTCTGAAAAAGTGGCCAGTGGCGATGTCGCAATGTGGTGTCAGCTGTTTCAGGTATGGTCCATGTTGTGTATCATGAGAGTGGTTTTTTAAATTAATTTTTACCTTAATTTTTGTAGGAGATAGGAAACTCAGGAGTCATGGTCATCAACTGCCCTGTGATTTGGGGAGGACATCCACTCATGGTTGCAAGTTTCCGCCATGGATGGTTTTATAACTGAAAGGGCCAATTCTCAACTCTCAGATCTTTGGGCACATTAACAGAACACTCTGTGAGATCATGTGATCCTGAGTTTAGGAAATGCTTCCATTTATTTTCCTTCCCTGCCTCATCATTAAGATGTTTGGACTGGAAGATAATGTATTTGATGGATACATTATGTGTTTTGAGCAATTGGTAACATGCTCATCCCATTAATGAATGTCAATGATGTTTTGCTTGAAGGAGAAGTTCAGAGTGCCTTTGCAGCATCAGCTTTGTCCTTCTCTGGAACTCTGGCCTTTTGGAATTGAGGAATCTGTACCTGTCAGGGGAGACACTTTTCAGCCATCCGGTTGCACAATCCAATTAATCATGGTTAATTTTGCAAGTTTTGCCTGAAGGTTTCTGGAACTGGTTTCAAGAAGGATATGAGCATTTGTTTGACTGTCCTCCAATTGGAAACAGAGGATGCAGCAGAGGCATTGCTGGTGTAATTTCTGTGTGTGCTACTGATACACAGTCCAGGTTTCATTGTTGCAAAGGTATCGTAGAGTCATACAGCATGAAAACAGGCCGTTCAGTCCAACTGGTCCATGCTGACCATGTTCCCAAACCAAGCTAATCCCACATGCCTGCTTTTGGCCCAAATCCCTCCAAACTTTTCCTATTCATTTATTTATCCAAATGTCTTTTAAATTTTTGTACCTGCATCCATCACTTCCTCTGGCAGTCCATTCCACATATGAAGTACTCTATGAAAATAATTTGCCTCTCTTGGCCTTTTTAAAATTTTCTCCACTTAAAAATATACCCCCTAGTTTTGAAATCCCCCCACTCTCGAAAAACCGTTGCTATTCACTTTAGCTATGCCCCTCATGCTTTTATAAATCTCTATAAGGCCACAATTCAACTTTCTACATTATAGTGGAAAAAGCCAGTTTGTCCAGCCTATCCTTTTAAATGACACCCTCTAGTCCTGGCACCATCCTGCTAAATCTCTTTGGAACCCTCTCCAGCTTAATAATATCCTTCTTAACAGGGAGACCAGATCCGGACACAGTACCCCAGCAGAGGCTTCATCAATATCCTACACAACCTCAACATGACATCCCAATTCTGTACACAAAGGACTGAGCAATGAAGGCAAACGCACTAAACGCCTTCGTAACCACCCTGTCTACATGTAACGCAAATTTCAAAGAATTATGTATCTGAACCCTTAGGCTTCTCTATTCTAAAACATTACCCAGGCCCTAACATCAATTATCCTAATTAAAACTGTTCTGAACACAAAGGCGTTTTTTGACTTGCAGAGAGGTTGCTTGTCAGATTCTCACTGCCATAGTTTGTAAAAAATGGAGCTGACCCAGTGTTGAATCTCTGCATCTGTAGTGCCCTTTTGATGAGGTGGCTACCATAATATGGGAAGTGCTTAACATATTCCAGGATTTCTCCTTTGCTAGTTGTGGGAGGTTGGTATTTGACTAAACAGGACTTGTTTGTCATTTGTTTTGCAACATTCATAGTCAGGATGAATCTTTTGCATTCAACTTGAAGAGAATTTGTTGGTTCTACAGGAAATGAGTCTGGGAATTGGCAATGGAGGATCAGGAGTTGGCAGATGAGTTGAACAGATATTTCGCATTGATCTTCACCAGAGAGGATGCAAGTGCTTCCCACAAATTGGTGTAAATCAGGAATTGAAAGTGAGGTAGAAACTCAAGAAAATTGCAATTACTGGGAAAGCAGTTTGAAACAAATTGTTGGAATTGCAAGTTGACAAGTCTCTAGGACCTGATGGATTTCATTCATTAAAATAAGTAGCTTGTGAGATAGTTGATGTGTTGGTTTTAATTTTCCAAAACTCAGGGAATGTTCCTTTAGATTGGGAAATAACTCCTTTATTATAAAAGGAAGAGAGGCAGAAATCAGGAAATGACAGGCCAATTAGCTTAACACTGTCATAGGGAAAATGTTAGAAGCTATTATTAAAGAAGTGACAACCAGGCATTTGGATAAGTACAAGGTATTCAAATGTAGCCAACATAGTTTTGTCAAAGGAATATCATGTTTAACTACTTCATTAGAGTTCTTTGAAGAAGTAATTTGTGCTGTAGATAAAGGGGAACCAGTGGTTTATTGTATTTAGATCTCCAGAAGGCATTTGATAAGGTATTATATCAAAAGTTATTACAGAAATTAACAGCTCGTGGTGTAAAGAGAAACATATTGACATGGATAGAAAGTTGACTGACTAATAAGAAGCAGTGTGTAGGAATTCATTTTCCAGGTGAAGCAGCATCTGTAGTCCTCACTTTCTCCTGGCAGGATGACATGAATAGTATACCACAGAGGTCAGTGCTGGTGCCTCAACTCTTCACAATTTATCTATATGATATGGATGAAGGGACCAAAGGTATGGAAGCTGAGTTTGCTGATGAGACAAAGAAGGTATGAAAGTGAGTTGTGAAGATAATGTAAGGAATATAGATAAGTTAAGTGAGTGGGCAAAGATCTTACAAATGGAGTACAATGTAGGAAAGTGTGAAATTGCCCATTTTAGCAGAAAGAATAAAAACCATGTATAGTATCTAAATGGTGAGAGGTATAGAGAAATCTGGGTGTCCAAATGCATGAATTGCACAAAGTTAGCATGTGCATAGAGCATCAAGAAGTAATCAGACAAGCCAATAGAACTATGTTTTATTACTAGGAATAGGGAGTTATGCCTCAGTTATACAGAGCATTGAGAGACCGCACTTGCAGTACTGCGTCTAATACTGGTCACTGTAGTCATGGAAGGATATTAATGCGTTGGAAGCAGTTCAGAGAAGGTTTACAAAATTATACCTGGAATGAATGGATTTTATTAGAAAGAAAGGCTAGTAAGGCTTGGACTGCATTCTCTGAATTCAGAGTTGATTTAGTTGAAAATTATAAGATCCTGAGGGGACTTGACTAGGTGGATGTTGAGAGGATATTCCTTCTTGTTGGAAAATCTGGGTGATAGTTTAAAATAAGGAGTCAGCCATTTAAGACAGAGATGAGGATTTTTTTTCTCTCTTGGATGGTTGAAAATCTTTGGAATTCTCTTCCTCAAAAGGTAGTGGATGCAGAATCTTCAATTATTTTTAAGGCTGAGGTAGATATAGTCTTGATTAATAAGGGAGTGCAAGATTATTGGGGATGTGCAGAATGTAAAGTTGAAGTTAAAATCAGATCAGCCATGATCTTATTGAATGGCAAAGTAGACTTGAAAGACTGAATGCCCTAAACTTGTTCCTTGTTTGTACGTTTATCATAAAATTGTCTTACAAATCTAGTGTAGAGTGGGCAATGACGCTGCAGTTACCTGCAAGCTGTAGATCATGTTTCTGTTTTCACTCATGGGATGCGGGCATTGCCAAGAGGGCCAGCATATGTTTTTAGGCCATTTCAGAGGGCAGCTAAAAGTCAAATACATTATTGTGTGTCTGGAGTCACATGGGGTGACCTTCTGGAGGTTCATAAGATTGAGGGATGAGATATGATGAATAACAAAGTTTTTTTTCCCCCAGGGTTGGGTAGTTCAAAACTAGAAGGCATAATTTTAAGAGGAGAAAGATTTAAAAGGGACTTCGGGCAATTTTTTCAAACAGAGATTGGTTCATAAGTGGAATGAACTGCCAGAGGACGTGATAGATGCAGGTATAACTACAACATTTAATAGCCATTTGGACAGCTACATGAAGAGGAAAGGTTTGGAGGGTTATGGGCTAAATGCAGGCAAATGGAACTAGCTTAGTTTAGGAAACTTGGTCAGCATGGACGAGTTAGATCGAAGGGTTTGTTTCCATGCTGTATGACTCTATGTAGGCCATTCAAGGATAGCAAATTGTATTCCTCTGAAGAAATTTAGTGAATCAGACAATTGATTATTGGGTCATGACTGGGGCTGGGTCAGATTTATTAACTGAAATCAAATTTAATTTGAACTCATGGTCCCAATGATAAGCCTGGGCCTCTACTTGTCCAGTGACATTACCACTATGCTCTCATCACCCTTGATATCAATTTTGCTTAATTCCTTTAATCAAATCAAAATACTGCGAATGCTGGAAATCTGAAACAAACTTAGAGAATGCTGGAGAAACTGCACATCTGGCAGCATTAGTGGAGTGAGAAACAGAGCTAACATGTCAAGTTCAATATGATTCTTCTCTAAGCACTCCTGAAGAAGAGTCATACTGAACTCAGAATGTTAACTCTGTTTCTCTCTCCACAGATGTTGTCAGACCCATTGGGTTGTGCTGGCATTTTCTGTATCACTTATTCCCTTAGATTTTGTTCACTGTGCTTCTGTTTAAAACTTTTAGGGTTCCATATGTATAATTAACAGCTTTACTAACCTATCCTGCCAGCTTCAAAGTTTTATGAGCATATTGTTAAGACTTTTCCTTTCTTTCATGCTATCTTAGTTAGATTTGGTATATTGCAATTCCTAAATTCAACACAAGTCACAAGTAACAAAGCCTATCCTTTGGTCAGGTGACATTGGAAAAGTATAATTGTAGTTATGTTGCCAATTGAATGTGAACCTATCAAGATTAGTCCTGTATTGTGTGTAATTTAATGTATTATCTGTTCAATCACAAAGGCATTTTTTTAATGGGTTTCAGATTGAAGGGGTATCAGCAGAGCGTAATGAAATTTACCTGGAATTAATGTCTGAAAACATACCAAGGTTCTTGAAAACAGCTTAGAGTGCCAAAACTGTAAAAATTAAACTGACAATGAAGAATTGTCCATGAATCACCATTCCTGTAGAACTGGTAAGAGCAGTTGTGCTGGCAGTTTTCATCAAGTGACAAAGTTACTGTTCATTGATTTAATACTATCTAGACTATGGTGAAAACATTATTCCATTCTGCTTTTCTGAGGAATTACTGAGATTGATTCTTTCCTTTTACTTAGTCCATGTATCTCTGTACTTTTCAGGCCATCCTTGCAAGAGGATTCTCAGTAGGGTTAAAATCAACGAGATAAAAACAATGACTGCAGATGCTGGAAACAGCAGTTCAGGCAGCATCCAAGGAGCTTCGAAATCGACGTTTCGGGCAAAAGTCCTTCATCAGGAATGAAGGGCTTTTGCCCGAAACGTCGATTTCAAAGCTCCTTGGATGCTGCCTGTACTGCTGTGCTCTTCCGGCACCACTAATCCACTTTTCAAGTTATGTCTAGCTAAACTCCTCTTGTGGCACTTGTTTTGTGCAAGTAAGTTGGTGCTTTGGATATGTGGATTGGAACTAAGTAAACAAGTTCCTGAAACCACCACATTCACAAGGAAAAAATTGTAGAATCACGAATAGCTGATCTAAAACAAGCAAATAGTTTAAAACAAATTATGCTGAAGATTTGGTTGCCTGGTAAAACATCATTTCATTTCATTTCTTTTATAAGAAAGTTGGTGTTTGTGAGTTGAAATGCTGATTATTAATTAATTAATTGGACAAAATAAGGTTTTAGCAAATAATTCTGCCAGGTATTAATTGAAAGGAGACTTAATAAATGAGTGAATTTATACTATAACACTTCTGATGGAGATAAGAGGGGAAAAAGCAGAGCAAACAAAGAGGAATAGAACATGCTGCCTAAAAGTGAGATAGTAATTATGAACACTTGTATGATAATATTTTGATGAGAGAAATTAAAGGGGAAAATAAGGTTTAAAAAAATTCCAAGTGCAAAAGATCAGAGATTCAGATACAGCAAAAAAAAGTCTGCCCATTAAGAGAAAGCAAAAGCAAACACAGTGGAAGGCACACAAGATTAAAGAAAAAAACTTGGGGGATTTCAGAATTGCAATCACAGGTAAGATGAAAGAAGCATGGGGAGATTTAGTATTATAATCTATGAAACAAGAAAATTTGGATTTATAGAACTTGTGACATTACAAGCAAAGTTTACATTGTTTTATAAAATCTGCAAATAGAATTTTAAAAAAAACACCACTATAGAATTGAAAATGTGTAAATCAAAAGCTTGCTTTCTGCAGTTTGTTTGTATAGCTTATTGTAACTGTCTTCCCTGTTCTTACAGCTGTCCCTTCCCAGCTACAATCACTTTGTTACACATGACATTCCCATTAGCATCTTACCATTGTAGGTCATCTTGCCATCCAAATCATAAGCTTTGGAAAGATTTTGAAAAACCCAGTCTTCCAGATTTTGAAGTAAATGATAATTTTACAATGAGCTTTTAAAAAAATTTTTGTTGATTTTAGAGTCATAGAATCTTAGAGCTGTACAGTCATGGAAACAGATCCTTCAGTCCAACTTATCCATGCCAACCAGATATCCTAAATTAATCTAATCCTGTTTGTCAGCATTTGGCCCATGTTCCTCTAAATCAGTCCTATTCATATAACCAGCCAGATGCCTTTTAAATGTTCTAATTGTACCAGCTTCCACCACTTCCCCTGGCAGCTCATTCTATACACGCACCATCCTCTGTGTGAAAAGGTCACTTTTAAGTCTGTCCCCTCTCACCTTAAACCCATGCCCTCTAGCTTTAGACTCAGCTACCCTGGACAAAGGACCTTGGTTCACCCTATCTATGACCCTCAGGATTTTATAAACTTTTATAAAGTCACCCCTTAAACTCTGATGCTCCAGGGAAAACAGCCCCAGCCTATTCAGCCTCTCTCTATAACTCAAACCTTCCAACCCTGCAACATTCTTGTAATTTTTTTCTGAACCCTTTCAAGTTTCACAACATCTTTCCTGGAGCAGGGAGACCAGAATTGAATGCAGTATACCAAAAGTGGTCTAAGCAATGTCCTGGATACTTGCAATTACTATACCCAATACACGGACAGATTAAAGCAAGTTTATCACTATCCTGTCTATCTGTGATTCTACTTTCAAGGAACTACGAAACAGCAATCCAAGATCTCTTTGTTCAGGAATACTCCTCAGAGTTTCCTCCGGGTGCTCCGGTTTCCTCCCACAGTCCAAAGATGTGCAGGTCAGGTGAATTGGCCATGTTAAATTGTCCACAGTGTTGGGTGTGTTAGTCAGAGGGAAATGGGTTTGGGTGGGTTACTCTTTGGAGGGTCGGTGTGGACTTGTTGGGCTGAAGGGCCTGTTTCACACTGTAGGGAATCTAATCATCTAATCAAAAAATGTTACTGTTAAGTGTATAAGTCTTGCCTTGATTTGCCTTTCCAAAATGCAGCACCTCACATTTATCTAAATTAAACTCCAACTGCCACACCTCGGCCATTGGCCCATCTGATCAAGGTCCCAACCATCTTCACAGTCCTGTACATCACCAATATTGGTATCATCTGCAAACTTACTAACCATACCTCCTATATTCACATCGAAATCATTTATAACAATGACAAACTGTAATGGACTCAGCACCGATCCTTGTGGCACATCATTGGTCACAGTCTTCCAGCCCGAAAAGCAACCCTCTACTACCTCCCTCTGTCTCCTACCTTAAAGCCAGTCCTGTATCCAATTGGCTAGTTCTCCCTTTATTCCATGTGATCTAACCTTACTGACCAATCTACTATGAGGGAACATCCCCGGGACACCCGCACCAATCAACCTCACCACCCCGTGGCCCAACATTTCAACTCCCCTTCCCACTCTGCCAAGGACATGCAAGTCCTGGGCCTCTCCTCCATCACCATTCACTCACCACCTGACGCCTGGAGGAAGAACACCTCATCTTCCACCTCAGAACACTTCAATCCCAGGGTATAAATGTGGACTTCACCAGTTTCCTCATTTCTCCTCCTTACCCCAGTTCCAAACTTCCAGCTCAGCACCATCCTCATGACCTGTCCTACCTGTCAATCTTCCTTCCCACCTATCCGCTCCACTCTCCTCTCTGACATATCACCTTCATCCCCACCACCCATCCATTGTACTCTTTGCTACCTTCTCTCACCCTCCTCTCTGATCTATCACCTTCATCCCTACCCCCATCCACCTATTATACACTTTGCTACCTTCTCCCCAGCCCCAACCCCCATTCCATTTATCTCTCTACCCTGTAAGCTCCCTGCCTTCACTCCAGATGAAGGGCTTTTGCATGAAATGTCGATTTTCCTGCTCCTCGGATGCTGCCTGACCTGCTGTGCTTTGCCAGCACCACTCTAATCTAGACTTTGATTTCCAGCATCTGCAGTCCTCACTTTTGTCTACTATGTGGAAACTTGTCGAAAGCCTTACTGAAGTCCATATGGATCACATCCACTGTTCTGTCTTCATTAATTCTCTTTGTTATTTCTTCAAAAAACTCAATTGAGTTAGCGAAACACATGCAAAGCCATTTTGACTATCTGTGATCAGTCTTTGCCTTTCCAAACAGGTGTAAATCCTATCCCTCAGGATCCCCTTTAACAACTTGCCCACCACTGATGGTCTATAGTTCCCTGGATTTTCCTATCACCTTTCTTATACAGTGGCACCACGTTAGCTAACCTCCAGTCTTCCGGCACCTCACGTGGCTAACGATGATATAATACATCAGCCCAGCAATCATTTCCCTAGCTTCCCACAGAGTTCTAGAGTATACCTGATCAGGTCCCAGGAATGCATCCATTTTTGTGCATTTTAAGATATCCAACACCTCTGGACATTTTTCAAGATTTTTAAATTTATTTCCCCAAGTTTCCATATCCTTCTCCATAGTAAACACTGATGTGAAATATTAATTTAGTATCTCCTCCATCTCCTATTCAAGTTATGGAAATATATTTTTACCACACTTCAGTTTATTTCATTACATAATAAACAATACTTTTGCCAGTGTTAGAATTTGCTTTTATTTAATTACAAGTGGCTAAGTAGATGAGAGCATGAGGAAATTGTTTGCACATCCATCTGAAGATTTGTATTATGCATCTTTGCATGCTTCCTAATTTGCAGCTTTATTCCATTCTGTCTTCCCCTTAACCAAAATCGACATAGTGTTCCTGTTCTAATTATTATTGATATGGTCCCAAACCTCATTGAACTAGCATAGTACCAATCAGAACAAATTAAATTTGAGGAGGTATGAGTATACAGTTCAGCCCTTTAAGCCATTTCCATTATTTTTGGCTAATCTGTACTTCAACCTCATTTACCTGTCTTTAGATGACATGTGTTTGTTTGAACATCTGGAAACCTGATCTTGGACTTTGTATCTTTCCCAGAGCAGTGACTTTTGACTGAAGGTCATTTGAGCATACAATAAGTTAATTGCTTCCCATTAAGCATGAATTTTAGCTTGGTGAATGAGAGAATACTTAATCAGAAACAAAATCACAGGTATTTGGTTGTTTACCAAAAGACACAAAATGGTGAACTTTAAAACTTTAGATAAAATTTACTTATTTCTTTTCAGAGCTGGGTAACTGTTTGCAAGAGTAAGAGACTAGTATATTCCATTAAATGAAAGTATTCAAAGTCATTTTAGATTGATATACAAAACTACTGTTGAAGATGTACTATTGAAAAATGATGATGAATTACAGAAATGCTGCAGAACAATGAAAAATATACTAAAATAAAATATAGACATTAAGAGGAGGATAAGAAAAAATCCCCACTTGTCTCGATGAGTGCAGTTCTGATAACATTAAACAACCTTGACACCATGCAGGATAAAGCAATTGATTGGCACCACATCCACAAATCTAAGTCCATCCACCATTAACTCATGGCAATAGTGTATACAGTTACAGGAATCATTGAGGAGAAAGTGAGGTCTGCAGATGCTGCAGATCAGAGCTGAAAATGTGTTGCTGGAAAAGCGCAGCAGGTCAGGCAGCATCCAGGGAACAGGAGAATCGACGTTTCGGGCATAAGCCCGAAGAAGAAGGGTTTATGCCCGAAACGTCGATTCTCCTGTTCCCTGGATGCTGCCTGACCTGCTGCGCTTTTCCAGCAACACATTTTCAGTACAGGAATCATTGCACAAATTCACAAAACTCTTCAGGCAACACCTTCCAAACCAGCAACCATTATTGTCTCAAAAGATGGAGCAGTAGATACATTGGAAGTCCACCACATGCAAGTTCCTCCCAAGCCACTCACTGTCCTGAGGCGGCACGGTAGCACAGTGGTTAGCACTGCTGCCTCACAGCGCCAGAGACCTGGGTTCAATTCCTGCCTCAGGCGACTGACTGTGTGGAGTTTGCACATTCTCCCCGTGTCTGCGTGGGTTTCCTCCGGGTGCTCCGGTGTCCTCCCACAGTCCAAAAATGTGCAGGTTAGGTGAATTGGCCATGCTAATTTGCCCGTAGTGTTAGGTGCATGGGAATAGGTCTGGGTGGGTGCGCTTCGGCGGGTCGGTGTGGATTTGTTGGGCCGAAGGGCCTGTTTTCACACTGTAAGTAATCTAAAAAAAAATCACCATTATTCTACCGTCACTGTGTCAAAATTCTGGAACTCCATTCGTAGCTGTACTATGGGTGTACTGACACTAAATGGACTGCGTTGGTTCAAAAAAGTAGTTCACCATCACCTTATCCAGGAAAACTAGTCATAAAGTTCCTACATTGTGGAAACAGGTCGTTGAGCTTACCAAATCTACACTGTCCCACTGAAGACCATCCCACCCTGTGCTGATCTCACCCCCTATATTTTACATGGCTAACACACCTAACCCACACACCCCTGGACACAACGGGGCAATTTATCATGGCCAAACCACTTAACTTGCACATCTTTGGACTATGGGAAGAAACCAGAACACCCAAAGAGTGTGCAAACTCCACACAGACAGTCAGCTGAGGATGGAATTGAACTCGGGTCCCTGGTGCTGTCAGGTGGTAGTACTAACCACTGAGCACTGTGTCACTCCCCATGAAGGAATAGGCAGTAAACCCTACCTCAGTCAGCGAAACCCACAGCCCCGAATACATAAAACAAAAGCTAATATGAGGAAAATAAATCAAAAGCATTAATAGGAACCTTGAAGTACTTTACAAGTAGATGCATAAAAAGAGTATTGTTAAAGGTAAAACAGGACCTGTGAAAAGAGATAATTTTTATCTTCTCAATAATGATCAAAAGCTGGCAGATATATTTAATAATCATATCACTTAGCAAGGAAAGTGGTATTGGAATGGATATCAATCATGATGTGATTGAAGGTTAGATTAGTAATGTTATCCTGGATGAAAGGAGAATTGATATAAGTTAGTACGCTAAAGGAAGATGAACCACCAGGAAGACCATAAGACCACAAAACAAAAGATCAGAAGTAGGTCATTCAGTCAACTGAGTCTGCTCTGCCATTGAATGAGGTCATGGCTGATCTGATAATACTTATTCATTGGAATATCTCCAGAAATACTGAGTCAAAATTGAACTGATGTCAAATTAAAATTCATTGTGCTGTTTAGTGTAGTCTGCTGAAGGACTGGAAGGTGGGCAGCACAGTACCCATTTTTAAAAGGTGCCACAACACTAATGAGATTCATGCCTGTGTTTGGGAAATCTTAGTTATTCCTAAGGATAATATTACTTTATATACAGATTAAAGGAAGATAATGAAATGGCATGGATTTCAAGTGGAGCAACTCTGCTTCATTAACTTCATAAGTATTTGAGGTAGTAATAGACAAGCTAAATGGGGGGCAGGTGTCGTGGATCTCGTGAATATAGTTTTTAGGAAACCGTTTGGCAAGACACACAACAAAAGAAGATCATGGGAGAAGATAAGCTTGTGAAGTTAGGAAACAGATCACAATTTGAATTCAGTATTGGGTGGAAGAAAGAGAAATGAGAGTAGAAATTGAGAGCAGACTTTCAGGGCATGTGGAATTGGGTAATGGTATTCCAGACTGTTGGGTCGAGGTGCCATCTGTTAACAATGAATAATAACAGCAAATTGCATTTGGATCATATCTTTAACATACTAAGTCGCCCCCAAGTTGCCCAATAAGAATATTATAAAATAATATATGGCACCAAGCACCATCAATTGTGTGGAGAATCGATTAAAAGCTTGGTTAAGAAGGTGGGTTTTAAGGAGCATCTTTACGGAGGATAGAAAGGTGGGAAGTTTTAGGGAAGGAATTTCAAAAGTATTTTGAACCTTCATGCTGGGTGGCTTTCAGAGAATAAAATCTAAAACTAACTGGAGAGTGCATCATATTCACTCACACATGCTTTAGTTGTTTCCAAAGGCTGTGAAACATACTTCATAATTTCAGTGCTTAATGTAATTGAAGAGAAGTGCTATCTAACATAATTCAAGCTACTGTTTATTTTTTTTAAATGAGCTCATCATTGATTTTAAAGTTTAGTATTTATTTACTAGGACTGGAGATCACAAAGAGTGTTATGAAAAGAATGAAGAATCTTACTAATCATATTGTAAGTTGTATCTTAAAAGCTACATTGATTAAGACTTTTCTCCATTGTTGAATCTATTGCCATTTTAATTGCTAAGGACGGTGTAAATAGCATTCTTGAGGTATTTCATTTTTTTTTGTAAGTACACATGATAAGTAAGGGGTTTGGGATTGGCCATTTAAGACTGAGTTAAGGCAAAATATTTAAATTTGAAATTGCAAATCCTTGGAATTCTTTAAGCCATGGAGCTTGTGTCTCTTGCCATTTAGCACATTAAATAATAAGACTGATAGGATTTGTACATTAAGAGTTTAATGGATGTGGAGATAGGTGAGAAAATGGTTGTGATGTAGAAGTACAAGCAAGATCCTACTGTATGATGGAACATGCTCGATGAGCCATGTGGCCTACACCTACTCACATGTAAGTGCATAGAAATCAGAGTAGATGGAAACTATTTGACTCCTTATGCCTGCTCTGCCTTTCAATGAGAGTGTTAACACCACTTTCCTGCCTACCCAATAGCCTTTTCGTCCTTCTGTACGCAATCAGGTCCCGGAACTTCCCGTGGCTTGCCACTTCAACACACAATCCTGCTTCCATGCCCACATGTCTGTCCTTGGCCTGCTGCAATGTTCCAGTGAAGCTCAATGCAAACTGGAGGAACAGCATCTCATCTTCCAACTAGGCACATTACAGCCTGCCGGTCTCAACATTGAATTCAACAACTTCAGATGATTATCCCATCTCGATCCCTCTGTTTTCATTCTGCTCCGTAATTTTATTTCATTTATTTTATTTATCCCTTTTTAAAATTTCTTTCACTGTTATGTACCTCTTATTTCTTGATTGTCTCTCTTTCTCTTGCTCCCCACTCTCTCATCACCTTTTTCCTCTCCTCTTCACTGGGAGTGTTGATGGTGGCAGTTGAACAAACAAATTTTGAAATGCTTGGTTTTGGGGGCTGATTGAAGTTCCTTAGTCTTGATACCTTTTTTTCAGTTGGTAAGCAGAATTTGGAGTGAGAGACGTTGTGTCTTCAACACAGGGGTAACTTGGAAACAGTTCTTCAACTGTGATTTTACAGCATGCTGTCACTTGAATGCAGTCTTACTAGTTCATACTATTAGAGCTGAATCTTGTTTTTTTTAGCCCCTTTCCTGTGTCCTCTTAAAAGGAAAAAATACAAAATCCATCTGCAGTTGAAATGTAATCCACAAGTGATGGCCTGCTGTTGAACAGGGGATCATCAGCTCTCTCCTATTCTTTTAGTCACACATCACAGTCCAGGTTGTTTGAAGTTTCTCTGGTGAATTACATGTGCAATATTCCATGATCTTAACACAGGACTTTGCCAGACAGTCAGTGAACTTAATCTGCAGTTTTTTTGTTATAGTTTTTTTTTAGAAGTAATACATTTTGGAGTTAAGAGTAAAAACAGCCTTTTGGGGTTCTGATCCATTATCATAACACTATTACATATTCTTATTTGTTTTAAAACTGTTCAACTGTGCAAAATATCAAGATTGTTGTGGATGAAATATAGACAAAAGATGGCAGGCAATAAAATAGCTTGAGCAACAAAAAGTTAAGAGCTGAAAATGTGTTGCTGGAAAAGCGCAGCAGGTCAGGCAGTATCCAAGGAGCAGGAGAATCGACGTTTCGGGGTTGAACAGTTTTAAAACAAATAAGAATATGTAATAGTGTTATGATAATGGGTCAGAACCCCAAAAGGCTGTTTTTACTCTTAACTCCAAAATGTATTGCTTCTAAAAAAACTATAACAAAACAACTGCAGATTAAGTTCACTGACTGTCTGGCAAAGTCCTGTGTTAAGATCATGGAATATTGCACATGTAATTCACCAGAGAAACTTCAAACAACCTGGACTGTGATGTGTGACTAAAAGAATAGGAGAGAGCTGATGATCCCCTGTTCAACAGCAGGCCATCACTTGTGGATTACATTTCAACTGCAGAAGGATTTTGTATTTTTTCCTTTTAAGAGGACACAGGAAAGGGGCTAAAAAAAACAAGATTCAGCTCTTTATTTTTCTGGCTCATGCCCGAAATGTCGATTCTCCTGCTCCTTGGATGCTGCCTGACCTGCTGTGCTTTTCCAGCAACACATTTTCAGCTCTGATCTCCAGCATCTGCAGTCCTCACTTTCTCCCAACAAAATGTTAAGGCAAGTTTATAATGTTGTGGTACAGTTTGTACATCAGTGCTTACATTGTGCACTGTTAGTGCCTACTCAGTTTGTTTGTGCATGTATGAAGTTTTACGTCAGAATTCTGCACTGTTGGGTCGCACCTCTTCCTATTCTGTGTACATGTGCGATGATTTCAGTTATACTTCTCAGATAAAAAAAATGACTTCACTAAGTGGGATGCACTTCAAATCAACTATTTGACTTTTAGCAAGTTCTTCTGGAACAATAGTATTGCTTGATTTTCCATCAGAATCTTTAGATTTATTTCATTCAAACAGTTGTCCCATGGGATTATTTACAGTGAGACTCAGGGCATTCCATTTTGAAAGCATCAGTGTGTAAATTTAGTGCAATTCCACACGAGAATTAATGAAACATTTCTTTTATTAAATGACTGTTGAAAAATTGAAAACTGTTTGCTAGTTGAT
The DNA here is from genome assembly GCF_037043375.1 of Chiloscyllium plagiosum. Lineage (NCBI taxonomy): Eukaryota > Metazoa > Chordata > Chondrichthyes > Orectolobiformes > Hemiscylliidae > Chiloscyllium > Chiloscyllium plagiosum. The sequence continues at coordinate 58,735,010 of NW_028270143.1, forward strand.
TGTGTTATGGTGAAAATCACCAGTCTCTGGGTCAGAGTCGGGGTTCAATGACAAAGTTTATTGCACAAGGAAATACCAGAGCTAATGGGAGAGAAAGACACCAACAGCACAGTGGTCAGCTGTGATTCTTTTCTCGACCCGGAGCACATGTCAAGATACTTTTATACATCTTGTGATACAATAAATCAGTGATGAGATTATTGTCTTTGTAACATAGTTTGTTTATGGTAATCATTGCGAATCGTTGATAGTTTCGACACAGTCATTGTCAGGGTGCTAAAGACTGCAGCAGTCATTGTCAGTTCCAGTGCAGCCTTTGTTAATTTCAGCAGGGTTGTTGTTAGTTTCAGTGCAGACATTATTAGTTTCAATGTCTGCGTGAAATTCCAATACTGTAGTAATGAGTGCTAATCGCTCTTCCTGAGAAGGACGATTACTGCAGCCCTGCTATTAGCACTCTGTATTGAGTCTGTATCAAACTGTTAGCATGTCTATAAAAGGTGTCGGCTGGACCCAAACACTTCGGCAGGCAGTGTATATTACTCATTTGTATTCTCTCCCCCACCCACCTTAAACTAATGAAGTAGGTTGTGAGTGCATTGTGCTGGCATTCTGGTAGCCACAGACAGTGTCTGTATTTGGAGAAAGTGAGGACTGCAGATGCTGGAGACCAGAGTTGAAAAATGTGGTGCTAGAAAAACACGCAGGCCAGACAGCATCCGAGGAGCAGGAGAATCGACGTTTCGGGCATAAGCCCTCCTCATTCCTGAAGAAGGGCTTATGCCCGAAATGTTGATTCTCCTGCTCCTCGGATGCTGACAGTGTCTGTAGTTGCTCTGCTGTCTCTCTCCATATTGTAGTCCAGCGGCCATCTTATGTGTCAAACGGCCAACTGATGGCTCAGCGGCCATCTTGTGTGTCCGTTTGCCTAGTGTCATCCTGCCCTGTGCCAGCTCCCACTTCAATTGTCTAAATTTGAGGGGGTTTGAGCATAATATCCTTTTATTAAAGACTCTAACTTCTAATTTTTTAATTGGTAACAACAGCATCCTCAGTTGTGCTTGACCTAACAAGTAACAAATGGCCAGTACTTATGAAACAAGTAGAATTTATTAAGTAAGATTGTATAAACACTTAACAACCAAGCAGTGAAGACAATATGGAAGCTTCTTATCTTTTAAGGCCAAGGATTCCTTAAATGTTGTTAGCAAAGGCTGTGCTTTTCTTTTCCTGTCTCTGAAGTGACATCACATTAAATCAAATCTGAGAAGAATTGTCCCTCAGTCACCCCTCATCCCTAATTCTAAGAGTTTCTTATTTCTAATTTGGAAAAGGTTTGGATAAACTCTTTCCATTGGATTAAGATGAGGGTCATCTAGTGTCATCCTCATCTCTGTAATTTAAGGCAAAACAAATGTTCACCTCTTCGCCTTCAGAATCCAGGAGTTAGGATTTCATTTGGTTTCACATATTTGTAGATATAGAGTAGTTGTATATACAATATTAATTCTTCTATTGATAAAATCAACTGCCATAAACCATTTAACTCAGTGTTCCCAGGATACTAAAGCAATTAAGCTCAAATGTAAATAGCAGATGATCAAAGTGTCCTTTTAAAATATGTTTTGTTCTATTGTTTGGATTTAATTGATCAGGTCAGTTAGTAAACTTATTAAAATACATGATTCTTGCTTAAATATAGGATGAATACTGAACTGAGACTACTAAGTTAAAACTCTTTTAAATACATGATTCTTGCTTAAACATAGGATGAATACTGAACTGAGACTACTAAGTTAAAACTCTTTTATTTATTTTCTTAATATCGACAAACAAGCCTTGAACTGCACCTCATGTTAATTAAAACAGACACAATTGCTTAACCCAAATCCCTTAGGTCATTTAAGCTAGCAAAACCAGTTCCTTGCAAACAGCCGACCTGTTTATTGTTTCAAAAGCAGAAATTCAAACTGAACTGTTTAAAAAGATAGGTTAAAATAAGGACTGCAAATGCTGGGAACCAGAGTCGAGATTAGAGTGGTGCTGGAAAAGCACAGCAGGTCAGGCAGCATCTGAGGAGCAGGAAAATCAATGTTCCGGGTAAAAGCCCTTCATCAGGAATAGAGGCAGGGTGCCTGCAGAGTGGAGAGATAAATGAGAGGGGGATGGGGGTGGGGAGAAAGTAGAGACTCACTGAGATTCTTGTAGAGGGAGGAAAACTTCTTCAAGGCAAGCATCGTTGCAAGAGGATTTGCAGTAGGGTTAAAATCAACTCGGTAAAAACAAGGACTGCAGATGCTGAAAGCCAGAGTCTAGATTAGAGTGGTGCTGGGAAAGCATCGCAGGAGTTGGGGCAAAATCCTAAAATTTTACTCCATGTCAATATAGAACGTATAATTACTAAATCTTAAATTCTAGAACTGTAAACGAGTGATTTATGCAGATGGAATTTATTTAACTAACTATTTATTTATTGTTGCTATTTGTATTAATTTGCTTAATTATTTATTTAGCCCAAAACTATTTGCTAATATTGACCATGTAAGAACATAAGAGTATGCTTTGAGCTGAGACAAATGTTTTGCAGGAATCTGGCAATTTTGAAAAATTGATTTGGAGTTTAGGCTCACAGATGAATTCCTGGTATCTGTTAGTGAGGAGAGTCACGGGCCTCTAGTAGGAGTGTTCCAGGGCAGGTGACAGCATTTTGGAAAGTCATTGTTCACATGGAAATTTATTTATGCAGCTTTCTTGACATTCAAAATCCACAAAAATAGCTCACAAAATCCTCCCTTAGAGCCTCCAAAAAAGCGCTGTTATTAAATACTGTTATTATCTGAGATTCTAGGAGAAAGTGAGGACAGCAGATGCTGGAGATCAGAGCTGAAAATGTGTTGCTGGAAAAGCGCAGCAGGTCAGGCAGCATCCAAGGAGCAGGAGAATCGACGTTTCGGGCATGAGCCCGAAGAAGAAGGCCTCATGCCCGAAACGTCGATTCTCCTGCTCCTTGGATGCTGCCTGACCAGCTGCGCTTTTCCAGCAACACATTTTCAGCTATTATCTGAGATTGAAGAGGACTTGGAAGTGCATAATAAAATCAGGTGGAGTCAGCATGGCTTTGTTAAGGGGAGGTCACACCTGACAAATCTGTTAGAATTATCTTTGAGCAGGTAAAGAGCAAGCTATACAAAGGAATGCCAGTGGACATGATCTATCTGGATTTCCAGAAGGCCTTTGACAAGGTGCAGCACAGGATACTGGTAAGTAAGATGAGTCCATGGTGTTAGGCGCAAGCTATTGGCATCGTTAGAGGATTGGCTGACTGAAAGAAGACTGAAAAAGGGGTCTTTTTCAGTATGGCAGCTGGTAACTACTGGGGTTCCGCAGGGGTCAGTCTTGGAACAACTATTCACGTTATACTTTATTGATCTGGACAAAGGAATTGAGGGAATTGTTCCAAAATTTGCAGCTGACACAAAGATAGGTGGAGAGACAGGTAGTGCTGAGGAAGTATGGAGGCTGCAGAAGGACTTGGATACACTAGACCAGTGGGCAAAGAACTGGCAGATAGAATATAATGTGGGAAAGTATGAGGTTATGCAGTTTGGTAATAATAATAGACGTAGATGATTTTCTAAATGCTGAAAGGTTTCGGACATCTGAAGGGCAAAGCGATTATGGAGTCCTAGTTCAGGATTCTGTTAAGGTTGAATACGTGGATTCAATTGGCAGTTAGTAAGGCAAATGCAACATTGGCATTCATTCCAAAAGGGCTAGAATACAAGAACAGAAATGTAAAGCTGAGGCTGTCTAAAGTTGTGGTCAGACAGCATTTGGAATATTGTGAGCAGTTTTGGACCCCATATCTTAAAGAAGCGAGAACTGCTTTAAATCTGTCAGTAAAGAAATATTCAACTAACTGGGAGCTAGGAAAACTAGAAACCACTGAAGTAATGAATATGGAAGTCAGAAGCTTCTACATAGTGAAGATGTGGTGGGTGAATGCTGTTACTAATAAAATTAAATTTAAATCTGAGATTGAGGTGAAATGCAGTAAAACGGTAAAAATTGCTGATTAAAATATTCCAACTTTGTTTATATGTAATTAAAATTAAATAGTTTTGATTTCACCAGTCTGTTGAAGATGTATTTGGTGTCAGGGCTTTTTGTGTGTAGACATTATTTTGGGTAAAAAAGGTTGCTGTGTTGGTTGTCTTGTGCCAATTTAAATACTGTGATGTCAAAAAAAATAATGTTTTCCTTGACTTTATTGTGGCTTTAAACTTAATGGAGAGTTGCTAATTATTCTCATTCTGCTTCTGTGTGAGTCCCAATATGTGACACAACAAGAGCTGAAAAATGTGTTGCTGGAAAGGCGCAGCAGGTCAGGCAGCATCCAAGGAGCAGGAGAATCGACGTTTCAGGCATAAGCCCTTCTTCAGGAATTCCTTGGATGCTGCCTGACCTGCTGCGCTTTTCCAGCAACACATTTTTCAGCTCTGATCTCCAGCATCTGCAGTCCTCACTTTCTCCATGTGACACAATAATACAAACATAAGGTATAGTGACTGCATCTAACTAAGTATTGTCACAAACTAACTTAATTAGTTTGTTTGTGACAATACTTAGTTAGATGCAGTCACTATACCTTATGTTTGTATTGTTAATTAGTTTGTGACAATAAAGTAGCCCCTGAAAACATAAAGGTAGCCATATCCAAGATTTGTATCAGCCGACTTAATTGTTATTAGTTGGCATGAAATATTTTGAACTTAGCATGAAAATATATGAAACAGAGTATTCATCATTATCTTCTGAATATTGAGGTTCTTAAGGAAGAAACCTACAAAATCTGAAGTATTAAATTTTTATTATACTTTGCAAGTTAATTATTTTAGAATATAATAGAGCTGTTAGCATTCTAAAAGACAGTACCAATTCGTGTAAAATTTAGTATTTTGATTTGTCTGCAAATGTAAATAGGTTCCATCCAATTATTTAGTGTCCTCTTGCATTGCTGCCATTTGATCAGTACTGATACACATTGGTTTAATATAACTCATCTGGTACAGTCGACTAAAAATGACATGACTAGCAGCCTGTGCCAGACTTTGGTCGTGTCATAAATACACTTCTTAAGTTAGAAATTATATTCTTTAAAAATAATTTGAGTTATATCCTGTAAATACATTTTCAGTTTATTTATCTTGTCATGTCAGTGGTAAAACATGGCTGATCAATTTTCAACTCCTACCATCTGATTTTAGTACCTGAGACCTTTCCTGGACTAAATTTGTTTTAAAAAAGAACAAACAGTAACTGAAAATAACTGCCACCATCATCACCTGATCACAGATTGATGCAATTTCAAGAAACTAACGTAGACTAAATAACTAAATCTGAACTGAAATTATAAATTTATCCAAAGACATTGAAACCAGGAAACTGGGTCAGGCATCAAGAAATTGGCATCTCCTATTTCAATTGGCACACGCCTGATACTTGGCACATGTTGGACATGTTGTGTTGCCCGCAAGGTATCCAGTGTGAGAAAAAAAACAACAATGCCAGATAGAGAATGCACAAACGAACTGTATTTGAAACAAAACAAGAGTTAAAGTATAGATTGGTAACAACAAGGAATGGAAGTCTGTCTCTAACCCTATTTCCTCTTCGTACTTATTGAAAACAGTTATCTGATGAAAAAACAAATGGGAGAAATAACCATTCACCAAGAGATGTATAAATATTGCTGATGTTGAGGGTGTCAATCACCAAGTAAATGACAGTGATTTTGAGTTAAAATCCAAAATCTCCAGAACTCTAGGGGCTGTAAACCAATATCTTTTTATTCTTTCTTTCTGGACCAGAAACTTTCTTCTTTAAAAGCTTATACCAGCATTTTTTTTTGTGTATTTGATGTTACATTTTATTAATAGCTACATGCTAAAAATAAATAAAAATATTTGTTGCAACTGACCAAGATGGCTTAAAAACAGCAGAGCAAATTCACCTGGTAATAACAGTCTTGATTAATACAGGGGAATGAAAAAACATTCTCCTTTGGTTAAAAATCCTATTTATGAAATGTGGCATCATTGTTTTGATTGGAATTCAGTCTGTGTTATATTTTGAAGCAAATGAAGTTGCAGTGTAAAAGTAATTTTTAGATTGGACAAAATTGGACTGACTCAGTTTATGTTTGCATATTTATATCTTGTGATTCAATTTGGCCTGCTCATCTTTAGTGGCTGAGTACACTTTGAATATCTGGTATGCAGAAAACTCTGTATCTTCATTGATCGATTAGGATTCATAAAATATCCCCCTTAGAGTAAGTAAATTTCTTCATTCACTCATGAGACATTGGCATCACTGACTGGTTTCCCTTGAGAAGGGAGCGTTGAGCTGTCTTTGTTAACTGCTGCAGTCCATGTTCTGTTGGTAGATCTACAATGCTATGAGATTCCAGTATAAGAACACTTTGATAAGAATACCTGTGCAAATTGAAAACAAATTATGGTAACATTTAAAACTTGTTTGGCAAATTGCCAAATATTTCTGTATACATACAAACAGGAACATGAAGGCCATTCAGCCCCTTGGGCCTGGTCTGCTGTTCAATTAGATCATGGCTGATCATTTATCTTAATACCACTTTCCAATGCTATCTCAATATTCCTTAGTACCATTTCTGTCTTGACCATGTTCATTTGAGCATCCACCGCATACAGTAGAGAATTCCAAAGGGTTGCTACTATGTTGATAAAGAATATTCATCCTCATCTCAATATTAACTGATCCATCCCAATTCTGGGATTATGTTATCTTTCTCTAGACTCTCAAGCTAGGGGAATCATTCTATCTACGTCCATCCTTTCATGCTATGTAAGAGTTTTAAACATTTTAATGATCTCACCTTTCATTCATTGAAACGCTAGAAAATACAGGTTCAGTTTCCTCAATCTCTCATAAGACAACCTCACCATTTCAGGGAATAGTCTGTTGAGCCTACATTGCACTCCCTCTATTGCAAATATGTCCTTCCTTTGATCAGGAGAACAAAATAGTACTCAATACTCTTGGTGCAGAGCTGAAAAATGTGTTGCTGGAAAAGCGCAGCAGGTCAGGCAGCATCCAAGGAGCAGGAGAATCGACGTTTCGGGCATAAGCCTTTCTTCAGGAATGAGGAGGGTGTGCCAAGCAGGCTAAGATCAAAGGTAGGGAGGAGGGACTTGGGGGAGTGGCGTTAGGAATGCGATAGGTGGAAGGAGGTTAAGGTGAGGGTGATAGTCCGGAGAGGGGGTGGGGCAGAGAGGTCGGGAAGAAGATTGCAGGTCAAAAAGGCGGTGCTGAGTCCGAGGGTTGGGACTGAGATAAGGGGTGGGGGGGGTGGTGGGGGGGGGGGGGGGATGAGGAAGCTGGAGAAATCTGCATTCATCCCTTGTGGTTGGAGGGTTCCTAGACGGAAGATGAGGCGCTCTTCCTCCAGGCGTCGTGTTGCCATGGTTTGGCGATGGAGGAGGCCATCCACCTACTTATTACTTTTGCATATGTAAACCAATAGATATGTGTGAGTGTGCAGATAAATGTTCTTTATACGTGAGGGGAGTCTCTCGTTGGGCAATGGTGGAGAGAAACACATTTATGAATTAGCTATTCTCAACATTTGCATTTTCTCTTTTACAATAACTTTACTTGTTTTCTGTTATTCTCTTGACTCACTTTTGTTGATTTTAAATTACTGCAGAACACCAAAACATGGAACACATGGTGAAAAAAATACATGCATTCAGGCTCAGTATTAATACTGAATCATGAAATTCAAATTTTGAATATCTAACAAAGAAGTCGATCACCACAGCTATTGCTATCTGACAAGTTAAATTATCTAAATTGACATGCTGTGATTCTGGACCTTTTGCTGAGTCATAGAGGTCTACAGCAAAGACAAAAGGCATTCAGCCCAATCACACCTGCACCAGTCAAAAGCAACAACTAAACTATTTAAATCCCCATTTTTCAGCACTTGGCCTGTAGTCTTTTTGGCATGCAATGCCTCTTTATTTTACTAGGGGTTTCTGCAGCTAATATCTAAAAGATTAAATCTATACTCATCTGTTGATCTGTCCAATGTCACTGAACGTGGAGCAGTTCCTTTTGCTCTTGATACTATTGTTAGAATTAAGCATTGCACTTCAAGAAATATGCTATTGTCTGTTTTGCTTTAAAGACTGTAACATTGATTTTTAATGTAAGCTTTAGTGTAAGCCTTAAAATTCAACTGATAATGTATGAATTATTAGCTATGGCAGTTGAAGATGCACAACCTGAATCCTACCAAATAAGATAAACATTAAGAGATTCCTTCAGTTTCTTGCTGGACAACAAGTCAACTTGAGCAAAGCTATATGTAGAAAGTTGTTTATATTTTTTTTCCAATTTTTATCTGTTTTGACTAAAATGTTGGATTTTGGATAGAATTTAGAATATAGGAATGGGTCATTCTCAATCAGATGTTATTGCACACCTCTAGAGCAGGTGGGACTTGAACCCGAAGTAGAGATACTCTTGCCATGAGGACCCTCAATAGATCATTCAGTCCATCTATATGGTGCATGAAGACTGGCATAAGAGTGTCCTGATATTCTACATACTTAATCTCACCCATATCTACACTCTAGATTTAAGGCTGAGATAGATTCTTGATAAATTGGCAAAGCAACAGTTATGGGAAAAGGGCAGAGAAGTGATGTGAGGACTTATCAGATCAGTCACAATCCTATTGAATGGTAGAGAAGGCTCAGTGGGGGACTGAATGGTCTATTCCTGTTACTATTTCTTCTGATCTTATGGTCACATTCTCCTGTTCCTTTCTTTCTCATGTACTTAATCTGCCTACCCCGTCATTCAGTTTGTTACTCATCTCAGCCATTCCAGTGAGTTCCATACATTTTGCACTACATAAAAATGTTTCTCCTGATTTTCATAAATTAAATTGAGAATGCATATAATATCAGTTCTTTATGTTGAAGGAATCAGCTGTCACTTAAGGGTTGTTCTTCATCTTCTCAGAGGATAGGAATATATCCCAGATTAGTCATAAAGTTCACAAATCATACACATGAAATTGTATTGCATATAGACGGTGTTGAAACATTTCACTGGGATGGTCCTGGACCTGGTTTTCAGTACCCGTGCCTTTGCACCAGTTAATTTTTCTCCAGGTATTTAAAAGTGCGAACTGAACTTTCAGAAGTGAAGTGGCAAATTACTAACGAAGCCTGTATCTTTGGAGAAAGCAAGCAGAACCACAAACAGTCTAGGACAGTTGTTATTATTCTGCAGGTACTGGTACAAAACTGTACTATCATGGTAGATATACATAAAACTTGGAAGGTGAGCTTGCAGGAAAGAATAATGAATGGAGTATTGGAAATTCAAGACAAAAGATTTGTGTTTGTGAGTGTATGCATATGGTTAGTGTATGATTGTTGTGGATCAGTGGTGCTGGAAGAGCACAGCAATTCAGGCAGCATCCAAGGAGCTTCAAGCTCCCCTTTTATTTCTATGATTGTTGTGTCCCAGTCAGTTGAAAAAATATATGCCATTAGACAGGACAACAATAATATGTATACATTATACACTATGTTCCTTCTGAATGTCTAATACTCCATTTTTTATGACATCTTGCAAGCCAATTTTCCCAGTCATGTCTTTACATTTTAATCATCAAATTTATCCACTCATTTTTTTGACGTCATTTTTTATTTCATGCTCTCTCTCTGATTTTTAATGATCTCATCCTCTATTTTAAAATGTTCTTATTTAATAGGCCTCGATGTGAATGGAAATGTATTCCCACAATCTCCTTAAACTTAATATCTGTGTTTTGTACACTAATTATCTATATTTAGCCTTAATCTCATTTATCTTTCAAAACTGGACACTCATTCTTAAATCCTTACTCAAAGCATCTCTGCTTTCTGTTGTGTAAGTCCATGGAAAATGTATGACTATTTAAAAATTAGGTAAACCTGCCATTAATATGTTCCTCTGCTCTTAAGATTATTCAACAAAACTGCAGTGAAATATTAAGAGTGGCGGTTGACATTTCAACCATGTTCATCTGCAAATGGGAATATGTTATCCTTATGCAACAATTAAAAACTTCAGCCAAAGCAAGGAGCTAATTGCTCTTCTGTAAGTCTGGAGCAATTAAAAACTCATCAAAGTTTTCAAATTAAAATTCTTTTTGATGTTTGCTTTTGTTAACCAATTTGCATGTGACAATTATTTCTGCATTTTACTTGGGGACATGTACTTTTTGTAATCTTCTGATGCAGTGTTTATGTAGCTATGAGGTTCTTTTAATGGAGAAAGTGAGGACTGCAGATGCTGGAGATCAGAGCTGAAAATGTGTTGCTGGAAAAGCGCAGCAGGTCAGGCAGCATCCAAGGAACAGGAGAATCGACGTTTCGGGCATAAGCCCTTCTTCAGGATGCCCGAAACGTCGATTCTCCTGTTCCTTGGATGCTGCCTGACCTGCTGCGCTTTTCCAGCAACACATTTTCGGTTCTTTTAATGGATCAAGTAATCTTTGTAACTCTGAGGCAAGTTTGGGAAGGAAAGATGTTAGCTTGTAATGGGAAATAAAGAATGACAGAGATTTGTTCCATAAATATTTCACAAATAATCAGCATCAAGGCTTTAATCTGAATTCAGAACTTAATAAAATCAGTGTGAATTAGGAAACTGCAGAAATTAATGGGGTAACACCCATAAACATCTTCTTATGATCCAGATTTGGCACAAACCAGAAAAGAGAGTGTCCCTGATTCCCATTGATTCCAATTTTGCGATGGCTCCTACATGAATGTGGCCTTGAGATCAAGAGCTGTCACTCTCACTTCACCTCTGGAATTCAGCTCTTTTGTTCATGTTTGAACCAAGGCTGCAATGAGTTCGGGAGCTGAATGGCTTTGGCAGAACTTAAACTGGATGTCACTGAGCAAGTTATTGCTGAGCAGGTTCTATTTAATAGCACTGTTGATGACACCTTGCATCACTTTACTGATGAACAGGAGTAGACTTATGGGGCAGTAATTGGCTATGCTGGATTTGTTCGACATTTTGTGTACAGAACACATGTGGGCAATTTTCCATATTGTCGTGTGGATGCCAGTGTTGTAACTGTACTGGAACAGCTTGGCAAGGGGAACAGCAAGTTCTGGGGCACAAGTCTTCGGTATTATTGTTAGAACGTTGTCAGGGTCCATAGCCTTTACAGTATTCAGTTCCTCCAACCATTTCTCAGTACCACATGGAGTGAATTGATTTGGATGAAGTCTGACATCTGTTATGCTGGGGACCAACAGAGGAGGCCACATTGGATCATCCGCTCAATGCTTTTGGCTAAAGATTGCTGCGGATGCATTATCTTTTGCACAGATGTGTTGGGCTCTTCCATCATTGAGGAAGAGGACCTTTGTGGAGCCTCCTCTTCCAGTGGGTTGTTTAATTATCCATTCATGGTTGGATGTGGCAGGACTGTAGAGCTTAGATCTGATCCGATGATTGGAATCATTTCATTCTGGCTATCACTTGTTGCTTATGCTGTTTGGCATGCAAGTAGTATTGTTTGGTAGCTTCACCAGGTTGACAACTCATTTTCAGGTATGTCTGGTGCTGCTCCTGGCATGCCTTTCTACATGCTCCATTGAATCAGAGTTGATCAGCGTGCACATGGTTGAGTGGGGAAAATGCCAGACCATGAGATTACAATTCTGCTGCTGTAGATGGCTCACAGTGATGCATGGATGCTCACTCTCAAAGTCTGTCCCATTAGTGTGGTGATAGTGCCACACAAAACAATGGACGTTATTCTCAATGTGAAGGCAGACCTTGTCTTCACACGGACTGTGAGGTGGTCACTCTTACCGATACTGTCATGGATAGATGTACCTGCACTTGCAGGGTTAACAGGGCTGTTTCTGCTGTTGCCTTTCCAGTGCTTAGGTTGATGTCCAGCTCCATTTCTTTGGTGAGACCTCATAGCACTTTGTACAACTGTGTGGCTTGCTCGGCCATTTCTGACAGCAGTTGAGATGGAACCACATTGCTGTGTGTCTGGAGTCAAATGTAGGCTAGACCAGGTGAGGATGGCAAGATTTCCTTTCTTGTTGGATATTAGTGAGACAAATTAGTTTTTCTGACAATTGACAGTGGTCTTATGAGATTATTCATTCTTGATATTTTTAAATTGAATTCAAATGCCACCATCTGCTGTGGTGGGATTTGAACCTGAATCCCCAGAACGGGGGCAGCTCAGTGGTACAGTGGTTAGCACTGCTGCCTCACAGTGCTAGAGACCTGGGTTCAATTCCAAAGAAGTACCTTATGGAATACAATATGGTGAAGTTACCAACTTTGGTGGGAAAACTGAAAAATAATATTTTTTGAATGATGAGAGACAGATTGTATTGAAAAAGACCTGGGTGTCCTTGTGCACAAAAATAAAAAGTAGGTGCAGCAAGCAATTAGAAAGACACATCATCATTTACATTTATTATAAAGGGACTTAAACTAAAGCAACAAAAATGTCTTAGGACATTTAGACTATTGTATATTCGTAAACCTTTTCTGAATTGCTTCTAGTGCAATCCTTCCTGTTGAGACAAAGTGTACAAGCATATTCAAAACAGAGGTTGAGTGATTTTTGTGCACGTAGGGAATTAAGCAATGCAGAGCGTGCATAATATGAATTGAGGTAAGAGGTCAGCCATGACCTCATTGAATAGTCGAGAAGGCTGGAAGGGCCACAAATCCTGTCCATTTCTTATATTCTTGAGGACTGATATGTCTCAAGGACATTCAGTTTAGCACAGACCCTTATCCTCTTTCTGTGAGGACTGCTAATGATCTATCACACTTGCAAAGCAGACCCAGTTACACATTTGTCTCAGCTGAGTAGGAAAAATTACTTCTTGTATATAATGGCAAGTTTTAATTCTCATATGGATAACCTAATTTAAACAAATGAACTAATGCTTGTTTTATTGTATGATTGCACATTTGAAACTTGTTAAATTTAATACATGTATAAATATTTCAATATTACATATTTTCATTACAGATACAGTGACTAACAGGGTTATTAACATTGTTTTACTGCATGAAGATGTGTCTCTTCAGTATTTCATTCCAATCCTTGCTTGAGAAATGTCACATTAACATCTGAAAGTATCATAGATACCTGCAGAAGTACCATCCTTGATTGAAATGAAAGAGCTTTCTGCTTGACAAGTCTACACTGTAACTAACCTTTTAGATATGGTGCCAATAATTGAACTTGACATTGCAATAACCTTTGATTTTAGATCTTGGAAAGATTATTGGTTGATAATTGGTGTCTAATTTTTGATTCAATATAGAATGTTTCAATATTTTTCTACTTTTTCTGATAGACATATCTGATTTCCTACAGTTTTCAATAGCTACTGAAGATGAAACTCTATTTTCTAACTTGTCTCATTAATGTATATGCGGTTTCAGAGCTGAAAAGTGGTAACTTTTAAAAAGAAAATTGAAAAGATCTTCTGTGAAGTTTTGCTTTGCTGCATATTCTTTATTTTTCATATCAAAGCAATCATTGGAGTTTAAAATATAATGATTGCTTTTATAGGAAATATAAAGAAAATGCAGCAAAACAAAACAATGCTGGAAAACAGAATTAAAATTGTTAGATGCTGAGTTTTGACAGGTGCAGACTGCATTGGACAAAGGACTTTTTTCGTGAATTGAATTGAATTGAATTATATTTATTGTCAAGTGTACCGAGGCACAGTGAAAAGTTTTGTCTTGCAAGCAATACAGGCAGATCACAGAGTAAAGTAGCATAGATAAGTAAATAATAGGTAAACAGCGGCAAAAACAAAAACACAGGTACAGGCGAATGTTAAGAGTTTGTGAGTCCATTCAGTATTCTAATAACAGTAAGGTAGAAACAGTTTTGAAACCGGCTAGTGCATGTGTTCAAGCTTTTGTACCTTCTCCCCGATAGTAGAGGTTGTAGAAAACCTTTGCCATGGTGGGATGGATCTTTGAGAATGCTGGCAGCCTTCCCTTGACAGTGGGCCTGGTAGATGGATTCTATAGATGGGAGGTTGGCTTTTGTGATTGTCTGGGGCAAGTTCACCACTCTCTGTCACCGTCTCTGAACTTGAATGGTACAGTTCCCGTACCAGGTAGTGATACATCCAGGCAGAATGCTCTCATTGGTGCACCAATAAAGGTTGGCAAAGGTATTCGTCCTCATGCCAAATTTCCTCAGCTGCCTGAGCCAGAAGAGACATTAGTGGGCCTTTGTAACCAGTGCATCCACATGAAGAGTCCAAGAAAGCTTGTTGTGGATGACCACTCCCTGGAGTTTGACACCCTCCACTCATTCCACCTCTATGTTGTTAATGTGTCGGGGGGCATGAGTAACATCCTGCTGAAAATCAATAATGAGTTCCTTGGTTTTACTGGCATTGAGAGCGAGGTTGTTCTTAGTGCACCATTTTTCCAGGTCTTCCACGTCCCGTCTGTAGTCTGTTTCGTCGCCATCTGAGATTCGACTGACTATGGGGGTGTCATCAGCGAACTTGTAAATGGCATTAGTTTGGTATTTGGCAATGCAGTCATGGGTATACAGTGACTACAGTAGGAGGCTGAGCAGCACCCCTGGCGGGGGGTGGGGGGGGGGGGGGGGGTCCAGTGTTGGGTGTTAGTGAAGATGAAATATTCTGTGCTCCAGGCCTTGACGACTCATATGCATTTTGGATCTCAATCGCTGCAGACATAAGGTTTTGCAACAGGTTGCTATTGGTTCCTTTGTTAATTGTCTTCAATCAATATCCTGATTCTTGATATTGCACCAATGGGAACAGATTTTCCTTCGTTGCTCTGACTCATCCCCTCATTATTTTGAACCCATCAATCATACCTGCTTCCACACAGGTCTTTTCCTGGTGGTGGAAAGGATATATATGTTATATGACAGAATCAAGTCTATTCATGACGTTGCATAAGTCAGATGAAGGCTGCATTCTATTTTGTAAGTGGAAAACTTTGACACTGTTGCAGGAGAGAGAGGTTTCAATCCATTGACTTCCAGCATGTCTGTCACATACTTCAAAAGTACCAGCAGTTACCACTATATTATAATAACATAAGTCAACTTCTGCTGCCCTTTCTAAGTTATTTGTAACCCGATTGCAATTACATTTCCAATGTATTTTCAAAATGTATCACTGAACAAGTGAGTGATTCAAATGCTGCGACAACAGTGCCCCCAGCTGATGAAAAAAAGCAAGTTTCCCAGAATTATTTTCTCAAACTTCTGAATTTATTGTACACTCTTGCATTAGCTGCAGGATTTTGAAAGAATACCAACTTGAGTAATTCACGGCATCTTTAGATCCCTTCATTTATTTTATTTTTAATTCTCCAAGAAATTCTAAGAATTTTTTTCAAAAAATGATGTGACAATATTTAGGTCAAAATATTGAAGACAGTAACATCCTGTTGCCAGCATACTTATGCAGATTGCCATGAACAGCTCTCAGAACTTTAATTTGTGAAATACACTAATCAGATTTTACATGTTGTATGATTGTCTTTGCAAATTGAAGAATTTTCCATTCCACCTGTTGCCAGCTGTTCCTATTGCAAAGTATCTCGGTTTTGCAGCATTGATAGTGTATAGTAATTTGAATGATACATGGAAAATGTAAATGTTGGTGTTGCAGGGAATGGTTTTAAACCTAAATTTAATTTCCGTTTTAATGTTTCTCATTCCCATTAAATGTGACAAAACATATTGTCACAAATATAATAGAGGGACAGAAATACTCTTTCATTTTTATAAGTTATTAAATTTATTGAATTTATTGCGCATACTAGCGTCAGCTGCAGGACTTTGAAGGAATACCAACTCGATTAAATCAAGGAATCTTTAGATCCATTCATGCTAATCAGATTTTGCATGTTGTCAGTGATTGTTCCAGATCCAGATCATGTTTTGAAAATATAAATTCAACAGTAGAAATAACTGAAAGAAACTCAAGATAGATGTGGCTATGGTTTGACAGCATGTTGAGATGATGCTGCTCCTTTAACATGGTTATGCTGTTCTTTTTTTTTGCAGAAGGGTCATAAAGACACAGGTTCCAAAATGTTTGGGTTTATCTATTTGAAGAAGCTTTTATGTTTTAAAAAAGACACTTGTACAATAAAAAGGGAGTGGCCAATTCTCCCAGTTCAGCTTTTTTATGGTTTGGTTTGGTTTGGTTTGGTTTGGTTTTAGCAAGCAGTCAGTCTTTGAGTCTGCTAGGCAAAGAAACAGGTCCATGCTGATTCTCTCTCTCTCTCTCTCTGACATCTCTCCTGTTAGAACCTGTGTTTGATTTTACCTTTTTGGCCAAGGGGAAGTTTATGGGGATGTTGCAAGCATTTGGAACAGCATCATGAAGTTGCGATAGAGTCAACTGGGATTTTTAATACATAAGTTATTCTATATTCTGTTTATGTTTCATTTGGCAATCTTGCAAATAATTTATGTTTATTTAAAACTAAGTGGTTGGGCCAGCTGTATCATTCCTGGAATATCCACCATACACCTACTTAAAACAATTGGCAAAGTTAGGGTCTGGGCTACTTTCTTGAAATATTTTGAGGGGGTCTGGCCTGGTGAATAACAATATTGATTGCTACTGCTAGAAATTCAATTAGTCGAAAATAGGAATTGCACCAAGCATTCCTTTCTCAACAGTGAATTTAAAATTTTGCTTCCTTGTAAAAGTTAGGAAATTCTGCAGTGTTCATTCTGCCTTTCTGCATAAACAAAGGAATATGAATGCAATGACTACATGAATTTAAGTTTAAGGTTTGGCTTTTAGTCTGTTGCTCGCTGATGATATATTCTCTTTCACTCCACTGTGGTGCCACTTAGCAAAATGGTAGTTGCCTGCAAGAATTTCTATTTACAAGTTGGTTATGCTTCTGTATGTTTCTACATTGTCTTGTTTCTTAAAAAACGTATTATACTTCAATCTGTGCTTACCTATTTTCTGCAGATAATTATCCAACAGTAGAAATGACAATGATGATCTTAGCAATTTGTGCAGTTGCCCAAAGAGATTGTGTTGCCATAGGATCCTATCTCAGCCCAGCTATTGCTCACATCTTTTGTCAGGTACCATGGGAGGAATATCTTCAATGGAATAATCACTTGCTTAGTTCTGATTCATGAACAACACGTTTGTGATGTTTTGGTACATTGTAGAATTTCTTTTCACAGCTTAATAACCAATGTATATTAAAATTTAATGCTGAAAAGGAGAAATCAAACAAGCCTCCTTTCTTCGAGGTGTGTGTTGAGAAATGTGCCACATTCACAGGCCAAAATATGTGTTGGGATTCCTACAGTTCGACATCTGACAAGATTAGTATTGTTGGCAATCTTGTGAATAGGGCCCTAGTTATTTGCTTGGTGTATACGTTTGATGCAGAGACAGAGTATACTGAAGCTATCCTGAATCACAATGATGACAATAATCAATTTATCACTCGTATATCTTACAAACTCATGACTGTGCTTATGTCTCCCATTTTTAACCCTGATCAATGCCCAATCTACTTCAGATTATCCTGGGAAGTATCAATGGCTCAGAAATGTGATCATCAGGTGAAACTGACCAGCACTTGCTGCTACTTTGCAGCAAAGACACGAGTAATGATCGCTACCAACAGAATACTGCCTTTAAACCAAAATGAGGCATTTTGCCAAACATTCAAATGACCAATATATTTCACTATCGGTATGATGCCAGGCATGTAGGTCGTGCAGCCCAACAACTCACAGACCAAATAAATGACACATCCCTTTGACCATTACAACAGGGAATATGCAGATCATGCTCAAGCAACCCAAGCCTATGAAACTCAGAACAATGGCCAACATTAAAGATATTTCTGTGATTGGGAAATTGATTAGATTTCCTACAGTATGGAAACAGACCATTTGGCCAATAAGTCCACACCGACCCTCCGAAAAGTAACCCACCCCCATTCCTATATTTATATGATTAATGCACCCAACACTATGGGAAATTTAGCATGGCCAATTGATCTGGTCTGCATAGCTTTGGATTGTGGGAGGAAACCAGACCCAGAGGAAACCCATGCAGATATGGGGATAATGTGCAAACTCCACACAGACCGTGGCCAGAGATGGGAATCAAACCTGGCGCTATGAGGTAGTAGTGTTAACCACTAAGCCACCATGCCACCCCATGCCAAAATAATTATTAATTAATCCTAACTGTGCTAAAGATGTACCAGCAACCAACTAAAGATTATCTAATGGGCTCACAGTATGATTTATTTCTGTGTGCTCAAAGTGACATTTGTTCACACACACATGGCCCTGTTTTCTGGTGGCAAAATAATTTACCCATATATTGCTCAATTTTCATTGAGAACAGGGCTATGGAGACTGCCACTCTCTGCTCCTTTCCCCATGGCAACATCCTGACAAATCGGAGTGTCTACCTGTCCAGTATGCTAAGTCAGCTAAGTAAGCTTGACAAATTAACAGCTCAAGCTACAACTCCATGCATCAGTAACCTCGAGTCATGCTGTACAAATTGTTGTTCATTTTCTAAATTTGGTTTCTTGTGTCCTAGTCCTGATGAGTGCAAGATAAAAGGTTTTGAATGTGTGCCTTTGTTAGCAATATTGAAATTCTGTAGTATAAAGCAATTAAAAATGGTAATATATTTACCTTTTTTTGCTTTGAGTCAGTTTCTTTTTAAACTTTGGTGTACATTTCCTGATGTAAACTTCCCAAATACTATTAAACACAAGAGTACATCTCATTGTCCTCTTCAGAGATTAAAAACCACATACTGTCCAGTCTTTATTAATGGAATATCCATAAGTCTCCAGAACAGAGAATTCCAAAGATTGACGATGCTTTGAATCAAGATCTTTCTCCACTACTGAGTTCTAAATGATTATCTAGCCATCTTGAGACTCTGCCCTCATATTCCAGACTCTCCAGCCAAAGGTAATGACCTCTCAGTATCTAACTTGTTAAGCCCCTTTAAACTTTTCTATGTTTCAAACAAATCACCTCTCATTTTTCCAAACTCCAGAGAATATAAACTCAATTTATTCAGTTTGTCATCATAAGTCAACCCTCTCATCCCAAGGACCAATGTGATGCACCTTTGCTGTGCTGCTTGCAAAGCAAGTACATCCTTTCTTAAATTCTGAGATAGTATTCCAGATGTATAGTTAGAGTCATAGTGGTATACAGCACGGAAACAGACCCTTTGGTCCAACCCATCCATGCCGACCAGATATCTCAACCTAATCTAGTCCCACCGCCAGCACCCACCCCATATCCCTCCAAACTCTTCCTATTCATGTACCCATCCAGATGCCTTTTAAAAGTTACAATTGCACTAACCTCCACCACTTCATCTGGTGGCTCATTCCATGTATGCATCACCCTCTGCGTGAAAAGGTTGCCCCTTAGATCTCTTTTATATCTTTCCCCTCTCACCCTAAACCTATGCCCTCTAGTTCTGTACTCTCCCACCCCAGGGAAAAGACTTTGTCTATTTTGCCTATCCGTGCCCCTCATGATTTTATAAGCCTCTGTAAGGTCACCCTTCAGCCTTCGATGGTCCAGGGAAAACAGCCCCAAACTATTCAACCTCTCCCTTTAGCTCAAATCCTTCAATCCTGGCAAAATCCTTGTAAATCTTTTCTGAATCCTTTCAAGTTTCACAACATCCTTCCGATAAGAAGGAGACCAGAATTGCATGCAATATTCCAAAAATGGCCTAACCAATGTATTGTACAAATGCAACATGACCTCCCAAACCTGTACTCAATACTGTGACCACTAAAGAAAAGCATACCAAACACCTTCTTCACTATCCTATCTACCTGCAACTCTATCTTCAAAGAGCTATGAACCTGCACTCCAAGTCTCTTTGTTGAGCAACACTCCCTAGGACCTTACCAATAAGTGAATAAATCCTGCTGAGATTTGTTTTCCCAAACTGCAGCACCTCGCATTTATCTAAATTAAACTCCACCTGCCACATAGAATCATAGAGATGTACAGCACGGAAACAGACCCTGCGGTCCACCTCGTCCATGCCAACCAGATATCCCAACCTAATCTAGTCCCATTTGCCAGCACTTGGTTAGGTGGGAAGGAAGATGGACAGGTACGACAGGTCATGAGGGCTGTGCTAAGTTGGAAAGTTGGAACTGAAAGTAAGTGGGGTAGGGGAAATGAGGAAACTGGTGAAGTCCACATTGATGCCATGTGGTTGGAGGGTCGCAAGGTGGGAGATGAGGTGTTTTTCCTTCTGGCATTGGGTGGTATGGGTGTGGTGATGGAGGAGGCCCAGGACCTGCATGCCCTTGGTGGAGTGGGAGGGAGAGTTGAAGTTTTCAGCCACGGGGCAGTGGGTTGATCAGTGCGGGTGTCCCGGAGTTGCGTGGATGTATCCGGAGGTTGGTCTGGTGGAAGGTGAGGACCAGGAGGCTTGTCTACACCCGTACTACACCTTCTATATAAATGCTATCCTTTATTCCTAATTCCTCCAATTCCTCCGCATCTACTTCCAGGAGGACCAGTTCCACCACAGAACTGGCTTCCTTCTTGCTTCTTCAACGATGGATTCCTTTTTCAACAACTGCAATTTCCCTTCCCACATGGTTGATGATGCCCTCCAGCATGTCTCATCTACTTCCCACACCTCCGCCTTCGAACCCAAGCCCACCTATCACAACAAAGACAAAACCCCCTGGTCCTTACCTTCCGATCTACCACATCTGTATCCATCCCATCATTCTCTGCCACTTCCACCATCAACAAATGGACACCACCACCTGAGATAATATTTCCCTCCCCACTCCTATCTGTTTTCGGTAAAGACCATTCCCTCCGCGACTCCCTTGTCAGGTCCATGCCCACCCATAAACCCCCAGCTCCCGGCACCTTCCCCTGCCACTGCAGATATTGCAAAACCTGCACCCACATCTCCCCCCTCACCTCTGTCCAAGGCCCTAAAGGAGCCTTCAACATCAATCAGAGTTTTACCTGCACATCCACACGTCATTTACTGTATCCGTTGCTCCCGATGCAGTCTCCTCTACATTGGAGAGGCAGGATGCCTACTTGCAGAGCGCTTCAGAGAACATCTCCGGGACATCCCCACCAACCAACCCCAATGCTCCGTGGCCGAGCACTTCAACTCCCCCTCCCACTCCGCCAAGGGCATGCAGATCCTGGGCCTCCTCCATCGCCATTCCCTAACTACCTGACGCCTGGATGAAGAATGCCTCATCTTCCACCTTTGGACCCTCCAACCACACGGGATTAATGTGGATTTCACCAGTTTCCTCATTTCCCCTCCCCCCACCTTATTCCACTTCCAACCTTCCAACTCGGCACCACCCTCATGACCTGTCCTACCTGTCCATCTTCCTTCCCACCTCCTCTCTCCACCCTCCTCTCCCACCTATCGCCATTACCCTCAGTTCCATCTACCTATCTCTCTCTCAGCTACCTTCCCCCAGCCCCACCCCCCTCCCATTTATCTCTCCACCCCCTCAGCTCACAAGCCTCAGTCCTGCTGAAGAGCTCCTGCTGGAAACATTGATTCTCCTGCTCTTCGTATGTTGCCTGACCTGCTGTACTTTTCCCACACCACACTCTCAACCCATATCATCTAAACCCTTCCTATTCATATATCTATCCAGATGCCTTTTAAATATTACGATTGTACCAGCCTCCACCACTTCATCTGACGGTTCATTCCATACAAGTACCATCCTCTGTTTGAAAATGTTGCACCTGAGGTCCTATTAAATCTTTCTGGTCTCACCTTAAACCTATGCCCTCTAGTTTTGGACCCCTCTACCCTGGAGAAAAGATCTTGACCATTCATCCTATCTGTGCCCCTCATGATTTTGTAAATTTCTGCAAGGCAACTTGATTTATTTGAACTAAGACAGAGCGAAGCTATGCTAAATATTGTGCTGTGATTAGAAGCAAAAACAGAAATTGCTGAAGGAACTCAGCAGGTCTGTCAGCATCTGTGGCGAGAAAGCAGAGTTAATGTTTCAAGTCCAGTGACCCTTCTTCAGAACTTGAATTGAGCAGTGGTTGCCTGCTCAGAAGTTTGAGAGGAGAGCAAGGATGTTTTTCATGATTTGGAGGTGCTGGTGTTGGGCTGGGGTGTGCAAAGTTAAAAATCACACTGCACCACGTTATAGTCCAACAGGTTTATTTGAAAGCACTAGCATTCGAAGCGCTGCTCCTTCATCAGGTGGTTGTGAAGAATAAGTTGTAAGACACAGAACTTATAGCAAAAGTTTACAGTGTGATGTAATTGAAATTATATATTGAAAAAGACCTGGATTGTTTGTTAAGTCTCTCATCTTTTAGAATGACTGTGTTGGTTTCAGTTCTTTCATATTGTAAATCGCAGTACTTTTTTAAAGTTACATTCTCAAATGAACTTTAATAATAGGTGCGACTTTGGCTCAGATAATGCATTTAAAATGTGAGGTGTCTTGTGTGAGACTCTGTGCCCCAAACTTCAGACTGATTCTAATCTAAAAAAGGGATTTACAGAATCTTACATGGATTCATGCAGTTTTTGAGCGACATAAACTGCAAGTACAAAATCACTCCGCAAACTTATGTGGGTGCATGTGTGTATGGGGGTGGGGGGAAGAATGAGTTTGTTATTGTTGCGAGAAATGGGAATGTGTTTAATTGCAGACTGACGAGCTTTTTGACCCAGAGGAATCATATGAAGTGGGAGTTCCTCCCACTCTGACGTCGGCGGTTTACAGGTGTAGGGATTGTGCTGGAAGTTATTGAGGGTTGAAGTGAGTGGGAACAATGTGATCCAGCAGAAAGGGTTTTCGGAAGATGGAGAGCTGGCTGCTTAAATCTTACCTGCTCCTTGTATTGTCCCTTGAGGCAGTCAGGACATCTGGTGCTGGGGACAGCAATGGTAAGTGTGAGAATTCTTAAGTTGAGATTTCTGAAAATGACGGATCTGACGTTGTCTACCGCAGTGCTTTCTTTTCTCTGAGCGTGTGCTGTGTAAAGTTTCTGGTTAATCAAGTGGTGAGAAACTCTGAGCTGTGTGGGCGATGCCCCAGTTCGAATAATCCTGCGAAGGATTCAGATTTATTCATCCAGCTGAAGCGATGCAGTTCGAAAAGTATTCATTTGAGGCTGTTTACGAATTAGCTTACTCAAGAGTGTGATAGTTCTTCAACCACGTTGAGTTAATTGTTAATTTTAGCAAAACAAAAAAACCCCAGAATATTTCTGCTACAGTTCATTTTTTAAAGTAAGTCAATCCGAGAAAGTGACTTCAATTTTAAAGGTTTCATTGTGGTCCAATTCGATATGAATTTGTAAATATCTTACAACAAAGATGTACATTTATGCAACACATTTTCACAAATTTTACAACTTATAAATTTGTCCTCACTATTATGTTGGAAAGGCGGCGAATTTTGCGAAACAACAATGAAATAAAATGATTTTTTTTGTTGCGATATTGATCGAGAGACAAATAATGGCCCAATGCTGGTGATAACTTCCCTCATTCCCTCATACAATTTGTACTGTTCTTCAAGTGGTGTCAAAGAAAATGAATCTAAAAGTAATAAATGTTAAATTCATAAAGATTAAAAATGAATTTCCACCGATTTAAAAAAAAATAAAGCTGACAAATATATTTTGCGATTGACACATTTAACAAACACGAATAATATGCAAAGTGGATAGTTGGTTGCTTCCACAAACTATCACATTTTAAGTTCCAGTAGAAATAAAACCTTTGGAATTTAAATTGGTACCTTTCTCAATCCATTAGTGCATAGGTGTGAATTGTTTTGGGAAGTGGCTGCTGGAAAACTAAAAAGAATAGTGATGTTAAAATGCATTATCAGTGATTGGCTCAGTGACAGGTTTTCTACTGATGTAAATGCAATCACTAGACACATAATTCATGGCCATCCAGTTCAGTTCTTATCCTTTTAATATGTAAAGATTTGGAAAACAAGAATGCACATTTTAAATCTGGGTGTTGTGGGATCATGGGCTAACTTAGACTCATAGAGATGTACAGCACGGAAACAGACCCTTTGGTCCACCTCGAACAGATATCCTAAATTAATTTAGTCCTATCTGCCAGCACTTGGCCCATGTCCCTCTAACCGCTTCCTATTCATAAACCCATCCAGATGCATTTTAAATGTTGTAATTGTACTAGCCTCCACCATTTCTCTGGCCACTCATTCCATACATGTACCACTCTCTGCGTGCAAAAGTTGTCTCTTAGGTCTCTTTTAAACTTTAGGCTCTTAGACTCCCCTCTCACCCTAAGCCTAGTCATGTTGACTATCACTAATCAGTCCTTGCCTTTCCAAATACATGTAAATCCTGTTCCCTCCACCACCGATGTCAGGCTCACCGGTCTATTGTTCCCTGGCTTTTCCTTACCACCTTTCTTAAATAGTGGCACCACGTTAGCCAACCTCCAGTCTTTTGTTACCTTGCCTGTGACTATCAATGATACAAATACCTCAGCAAGGGGCCCAGCAATCACTTCCCTAGCTTCCCACAGAGTTGGATCATGAGGGTTGGTGAGTGAATGTAGGTTTGTGTGAGTTAGCATCCAATTTTGGATAGCATCTTTGGAGAGAAAAGAGTGGCTTTTTCAGGTTGATAACCATTCATCACAGTTAGATTCAGACAGTCAATGCACTAAGAGAATGTTGGACATTTTCTCAAATCAGATAAACGCCTTAAAACTTAATTTGTATGTCAATTTATCTGTGAATGGAGAAGTACATTGGAACTGAACAAAAAAGTACAAACCTACAAGTGTTGGAAGAACCTAAATAAAAATTTTCAGTTAAGGTTCTAACTAAATTTCACCAAACCAAGCCACAAAGAGTAATCACATTTGATGGCAACAATTGATGACATCATAGAGAAAGCACATAATAGTAAACATTTCCTTAACTTGACCTCATTCAGCATATCATCAAATCTAGCTTGTATGCTGTTGAGTGTTACCAGCATTTTCTGTTTTATTTTTGAATCTAAACACTGGCGGTTCTCCTTTGGCCAATGTCAACATGTCCATCAGTAAACAACTCCACAGGATTGCTGTAAATCTTCCAGAAGATTCAAGATATCTTACAATATTCTCCATGTTCATGACTTCTTCATTACAAAAGACTCGCCTTCATAATAAACTCAGCATTTGAGGTTTATCAGGAGATGATCCAGCCTGCATTTCAAAGCATGCTGAACACGAGTAATGACAATGCCAATTGTCGTCACACAATTTCTGCACAAAACAACATCATTGTCAAATTATGTGCTGATACTTCAGTGATTTTGACAAACTGAAATGTGTTACATGCTATACGTAGACCCAGTGGTCACCCCATGTAATGTCAATGACCAGAAACTTCATTTCATGTCAGAAAGCAGACCAAGAAAGAACTTCAGTAGCTACATGACCCTGACATTATTGGAGAAGGTGTGATGATTCCTTAGCTCTCACTCACACAAGAAAGCCAATAATGAGAACTTGAATAGAATCTGCACTGTTAGGCATCAGCAAACCAGGCTTTACAATGTGAAAAAGAGGCCAGCAGCATCTGAGGAGCAGGAAAATCGATGTTTTGGGTAATAACCCCTGGTCCTCACCTTCCACCCTACCAACCTCCGTATACATCGCATCATTCACTGTCACTTCTGCCATCTACAAGCAGGCCCCACCAGTAGGGACATATTTCCCTGTCCATCCATATCAGCGTTACAGAGAGAATATTCCCTCCGCAAGTCCCTCATCAGATCTATGGCCCCCTATCAACAAACACACCACTCCCGGCATCTTCCCATGCCACCACAGGAAGTGCAAAACCTACGCCCACTCTTTCCCCCCCCCCCCCCCCCCCCCCTCACCTCCAGCCCCAAAGGATCCTTCCAGATCTGACAGATATTTACCCATTCCTTCACCAGTGTCATCTCCTGTATCCGCTGCACCCGATTTGGTCTCGTCTATATCAGGGAGACTGGATGCCAACTTGCAGATCGTTTCAGAGACCATCTCTGGGAAACCCACACCAACCAACACCACCATCCCGTGGCTGAACACTTCAATTCCCCCACCCGCTCTGCCGAGGACAAAACAAAATGAGACATTACAACCATTTATGAGGCCTGTGAAAGGATGTGATAAGAAAGCATCTGTGAACTAAACTGCTCACACATTAACAGCTCTCCTCAATGTTCAAAGTGAGCCCGCTGTAGCAACCCCATCGGATATTGTATAATATAACAACTGATTTGTGATCTCACACTCATTTTGAGGAAATATGATGTCGATATGTTACATCATGGTCACCAAGGATTTGTCAACATCAAATAGGGTCATGGAATCATACAGCACAGAAACCAACCTTTCGGCCCAACATGTACATGCTGACCAGGTTTGCTAAACTGAACAAGTCCCATTTGCATACACTTGGTCCATATCCATCTAAACATGCCTATCTTTGTACTGTCATGTGTCTTTTGTATGTTGTGATTGTATTGGCCTCTGGCAGCATGTTCCATATACACAGCACCCTCTCTGTGAAAACGTCCCCTTAGTCTCTTTTAAATCTTCCCCCCTCACCTTAAATCTATGCCCTCTCGGTATGGACTCCCCTAACCTGGGAAAAAGACCTTGGCTGATAACTTGGGGAAACGTTTATGTTCTGAGGAATTGACCACACGGCTGAACTCAAAATTAGTTTGTTTTTGATATTTTAAGCATCCTCAATATTAAATCTGTTTGACCCTGTTGAGTTGTCTGGCCTACTTCTTAGGCCATGGGTTAAAGTTTTAATTAATCTTACAGATTTCCCGCTGGTGAAATCTTCCTTGTTGTCTTTAAAACTGTGCTAGACCCCAATCATGGAAACAGTCACATGAATTATTAACAAAAACAGTCAACCAAAGCTTGATCTGAATTTTGCCTTGTTTGAAATTTCTCTCTGTTTGAAAAGTGACAGCAAAGACCTCTTTAAATTTAAAAACCACCTGAGTTTCAATCATCAAAAAAAAATCACATCCATTGGCTGAGAACTAATGGAGAAGTCAAGAGATTTAAGAATACCTTGCAAAATGTGACATTAGAAAAGAGATAAAACATGGAACAGTGCGGCACAGTACAGGCCCTTTTGGCCCAAGATGGTGTGCCGAACATTTATCTTAATCTAGGATCAACCTAACCTACATACCCCTCAATTCACTGCCGTCCATGTGCTTGCCCAGCAGTCGCTTAAGTGTCCCTAATGTCTCTGACTCTACTACCGCCACTGGCAGTACATGCCACGCACAGACCATTATCTGCCTCTGACATCTCCCCTATACCTTCCTCCAATCACCTTAAAATTATGCCCCCTTGTGACAGCCACTTCTGTCCTGGAGAAAAATCTCTGGCTATCTACTTTATCTATCTACTCATTACCTTGTACAGCTCTATCAAGTCACCTCTCTTCCTTCTTCTCTCCAGTGTGAAAAGCCTAAGCTCACTCAACTTCTCTTCATAAGATAAGCCCTCCAATCCAGGCAGCATTCTGGTAAATGTCCTCTGCACTCTCTAAAGCATCACATCCTTCCTATAATGAGGTGACCAGAACTGGACACAATATTCCAAGTGTAGTCTAACCAGGGTTTTATAGAGCTGCAGCAAATCCTCTCAGCTCTTAAACTCAATCCCTGTGTTAATGGAAGCCAAAATGCTATATGCCTTCTTAACAACCCTGTCAACTTGGGTGGCAACTTTAAGGTATCTATGTACATGGACCCCAAGATCTCGTTGTTCCTTCACACTGCCAAGAATACTGTCCTTAACTTTATATTCAGCATTCAAATTTGACCTTCCAAAATGAATCACTTCACATTTATCCAGTTGAACTCCATCTGCTACTTCTTACCCCAGCTCTGCATCCTGTCAATGTTTTGTTGTAGCCTGCAACAACCCTCGATTCTACCTACAACACCACTTTGTGTCATCGGCAAATTTACCAACCCACCTTTCCACTTCTTCATTTAAGTCATTTATAAAAACTACAAAGAGCAGAAGCCCAAGAACAGATCCCTGTGGGACACCACTGGTCACCGACCTCCAGGCGGAATACTTCCCATGCACAACCACTTGCTGTCTTCTTTTGGCCAGCCAGTTCTATATCCCGATAACCAGATTTCCCTGTATCCCAAACCTCCCAACTTTCTGAGTGACAGTAAAGCACTGTCTCAGTACTGTGTTAAAGTTAAGAGAGGATTTGAGGAAAAACATTTTTTGGAATCTGGAATGCATTGCCTGGGAGGGCTGTAGTGGCTGGAAACCTCACAACTTTTGAAAAGGGTATGGATGAGTACTTAATGTTATAACATTCAAGGCTATGGGCCAAGTACTGGAAATTGTGGGGATAGTGTAGATAGGTTGACGCAGACTTGATGAACCAAAGAGTCCAGTCTGTGTTGTATGACTGACTCTATAAAGTATTGTCTTGAATGCTACCTACTGAAACAAGGCTGACAGGTGCAAAGTAAGAGGATGCAATATCAGGAGGAAAGGGCTGGAAACTCTGATTAAACTAGATAGCTGCAGTTGAAGAGTTAGCAGTAGGGTTTGTTTAATATTCACTGTTGTAATTTCTGTTTCTGTAGTGTGTAAAGATGGGTAGGCAGAGTCAAGATTCAAGAGAATGGGTTTGTTCAGCTGTTCCTTACTGGTGCCCACCTGTTATCAGTACTTTTAAAATGAACCTTTTGTATTCAGAGTTGCATGTATTCTTGTTCATTCATTCATTCATTCATTCACAGGACATGGGCATCGCTGACTAAGCCAGCATTTACTGCTCATCCCTCATTGGGTTAAGTGCCCCAGTTAAGCATTAACCACATTGCTGTGGGTCTGAAGCCACATGTAGAGCAGATCACGTAAGGATGGCAGTTACCTTTTGTTAAAGGAGATCAGTAAACCAGAAGGGTTACCAGATAGTATTCTGGAATGAAGAGTATAAACTGATCATTTGGAACAATGGGAGATTTAGTGATGGTGGATAATAGTTGAAAAGTATCATGAGTAATTTGGTGATGGGAAAAAGAAACCATTCAGTTGTGCATGAAAACAGTTTTGGATCTGAAAAAGAAGAATGAGGAGTATACAGAAGCTTCTGTGCAATTACCCCTTTGGTGTTCCTTGTGCTTAATTGGGTTAAAAGTTCATTCCAGATTGTAGAATTCTAGTCTGGCAATTGCTGATAGCTTATTTTAAAAAAACTCCACTTTTTACTCGAAAAAAGTCTCCCTCTTGCTTCAACTTGCTGTCCTTGCTTTTCTGGTGAACAACAAATGGTGAGATTTGTTGTCAGGATAAGGGAGTGATTTTAATAGAGTATAGAGAGTTGGTTCCCAGAATTCACCTTAATTCAAGCGTTAATTCACTGTAGTCTTCACTTATGGCTCTGGCCACAGGGACATCCTTCCCTGCATGCCGCTTGTTGTTGATCTTAATCTGTAAACTTCATTCTACATTACTTCCTTGAAACTACTCATAGAATCCCTCTGGAGGGAAGCAGGCCATTTGGCCCATCAAGTCCACACCAATCCTCCAAAGAGCATCACACTCAGACCCACCTCATCCCTGTAACCCTGCATTTCCTATGGCTAACCCACATAGCCTGCATATCCCTGGATACTATGGACAATTTAGCATGGCCAATCCATCTAACTTGCACATCTTTGGACTGTGTAGGAGGAAACCAGAGCACCATAAGGAAACCCACGCAGACATGGGGAGAATGTGCAAACTCCACATAGACAGTCCCACCGGGTTCCTGGTGCTGTGAGGCAGCAGTGCTAACCACTGAGCCATTATGCTGCCACTCTTCCTGCCATTGAAACCTTTTCAAGCCAGCTTTTTGAACTGTTCTTTAGACAGCTCTTCTGGGTAATATCTGCTTAGTGCCCAGGCTACCTCTGGAAGCATTTTAGAATGGACAGTCAGCACCCCTTCTGTCCTATCACTACAACATCCAGATTTCTGGCCTTATTCATGTGTCTTTAATGCTGCCAGTATTTTTTGTTATACCTGCTTGGATGCTAGGGACAGGAGTAAACATTAGCATCTGTTCTTGAGGAAATTTATAAGACAGAACAAGCACTCATTACCATTCAATTCTCTGCAAATGCAAACCTTCTGTGAAGAGGAAAGCACAGCTAGATATCCATGAGCAGGGGAAGGATTGTCTCACTTTCTTTGCCAGTACAAAGTGACTTCTCACAAGACTATTGGAAATCCTTCACATTTATAGGTGCATATCCCATGAGCACACATCTTCTTGAGCACTCAATATATGTGATTGTAAGTAGATGCAGAGGAAAACTTAAAACTTAGAGAGAGAGTATGAAAGCCAGGATTTAAAGTACTTGTGAAACTTAATGGTGATGTTGGAAAGCCAATAACCCTTTATGATAACCAACTATTTGTTATCACCAAAATGGATCAGTGATCACCACTAACTGATTTGCAAATCATTATTTAGAACAGATCATTCTTCAAAGCACTGAAACACCATTTGTAAGCATTGAATCCGATTCCAATGTTGACATTCCAGATTAAGATTCTCAGAGACCATCCTGATGCTGTACTCATGAGAAGAAAAATGTTCAACGCAATTAACTGTTTCTGTTACAAAATGAACTATTATCAGTTGGTGAACAAATCTTTTATCTCATTATATATGTTATGAATACATTATTAAATCTGAAAGTGTAATGCACTAAACAGTCAAGTTTATGCTGCAGTTTATTGCTTAAATTTCTGAAAATAAGCCACTTGAAGCATGCTCTGTCTCTCAGTTACTAGCAAAGGGAGTGAGATGCAGGGCATTATAAATTACATTGTTCTTTTTGGCCACTTGATGCTACCTTACACAAAGAGCCACAAGACACAGACTGCTGGGAAGGATAGTAAAGGATCTATATGAAACTGTTAAGGCAGTTCTAAATCTAGATGTCTCTGATTGAATATTTAACTATTTCTGTTTTTTTGCTGAAAAAATATTAACAATGTGAAATCATCTGTTTTATAACTTCCTGTTATGTGTTTACTACTGATGATTACAACCTATAGTTATTGGAAATCCACAGATCTTTTCCAAAAATTTTTGTTGGCTGTTCCTTTACTCAAGGAGGATGTGCACACAATGTTCCAAGTTTTTGTCATGAATTTTTGTGACTGAACAGGCTAATTCTTCACCTTTTTGAGCATATGGTCAGGATGTCCCATGCGATGGTGGGATCCAGAGTGAGGGTTGATGTACTTTCCTTTTTATCTCTGCCATTGCTCTACCTCTTTAAAATGTTTGGACTCAAAATGTGATACAGCTTGATGGATAAGTTGTTGCCATTCGAATGATTAGTAGCAAATTTCACCCAATCGATGTCCTTTTTAAAAATTTGTTCATCGGATGTGCATGTCGCTGGCTGGGCTGGCATTTATTGCTCATCCCTAATTGCCCTTGAGGAGATGGTGTTAAGTTACCTTCTTGAAGTGCTGTCATCCATAGGTTGGAACTATATCCTCAGCTGTTAGGGAAGGAGTTGTAGGATTTTGATCACGTTTCAGTGAAGAAGTGGCTTTGGCTTTGGCTTTGAGGGGAACTTGCAGGTGACGGTGTTCCATGTATCTGCTTCCCTTCTTCTTTCAGATGGTACAAATTGTGGGTTTGGAAGGCATTGTCTAAGGATCCTTACTGTAATGCATCTTGTAGACAGTACAGACTGCTGCCATAGTGCATTGGTGGTGGAAGGACTGAATTCTGAAGGTGGTGCCAGTCTAAATGTGGTGCCAATTAAGTTTTGCCCTGGATGGAGTTCAGTTTCTTGAGTCTCATTGGAACTGCAACAATGGAGATTCCGTTTCATTGCATTCCATCACATTCCTGACTTGTTGAATAGTCAGGAGCTGAGTTGCCCTGGCAGAAACTGAACTGAGCATCATTGAGCAGGTTATTTCTGGGGATTGAATTCTGTGTTCTTGACTTGCGACCTTGGGTTATTCTGCTCTGCGGTGAAGGCTGTTTATGGTTGTTCCAGATGGTTACTTACTTCTGCATTTTGTTTTGTTGAACCAGTCGTCATGATGATGATAATGTTCAAATCCAGTTGTCTGAACACAGGAATCAAATGCACCTGATTTTATTTTATCCCACTATTCTATTCTGAAATTGAGTTGGATTTGTGAAGATTTTCCAGATTGATCATTGAGTTGCATTTGGGATTCCTTGTTCTGGTCTGTCTCCTTTACAGCTGAGGCATTGATCTTCCTCTTTAATTTTTGGATCCTGTAAGATCTTGGTGATAATTGAATGTTCATCAATTGAACAAGTCAGTTATCTGTCCAGGAGGCATCACTTTCCTTGATATGATCGTCACTTAATTGTTGATTTGAACGATTACATAATCCAGGAGATGCAGAGTTTTAATCTAAGATGTCTCCACATGGTTTGGACCTTCCTTCTGGCCATGCTGTGCCCATGTTATCAGCAAAAGGAGATAATTTGCAATTGCTTTTCCCACCCCAGTTTTCCTAATAGTTCCACTCTCCAGACATCAGAGTCACTGACCATCCTGGCATTAAAGTCTTCCAGAAGTATGATTGTTTCTCCTTTTTTTTGAGGTTACAGTAAGGATTCATTGAGGTTGGAACTTTTTTTTTGTAACATCTTCATTAAAATCAAAGTTCAGAGAGAAATGCTGATTTACTGATTACAGCTGATCTTTAGGTATGAGTAGTTGGGACACAGTTGGGGAATTCTGGCAGCACATTTAACATCCTCTTCCCTGTGGCAAAACTAATGTCTGCAAATATTGTACATCCAGGAAAACAAGTTGGCAGTAACAGCAAAAATGAGCTAATGTTCGGCTTATGCCCGAAATGTCGATTCTCCTGTTCCTTGGATGCTGCCTGACCTGCTGCGCTTTTCCAGCAGCACATTTTCAGTAATGTTCAAATGAGAAATGTTCAAATACAGGTCACTACCAAGCTCTGTTCAATTCTCAACCTGAATCCACCAAACACATGCTGGCATCTCCCTGAATGGCAAATGACATTAAGGAAACGGTAAGGGAGAACAAGGCCTTCTCTTCTCACATGTTCTGGCAGCCAGCTATAGGTTCATTTTTTGTCTTGACAGCAATCTGTGTGTGTAGTTACCCTCTTAACAATCTAGGTGGACAAAGTTAAAAATCACACAACACAAGGTTATTGTCCAACAGGTTTATTTGGAAGTACAAGCTTTCGGAGCGCTGAGTGGTGTTTTGTGATTTTTAACTTTGTCCAAACCAGTCCAACGCCGGCACCTCCATGTCATAACAATCTAGATGTGAGAGCTGTATGGAACTGAAGGCAGACAGCACAATAATGTAAATTCAGTCTCATAGAAAACCCGTTGTCTTCTGGAGGAGGCATATCACACAGGTGTCTGAATCTGTTTGTGGAATCTGTTGCAGGGAGCAGCTGGTATCGTGGCTGCTATAATTTCACAGTCTTGGACATCTGGGAGCCAATATTCCAGGCATCGAACTTGATTGGACCTGCTTTCTGCGCAAAGTGTTGTTTTCAGAAAAGGTAAGGTTGATTTCATGCAATTTCAAAGCCTGTATCAAAGAAACTATTTGAAACGTTAACCTCGACTATTTCACATGAATCTACCAAATGCCAATGTCATGTCACCACACTTGCTATCATATCCAATGCAAATAATCCCAATTGGTATTGTGACACAAAATGGATTTCTGCTTTTCAATTTGGACAGCCCCAATTAGCTCGGGTATCAAGAAGGAGCAGCAATTTATGTTAACCAAGTGAAATCTCTTATGTTCTTTGATCAGAATGATCTGTGAAAAACTGGTCTGTATAAGGCAATCTTTGTCACTGAGCTTCATTGTGAGCCCTTGTCAGAAATTCATTTGTGCCACCTGATATCATAACTGCTAGATAGTTTATCGACATGTGCTGGATGTTTGTACTGAATAAAGATAGTTCCTTAACCCTCTGCAGGGAGATTTTATTGGTAGTTCATTCCAGTGTTGCAGAGATAAAACTATAATTTCCAACAGTGGTTGTTTTGTAACAGTCTGGTTGTCATGTATGACCTCCACTAGGAGTTCTTCAGCCATCTTGTACTCTATTAAGGTGTTGAGTCTGTTAATCTTTTATTTGTCTGACTGTCTCAAATAATTAGCTTGAACTTCAAAAAGAGATACTGAGATAACACATGATTTGGAGGTGCCGGTGTTGGACTGGGGTGTACAAAATTAAAAATTACACAACACCACATTATAGTCCAACAGGTTTATTTAGAAGCACTAGCTTTTGGAGCGCTGCTCCTTTATCAGGTGGTTGTGGAGTATAAGATCGTAAGATACAGAATTTATCGCAAAAGTTTACAGTGTGATGCAACTGAAATAATATATTGAAAAAGACTTGGATTGTTTGTTAAGTCGCTCATCTTTTAGCATGACTGTGAGAAACGAAGCTCACTCACTTCAATAATTTCAGTCCGAGACAAGATCTGAATCAGTAGTGTCATTTATTTTGCTCTTGCAAGAGGGATGTGGTGTCTACTGTGTACAAAGGCAGTCATACACACACACTTAATTCAACTAGTACACAATTTATGTAATTTGTTTCCCTTCTCTCCTCCCATTGCTCCTCTCCTGTTTACATCTCCCAGTTCTCTAAGACTGGCGCCCATTACTCTTGTTCATCTCTTGCCTTATCAGGTCTAGTCTGTGACAAAATGCTTATTTCTGGCCTCACAAGGCCGTTTGACCACCTCCCTCTGTGGTCCATTGTTAGGTATATCCTCCTTTGCTACCATCCATTTCCCTTACTTATTATGATCTTATGACCTCATAACTTCTTGGTTTGTTCTTGTTTTTGCAGAAGCGGGAAACAGATGCTTATAACTACTGTTTGTACAGGCATATCTAGCTTAACCCCCTCCCCTCACAGCACCTTATCTATTTGTCTGTAACATCTACCATTGTTTGCAGGCACATTTCATTCTTGTATGCACATCTTAGCTAATACAAAAACAATTATGTATTTCCTTCACATAATTTTCATTCTTGTTGACTCAGCTCTTGGCTGAAACAATTGTACAAGAGTGTGAGTTCATTTACCTTGCATAAGTAATTATGATTGCAGAAGTAACACTACCTATATCCCACAATGACCATAATGGTTTCAGTTTTTTCATATGTAAATCCCAGAATTTTTAAAAAAAGTTTTATTCTGACGTGAACTTGAACAATAGGTGCCATGTCGTCTCAGGTAATGCATTGAAGGTGTGAGGTGCCCTGTGTGACGCTGTCTGCAATTCAATGTCCAATGAGCAACCCTACCGTTATCAAAGTTATTAATAATCTTGAGTAATATTGGTCTTTAATAGAGCAGATGAAGATATATGTGTTTAGGTTAGAGCCGAACCTGTAAAATGTATGTCTTCCGTGTTTGAGAATGATTAGATATGATGCCTCATGAGGAGGCAGTGTCACTAGACTAGTAACCCAGAGTTCCTAATGTTCTGGGGACATGAGTTGGAATCCTACCATTGCAGATGGTGAAATTTGAATACCGTTTTAAAAAAACTGGAATTAAAAGCTCGTCTAATGCTAACAATGTAATCATTGTCAGTTGTCTTAAAAAACCCATCTGGCTCACTAACATGCTTTTCGGGAAGGAAACTGCTAACTTTTACCTGGTCTAGCAGACGTGCGACTCCGGACCCACAGCACTGTGATTGACCCTTAACCTCCCTCTGAAAAAGCCTAGCAAGCCACTCATTTCAAGAGCAATAACACAATAAATGCTGCTCAGCCAGCAACACCCACATCTCATTAATAAATAAAAAGAAAATAAATTATAATCTATAGCAAACTTTATGTTTAGTTTAGGCTATGCCATCTTAATACATGTGTTTTTATAGCCATGATTTAACATCATAACTGTCTTAAAATTACAAACTTGTCTATTAACAAGGAAACTAAAATTAGCTTTGTTGTCTTTCCAATAAAATAGCAGTTTAATCTTAGACTCAGCCAAATATCAGATTATCCGAAGGGGGCTCTCAAGGTCCCGATAGAAACATTACGCCAAGGAGCTGTTTCAACCCTGATCACGTCTTTTGTTTACGGGTACAATGATTAAAAACAAACTCGGCTCACTGAAATGCTGCTGAGGACAGTTCGGGAAAGTCCGGGCACTGTCAGTAAATAACTGACCTCCCACCCTCTCTCTCTCTCCCCCAACACTTCCCCTGGAGTTCTACATAGGGGTGAACCCTTAAATCCCCCTTCCACAGATAATCTCTCCAATGCTGTCCTGCACAAGGCAAAAATGGAACCTGTCAAAAACTTGCAGTGAAAAGTTGGTGTGTGTGGCTGCGTGTGTGTGTGCGCGTGCATTAGTTGGAGACTTAAGCCACAAAGGCAGCAGCAGTCTTACTGTTGGTGTACAGTCCGGCTGCCCTTGCTGGACGGATGGGGGTTGAACGGTAGGTAGGGGGTTGACGGGGTTGTGGGGTTGGGGAGGGTGGGGAGACTGGAGCGTGGGGTAAGTGGGGGGGACCGGGGCATGGGGGCGGGTGGGATTGGAGGTGGGCAGGGAATGGGGCAGATTGGGAGTGGATGGGTTTGGGGGTGGGCAGGGGTTGGGGCTGAGTAGGGGTGGGGGGCGGGCGGCGGACGGGGGGGTGGAAGGGCCTTTTGGGTGCGGAAGGGTTAGGGGTGGGGGATGGTGAGGGCTCACGGCGGTGTGCTGCTACCTAGTCTCCTGAATGGGGAGCAGACTTCGCAGAAACGTCTTGAGACCCAGAGGAAATCAATTAACTGAATAATCAATTATCCAAACGAAATAGTGCCCGCCCATCTCATTCAGATAATCGAGGTTCCTCTGTAATCCATTTTGCAGCTCTTGGCCCATAGCCCTGGAGGCTATGACAAAGCATGCGAATCTCTAAAGACTGTTTAAATGTTATAAGATTTCCTGACCTAGGCATTCTGTTTCAGGAAGTAAATTACAAACTTGTCAACTAAAATGATCATCCTCAACTCTTCTCTTGGCCTTTTACCTTTTGCCATCAATCTATGCCCCCTGGGTTATTGACCCTTCTACTAATCAAAAAGTGCCTTCCTATCCACCTATGCCTCTCACTCTTATACACTCTCAGGGTCTCTGAACCTTTGCTGCTGCAAGGAAAACAATTCCAACCAATCCAGTGATTTCTTTTAGCTTGGATCAAGTCCAGGCAGTATCCTGGTAAATCTCCTCTGTACCCTTCCTAGTACAATCACTTCCTTCCTAAATTATAGTGAGGGGAATGTACTATTCCAGTTGTGGTCCAAACAACAGTTGATACAGTTCTAGCAAAACCTCCCTGCTCGTTGTACTCTGTGCCTTGGCTAATAACAGCTAGTATTCACCCTACTAGGTTTATGAATCTGTAGAAATGCACATTAAGGTCCCTTCGATTGTCAGTAATTTCCAGGATCCTACCATTTATTCCTTGTTAGGTCGCTCCAAGTGCGTTCCCTCACAATTTTCAAGGTTGAATTCCATTTTGTGCATTTGATCAACTCTTGCTATCTATCTATAGCCTGCTTAGTGAGGCTGTGTTCCTCACTAATTATCACCCTACTGATTTTTGTGTATTTACAAATATATTGATCATATTCTCCACATTTATGTCCAGATCTCGAATGCACATCACAGACGTCCAAGCATTGAGCCTTCTGGAGCCCCACTGGAAGCAGACTTCCAGTCACTGAGAAATCATCCCCAGTTTCCTGCCACCCAGCCAACTTAGGATCCAATATCTCAGATTGCCTTCCATGAGCTTTTACAGTCTGCCATGAGAGACCTTATCAAGACCCTTGGTAAAATCCATGTAGACCACTTAAATACATTACCCTCATTAACATTTCTGGTTGCATCCACAAACAAATCTTATTCACCTTTGACAAACATCATCTTATCTTAACAAATCCATGCAACTATTCATGATTAATCCACATCTCTCCAAAGCAGATATATTCTGACCCTCAGAATTCCTTTGAATATAATCATAGATTGGTTCAGCACAGAAGAAAGCCACTCACCTCTTTGTCTCCATGCTGGTTCACTGCAATGCTGCCTCTGCTTGCCTTTTACCTGTGGTCCTTCTTCTTCCTTCTCTGGAGAAATAGACAATTCTCTTTGAAAACTACTTTTGCTCCCAGACAGTGCATTCCATAATTTTAATTACTTGATGTGTATCAAAAACTGTCCTCATGCCACTTTTAATTCTTTTGCCATGCATTTTACATTTGTGTTATCTGGGTCATGATTCTTCTGACAATGCAGAAGTTCTCCCCATCTAATCTGTTTAGATTCCCCGTGATTATACAGTCATGCAGTCATAAGGCAGTGGAAACAGACCCTTGGTCTAACTTGTATAACCAATTTTCCCAAACTCAACTAGCCCCATCTGCCTGAGTTTGGCCCATACTCTCCTAAACCTTTGCTATTCAGTTACCTTCCTTTGAAGATTGAGTGCAAATTGAAAATCACATTTGTTTTGGTTACTGTAGCAAATCCAGATAAAGTTGCATGAAGAATAATATTTTACTTTAACTATAGTGCTGCTTTTAATTTTAATTTTGCTTATATATTAAATACTGAAGGCCAAGTGCATCTATTTGTATATATTTACTGCGTGATAGTGACAATAGGATAATAGACATTGAATATCACAATGTGTCCCAAGTAATAATCTCTCCAACATTGTCTTGTGCAGGACAAACATGGAACCTGTCAAAAACTTGCAGTAAAAGGTTGTGTGTGTGTGCACTATTTGGAGACTTGCCCCACAAAGACAGCAGCAGCAGTCTTGTTGTTGATGTCCAGTCCAAATGCACTGGAGGGGGGGGGGTGGGTGGGTGGGGGTGGACAGGCAGGGGCTTGTGCGGGGTTGGGTGGGGTTGGACTAGGTTGGGGAGACGGGGGTGGATTGATTTGGGGTTGGGGGGGTGGGGTTGGACTGGGTTGGGGGTTGGGGGGGAGTTGGACCAGGTTGGGGCAGGGGGCAGGGTTGGACAGGGTTGGGGTTGGGGGGCGGGATTAGACAGGGTTGGGTGGGTGGGTGGGGTTGGACCGGGCGGGGGGGCAGGGTTAGACAGGGTTGGGGTTGGGGGGGGGCGGGGTTGGACAGGGTTGGGGGTTGGGGTCTCACGTGCTGTGTGCTGCTGCAGTCTCCTGAATAGGGAGCAGACTTTAAAACTCCAAGCCCCAGAGGAAAGCCATTTAATCAATTTTCCGAATAATCAATTATTCGAACAAAATAGTGCCTGCCCATCATGTTCGGATAATCGAGTTTCCACTGTATTTTGAAATGAGCATAAGCTATTTTCATTGGTAATGTTTTGTAGTGTGGAGTATTAGTCTAATTTTGTTTAATATTCTTGCACTCTTCCCACTGTGGACATCTTCGTTTCTGAGCATTATAATATAAAATTGAACTGTTTGATTCGGCTGTTCAGTTGAAAATGGTTTCTCTGAGTGGAGGCTTTTGTTTGCAAAAATATAGAAACGGTATTATTCTGTACAGAATAGCAAAAACATCAAATGATCTGAAGAGAGTCACAAAAAAGTGTGAAAAGTAGTTTTCAAACTTATTTGAACACCTTCATAAGTTTCTGTCTTTAAATTTTGATCACTTAACTTTTTTTAACTTTTGCTCATGGGGCACTAAGGTGAGCTGGCTGAACATAACATACTAAAGGTAATTAAGCAAATGATTATGTGTGAAGGACAATCATCACCTAATTGACCTTTCATTCTTGTAAACATTTCATACATGTTTGGTGAGAACAATCAGCAAGGAATTTATTTAACCCCTAAATGTAGATGAACATAATTCCAGAATATCGTTTTATCTATACCTTTGATTAATCAGACAGAGCTGAATGACAGATAACTTTCAATGTATCACTTTATCTGAGGCAGTTTCTTAAATCTATTTTCTTTCTTTCTTTCCTTCTTTCTTTCTTTCTCTCTTTCTCTCTCTCTTTCCTTCCTTTCCTCTCCTCCCTTCATGTGAAATATTCCTACACTCTAATATTTCACTGAATCCTCATTCTAAAATTAAGGCTGATCATAGCCTCTTAATTTCTGAGTTTGCAAGAGCCCCATACTCTTTGTAGCTCACTTCTTTTCTGTTTTTGCGTATCCTTCCTAAATTATAAATATTCTTGAATAATCATTTCCTGATCTTCGTCACCCTGCAACCATGTCTCTGTAATGGCAACTAAATCATGCCCATTTACTTCTACTTGTGATTTTATATCATGATATATTTGGGGGCGAAAGCTGCTTGCATGTAGATTGAGAGCCATTAATATTCTCTTTTCAAACAGTATTCTATATTCTGATCCTGTTTGAGACTTGCCTTCACTTCATCTGTTCTATAGTGTGGTTACTATTTTCTACTTTGTGTTACCAGTTTTGTTTTTCTTCAGTTTGAGCTTCCCCTTGAGTTTCTATGCTCCAGCCAACACTACTAGCAAATCTGTGTGTAGATGTTAGTTCCAGTCCACCCATCTTAATACGGTACCCCTTCCACAGAACCAGTCACAATACCTCAGATATGCTAGTTGTATAGCCACACGTTTGATCACTCAATCCTCTTATTTCTATACTCAGTAGCACAGAGCACTGTGTCACCTTGAGATTACCACTTGAGATCCTGCAGTTGATTTATGAAATCCACAGCTCAAGCTTCTACAGCTGCTGGCATATTCTGCAGATTTGTTTGTCTACAACATATGCTACAGCTGTGACTTCTCATGTGCCAAAGCATCCACACTCCACTTGGAACCTAGTAGCTCTGCCTTAGCTTTACTTCAAATAAATAATTTGTAAAGTTGAGTAACTTATCAGTTACTTACACCTGCAGGGGATTGAGCAGGGCCGTGGGACCTGCTGGCTCACTCCAAAGAGAACCTGCATGGACTCAGTGGGTTGACTGGCTTTTTTTCTGTGTAGTATAATTCTATGATTCATGTGAATCTTAACTTTATTAAAATGTGATGTTGTTAATACACCACTTTTACGTTTTAAAGATGTGTATTAAGCATTTTTTTTAACTGTGAACAGAATAACCTCCTGCTGCTAGTTTGGGGGAAATGACGAGCTGGAAGTCTGTGATCTTCTGCTTGTAACAGAAATTTTACACATTGAGCACCTTTGTAGAAGTATTTGTAGCTTACGGAATTGCACTTCATGGTGCAGAACGAACCTCGTTCTGTATTGAGGAAACATAAATGGACCGTTATGGAAGGGTGAATGTGATCTTAACTTTTGACAAATTGTATCAAATTTCATTTTTTACTTTAGTTTTCTAGAACGATATAAATCTCCAGAATGTCCTAATAATGCAACAAAAATAGAATAGCTGTTAATTTCCTTTGTTCTCTTAACGATAAATACATTTGTGGGACAGCTTTATTTATGTTGCAGGATTAGACAATGGCCTACTTGTAATGCAGATACCATAAATTGATTATGGTTTAACTATATTTGTAGAATGTGTCTATTCGCAACTTTTGAGTAAAAGATAGTTACTTCATTCAGTTACAGAGTGTTCTAGCTAAGAGTCATTAGAGTAAGAGTTCTGTCATTCGTTTCTTAGATATTGAGTAACCCATAGTGTAACATGTATATGATTTCCAATTTTATGTCTACTTTTTCTCAAGAGATTTCCATAACATCTTCCCTGTATAAGAACCAAGTTAATGTGTTCCTATCTGGATTTTGGACAGATCTCTCATTGCATCACCATTTCTCCCCTGTTTATCTCACGCCATAATTAGGTTTATTTCTTTCTTCAGTCTCACCCCCTGCTGTCTCCATCTGAAATTTTATAGTGCCACCTCTCTCCATTATCAAGGCTCAACTCTTCAGCCTTAATTTCCTCACGCTTCAGAAATGTTATTATTATCTCTGTCTTGAAATATCTATCCTTGATCTTTTCATCGGTTCTAACCAACTCTCTTATTTCTCTTCCCCTAAGGTACTTGAACTTAGCTTTGCCAGTCAATTGCATAATTGTTTCTCTCATTGGTCTTTGTTTAACTCCTTTCTCTTAGTTTTTGCATGTTCATAGCATCAAGGTTGTTAATTACTTCTTTGGAGACCAACAACTAAGGTGCATTGTTTTCACATTGTCTTCTTTGATAACTTCATTCTCCTCCTTCACCATCTTTGGCTCAAGTCTGTGATACTACTTTGTGCCAATTCTATTGGT
Organism: Chiloscyllium plagiosum; assembly: GCF_037043375.1. Classification (NCBI taxonomy): domain Eukaryota; kingdom Metazoa; phylum Chordata; class Chondrichthyes; order Orectolobiformes; family Hemiscylliidae; genus Chiloscyllium; species Chiloscyllium plagiosum. The sequence continues at coordinate 58,777,535 of NW_028270143.1, forward strand.
CTCATATATGGCTTGTCCTCTTACCACCACACGACCTTTTTAGCAAAGTTATATCAGTGCACCTTTACTTTTCTTCCACTCTTTGTTTAACTGTTAATCTTTAGTGACAATCGTCATATGTTTCTGAGTAATACAGTCAGGACTTCTACTTCACCAACATCAGTTCTTTTAACAAACCAGACAAAATGTGATGTTGTCTAACAGGAAGGATGAGGTGGATAATGGCTAAACATTGATCAAGGTAGATTAGCCTTGGGAAATGCAAAGGTAGGGTAATGGGAGTGAGTTTGAGGGGTGGAATGCTGTTCAGAGGATCATTGTGGATATAATGGCATGCTTCCACAGTGTAGTTATTTTATGACCTTCATATTTTTATTCTTCTATATATTGACTTGTATCTTCTCTTATATAGTAAGCATTGGAATAATGGAACAGGAATAGCCCATTGAAGCTGATCTGCTGAAATATCATCTCAATGCCAATTTCCCAAGCTACCTCCATGTCCATTAATGTTATTAGTTTCCAGAAATTTATCAACTTCAGTCTTGCCTTTGCTCAATGACTGAGTTTCTATAGTCCTGTAGGGTAGAGAATTCCAAGGCTTATCCTAAGATTATGGCCCCTCGTTCTAGAATTACCAGTCAGGTGAAATGTCTAATCTGTACCCATGCTACAATGTCCTATATGGATTTTATAAGTTTAAATGAGATCACTCCTTATTCTTTCAAGCTGTAGGGAATAAATTCCGGTTTCCTTAACCTCTTCTCATAAAGCAATTAATCAGGTGCACCCTCATTGGATTCCCTCAGTGTTATCCTTTCTTATGTAAGGAGATCAAAACTGTGCAGTACTCCAGGTAATGTGAGATTTCATCAAGGCTATAGATGACTGCAGCAAACCATCTTTATTCCAGTACTCAAATCTCCTCAGAATGAATGCCAACATATTGTTTGCTTTCCTATTCCTTACTATGCCTGCAGCTAGTTTTCAGTGATTCATGGACCAGACCCTAAGATTGCTTTGGACATCTGCATATTCTAACCTCTCATCATTTAAGAAATGTTCTGGCCTTTCAGTTTTTTTCTACCAAAGTGCATAATTTGAACTTATTCACTTTATGTTCCACCTGCCATGTTTTAGCTTATTCACTGAGCCTGTCCAAGTTCCCTTGCACCCTCTTTACAACTTATAATCCCATCCAATTTGGGGTCATCAGCAATTCTGGATATAGCGAGTTTTGAGAAGATTTGTAGCTCAGGTTGAGGTTCTGGATGTAGGCTTGCTCACTGAGGTGGGAGGTTAATTTCCAGATGTTTTGTAACCCTACTAGGTAACATTTTCAGTGGGCCTCAGGTGAAGCAGTATACATGATTCCTGCTTTCTATTTATATGTTTGGGTTTCTTTGGGTTGGTGATGTCATTTCTAGTTCTTCTTCTCAGGGGGTGGTATATGGGGTCTAACTCGATGTGTTTGTTGATAGAGTTCCAGTTGGAATGCCATGCTTCTAGGAATTCTCGTGCATATCTCTGTTTGGCTTGTCCTAAGATGGATGTGTTGTCCCAGTCAAAGTGGTGTCCTTCCTTCCTTATCTGTATGTAAGGTTACTGCTGAGAGAGGATCATGTCATTTTGTGGCTAGTTGGTGTTCATGTATCCTGGTGGCTAGTTTTCTGCTTGTTTGTCCAATGTAGTGTTTGTTACAGTTCTTGCATGGTATTTTGTGTCTGCATGGACAAGTTGGGTTAAAGGGTCAGTTTCTGCGCTGTGTGACTGTATAAGTCATGTTTAGGGAATGCAGTCAGAATCAAGTCCACTGCGCCACAGGTCACTCAGCTGTACAGAAGGGGATTAGGAAGAGTGGAAGAGCCATTGTGATAGGGGACTTTTTAGTTAAGGAGACAGACAAGTCTGCAGCTGAAAACCCATCTCCAGGATGGCATGTTATTTCCCTTGTGCCAGAGTCATGGAAGTCACAGAACGGCTGCAGAACAGTTTTGAGGGAGGATGAATAACCAGAGGTTATGGTCCATGTAAGATCAATGATTGTTTAGTAAATTAGATGAGGCCTTGAAAACACAGTTTGAAAAGCCAGGAAGGAGACTGAAAGGCAAACCTATAAAACAGTGATTTCAGAATACTCCCAAACACATGCATTAGAAACAAAAAGAACAGTGATTGAACATGTGGTTGGCAAAGCAGTATAGAAGAGCATACATCACATTTCTGAATATTGTGGCCAGTTCTGTAGCAAGGTTGCAACTTGGCAGGCCTGATGCTAACAAACCTACAGGGAGACTTGCTCATTTGGATATAGAAAAATTAAACTTTATTAAGAGGGAGAAGGGAACTCAAGACGGAGCTTAGATTGATAAAAAGCAAAACAATTATAAAGTAAACAGTTGTAAGCAAAAATAGATAGACAAAACAATGTCAAGTATCAAATAAGATCAACATTGGGCATAATATTAAAAAGACTGAATTAAAATTACTATCGGAATGTGTGTAGCATTCAAAAATGCTTGATGATCCGATTGCATAAATTGAAGTAAATGGATCTGATTTAACTGCTAATACAAAGACATGGCGACAGGATAACTGAGCTTAGGGACTAAATATTTAAGGATATATGGTAATTAGGAGGGAAAAGATGATGGGGTGGCATTTCTAATAAGGGATGACATCAGTACATTAGTAAGAAAAGATGAAAAATCAAAGGATCACGACGTAGAATAAGTTTGGGGAGAGCCAAGAAACAGCAGGGGAAAGAAAACATTGGTGGGACCTATTTTCGGAACACCTAGTTCCAGTATTGATGTTAGGGATTGTATGCATTAGCAAATTAGAGATGTGATGTATAAAATAAAGTAATGACAAGCAAATCCAAATTGGTTTGAGCAAAGTCAGCATTAATGCTGTGGAGGATGAATTCTCGGAGTGTGTATAAAATGTCAACAAGGGATCAGACTATTTTGGAATTGTACAATGGGTATGGGATAACTAATAACCCCATAAAGAAACCTTTGGGAAATTGTAGCCATATACAACATAACTTTACGTGAAGTTTGAAAGGCGACATAGTTCATTCGAGAACTAGAGTCTAAAATCCGAGCATATGAAACAATTAGAATAAGAGGGGGATGTTGACTACAGTGTAATAGGAAAATACACAAAAAGATTGGATGGTAGACAGGCAGAAGTTAATATACAAAGAAATACTACAAAGTTTACAGATATATTTCCTTCAAAAGCACAGACACCCAGAGACAGGCGAATCAACCATGGTTAAAGTAAGAGGTTGAAGATAGCATTAGGTCAATGAAGTGGTTTATAAGAATGCCAGAAATACTGATGGGCCTGAGGATTAGTAATTTAGTACCCAACAAAAGAGGACCAAAGAATTGAAAATATATGAATATGTGCATGCAAGCTAATCAGGAACATGAATGAGGACTATAAAAGCACCAATTAACATTAAAGTTAGAATTAGCTTTATTGTCACATGTACTCAAATCAGCACAGTAAAAAGTTTACAAGTTGCCATTTACAGTGCCATCTTAGGTATAAGTACATAAGTACAAATTCTTTGGGGAAAAATTGCATGAAAAATAAGAAAATAAGAAGTCCAGCGTTGCAGATCACAGGAATAAACTTAGAAAAATAGAGAAATAAAACTTAAATAGCAGTATTTCCAGCCTAGTGCTCACTAGCACCTAGCCTCTAGTCTGGGCCAAATCTTGACTCTAGACCCTACCAGACTTTACCTCAAGGCACTCATGTCCTGGAGACCACTTGAATCACCTCAAATCTCAAAAATATGGAAGGAAAGAGATTAGCAAGGATTAATGCAGACACATTGCAGGTGGGAACAGGAGAATTTAAAAAGAACAGGGTGGAGAAACCACATAGTCACTTTACATTTGTTTTCATGGAAAAAGGATAAAGAAAATTTCCCAGAAATACTCGGTGACAAAGGGATTTGAATAATTTAAGAAAGAGCAAAAAAAATTAGGATTTATAATCCAGCCCTTGAAAAAGTGGCTGGATTCAGGGTTGATAAATCTCCTGGACCAAATAATCTTCATCCCAGAATATTGAAGGGATTACCAATAAAGATAATGGATATATGCTGGCTAGCTTCCAAAATGATTTAGATTTTGGAAGGGTTTCTGCAGATTGGAAAAGTGACAAATTTAACCCCACTATCAAAGAAGTGATGAAGAGAAAGAGAACTACAGACCTATCAGCTTGATATTTATGGTAGGGAAAATGTTACAATGTATTCTAAAGAATTTGATAAATTTAAAATTTTAAAAATAATGGTAAAATTGGGCAGAGCCCACATGGATTTATGACAGGGAAATCATGTTTGACAAACCTTTTGGAGAGTTTTGAGGATGTTATTGTAGCATAGACAAAAACCAATTGGTGGGTTGTATTTGGATTCTCAGGAGGCTTTTGACAAAGTACCACATAGGAGGTGAGGAAATAAAGTTAGAATGCATGGGATTGTGGAGAAATATAGTAATATGAATTGAGAGTTAGTTACTAGATAGAAAGAAGAGAACATGAAGAAGGGAATCATTCTCAGGTGGAAGGTTGCTAAAGGTCAGTAATAGGTCAACAACTAGCTGTAATCCATGTAAATGATTTGGATATGGAACAATTGTAACATATCCAGAACTCTGGATGTAGGTTTTGCTAGCTGAGCTGAGAGGTTCATTTCCAGACGTTTCATCACCCGACAAGGTAACACCTTCAGTGGGCCTCAGCAAAGCAGTATACATTATTCCTGATTTCTATTTATATGTTTGGTTTTCTTTGGGGGTTGGTGATGTCATTTCCTGTGGTGATGTCAAGTGGTGAAATCATTTCTGTCGCTTTTGCCAGAAACATTGATTTTCCTGCTCCTTGGATGCTGCGCTGTGCTTTTCCAGCACCACTCTAATCTAGACTCTAATTTCCAGCATCTGCAGTCTTCACTTTTGTCTGGTTGACAGAACCTGTCCTACCTGTGGGTTCTCTGTAGGGACTGCAGGTAAAGTTATTTATTAAGATATCTGCTGGTCTTATCCCAGGTTCTCGACTATCAGCTCGGTTTACTTGGAGAAAGATGAACAAATTTCAGCACGGAATTCCATTCTTGTTCAAAGTCCTGTTTTTCCTCTTGATGTATTGGTTTTGGTGTTATTAATGCTACTTCTGTTTTGAAGTACAACTTCACTTTTTTTAGAAATTCCAATCCTGAGATTTTTGTTGTCATAGAATCATAGAGTCAGACAGCATGGAAACAGACCCTCCAGTCCAACCAGTCCGTGCAGACCATAATCCCAAACTAAACTAGTTCCACCTGCCTGTGCTCGGCCCATATCCCTCCAAACATTTTTTATTCATGTACTTATCCAAATTTCTTTTAAATTTTGTAACTGTACCCACATCCACCACTTCGTCTGGAAGTTCAAACCACACACAAACTGGTGTAAAAAAATTGCCCCTCATGTACTTTTTGAATCTTTCTCCTCTCGCCTTAAAGATCTGCTCCCCCAGTCTTAAACTTCCCTCATCCCTGGGAAAAGACTCTTACCATTAACCCTTTCTATACTCCTCATGATTTTATAATCCTCTATAAGGTCACCTCTCAACCTCCTGTGCTCCAGTGAAAAATGTCCCAGTCTATCCAACCTCTCCTTACAACTCAAATCCTCCATTCCTAGCAACATCCTGATCAATCTCTTCTGAACCGTCTCTAGCTTATTATTATTATCATTAATATTAATAATAATATCCTTTTGTCCTTTGTTCCATTTCCAATTTGAGGGCTATTTGAAATTTTCACCTGTGATATCTTAATAACTTTAGCTCTTGTCCATCCCACCACCACCACTACCACCAAAAGAGATCTTTTTCCCCAAGTGCATTAAATACATCTTTTGGATCTCTCCTGGAAAACGTGTCTCCTGTATATGATCAGGTAAAGTTATCATTATTCCTTCATTGATGTGTCATTCATGTCACTGCTTAATACAACTACCAGACACTCAGGTAGTTGTGATGCTTTCATTGTTGTCAACGCAATCTGTACAAAATCCTTTCTTTGTAGATGGAAAGAAACTAAATTATAAATTTTTTTCTCACTGGGTATCAGGAGCAATCATTGCTGTACTGGTCACTTACCCCCTTATGAAGAAAGTGAGGTCTGCAGATGCTGAAGAAGGGCTTATGCCCGATACGTCGATTCTCCTGTTCCCTGGATGCTGCCTGACCTGCTGCGCTTTTCCAGCAACACATTTTCAGCACTTACCCCCTTATGGCAGGTGTGAACCAGCACGAAGAGAATTGTTTTCTATAGTGAGTAATTTTATATTTGGAATTGACTTCCTGAAAAGATGGTGGAAGGGAGATTTTTACATGGCTCTGATGAATGAGCACAAGTGTGAGATGAACAGGTCTTTCAAGAACTGACACAGAAAGGATGGGCCAGAAGACTTCCTTCTCCACTTGATTCTGTCATTTTATGAAGTTAGTTTGGCTGTGAATACTAAAGTTTTCTAGGCATAATTCATTAAGTTTATTAAGCTGCACACCATGGTTGAGAAGTATTAGCACTATTTTAATTTTACAACACAAAATGTTGTAGGATGGATGATCATGTCTGCTGCATGCATGGGACTGGTTAGATCTGTTGACCAGCATGTGATTCAGAATAACATCTACTGCACCAGAATTGATTTCCACTCTGGCTGAGGGACACCTGCAACCTGACTGCTACCCCTACTCCCAGGAGAGTAAGGTAAGGGCAAACCATGCCTGAAAGAAACAGTCAAAGAAACAACTCAGGATGAAGCAAGAGCAGGCAAGCAACCAAGGATCTGCCCTCAGTTAAAACAGATATGAATGAATGAATAAATATATATGAATGAAAGCCCCATGTGTGAAATGCAACTTTGATATGAAAGAAATTAAACAAACATATTAATATATCTTCAACTGAGCATGATATAAAAACTAAGAAGCTTTTACAATGGGCGAGCCACTAAGCCCTGTTTTTGTTCTAAAATATTTGTGGTTTAGTATTAATGATGGATGAAGCGAGGGACCATCTTCCTCCTTAACGCTATCCAACTTTATGACAGGGCATAGTGAAAATTAGTCCTTTTGCATAGAGTAAACTGCGCAGTTATATGCCCATTTCCAGAGGCTATGGTTGACAAGAGAGAAACATAATAGAAAATCCAAAGATCTTACAAGGACAAATAGTCCAAAAAAAGAGAGCTGGTAGAGAAGTGATGATGTTGATCAGAACCAAATTAGAGATCTTTCAGTGGAGGTAGAACTAACATACTGAATGACTACCATAAACTGGTTGGGAGAGACTTTGCCGAAGTAGTTGTTAGCAAGAACGGTCCTCAAAATTGGATGAAAAAATTCTAGAAAGCTGGAATTACTTGAAATAAATAAGCCATCTTGTCCAAGGGGAATATATGAGAGGTTATTGAAAGGAGGAACAGAAATTGTGCTGAAATACTGACTACAGTCTCTTAACCTACTCAGGTACAGAGATCCTGGGTATTATAGGTTGAGGAGAAAGTGAGGACTGCAGATGCTGGAGATCAGAGCTGAAAATGTGTTGCTGGAAAAGCGTAGGTCAGGCAGCATCCAAGGAGCAGGAGAATCGACGTTTCGGGCATGAGCCCTTCTTCAGGAATGAGGAAAGTGTGTCCAGCAGGCTAAGATAAAAGGTAGGGAGGAGGGACTTGGGAGAGGGGCGTTGGAAATGCCCCTCCCCCAAGAATGTCAAGGTGAGGGTGATTGGCTGGAGTGTGGGTGGGGGCGGAGAGGTCAGGAAGAAGATTGCAGGTTAGGAAGGTGGTGCTGGGTTCGAGGGATTTGACTGAGACAAGGTGGGGGGAGGGGAAATGAGGAAACTGGAGAAATCTGAGTTCATCCCTTGTGGTTGGAGGGTTCCTAGGTGGAAGATGAGGCACTCTTCCTCCAACCGTCGTGTTGCTATGGTCTGGTGATGGAGGAGTCCAAGGACCTGCATGTCCTTGGTGGAGTAGGAGGGGGAGTTGAAGTGTTGAGCCATGGGGTAGTTGGGTTGGTTGGCCTGGGTGTCCCAGAGGTGTTCTCTGAAACGTTCCGCAAGTAGGCAGCCTGTCTCCCCAATATAGAGGAGGCCACATCGGGTGCAGCGGATGCAATAAATGATGTATGTGGAGGTGCAGGTGAATTTGTGGCGGATGTGGAAGGATCACTTGGGGCCTTGGAGGGAAGTAAGGGGGGGGAGGTGTGGGCGCAAGTTTTGCATTTCTTGCGGTTGCAGGGGAAGGTGCTGGGAGTGGAGGTTGGGTTGGTGGGGGTGTGGACCTGTCGAGGGAGTCACGGAGGGAGTGGTCTTTTCAGAATGCTGATAGGGGAGGGGAGGGAAATATATCCCTGGTGGTGGGGTCCCTTTGGAGGTGGCGGAAATGATGACGGATGATATGATGTATATGGATGTTGGTTGGGTGGTAGGTGAGGACTAGTGGGGGTCTGTCCTGGTGGCGATTGGAGGGGCGGGGCTCAAGGCCAGAGGAGCAGGAAGTGGAGGAGATGCGGTGGAGGGCATCGTTGACCACGTCTGGGGGGAAATTGCGGTCTTTGAAGAAGGAGGCCATCTGTGTTGTACGGTATTGGAACTGGTCCTCCTGGGAGCAGATGCGGCGGAGACGAAGGAATTGGGAATATGGGATGCCCTTTTTACAGGGGGCAGGGTGGGAGGAGGTGTAGTCCAGGTAGCTGTGGGAGTTGGTGTTGATTCGGTCGCCCGAGATAGAAATGGAAAGGTCTAGGAAGGGGAGGGCGGAGTCTGAGATGGTCCAGGTGAATTTGAGGTTGGGGTGGAAGGTGTTGGTAAAGTGGATGAAGTGTTCAACCTCCCCGTAGGAGCACGAGGCAGCGCCGATACAGTCATCGATGTAGCGGAGGAAAAGGTGGGGGGTGGTGCCAGTGTAGCTGCGGAAGATGGACTGTTCCACATATCCTACGAAGAGGCAGGCATAGCTGGGGCCCATGCAAGTGCCCATGGCTACTCCTTTCATTTGGAGGAAGTGGGAGGATTGGAAAGAGAAGTTGTTCAGGGTGAGGACCAGTTCAGTCAGTCGAAGGAGGGTGTCAGTGGAAGGGTACTGGTTGGTACGGCAGGAAAGGAAGAAGCGGAGGGCTTCGAGTCCTTCGTGATGGGGGATGGAGGTGTACAGGGACTGGATGTCCATGGTGAAGATAAGGCGTTGGGGACCGGGGAAGCGAAAATCATGGAGGAGGTGGAGGGCATGGGTGTGTCCCAAACGTAGGTGGGGAGTTCTTGGACTAAGGGGGACAGGACCGTGTCGAGGTATGCAGAGATGAGTTCGGTGGGGCAGGAGCAGGCGGAGACAATGGGTTGGCCAGGGCAGTCAGGTTTGTGGATTTTGGGCAGGAGGTATTATAAGTTGAAACAGAGAGTATTATAAAAGTGGGAAGTTATTCTAAACTTATACAAAACCCAAATTTGACCCTATTTGGTGAACTGTGCCTCAGACTTTATGAAGGGAATTTGGAGAGGGTACAGATGAAATTTATTAGAACATTTCCAGGTGTGAAAGACTATAATTTATGGATAGACGAGAAAAGCTATGATTATCCTCCTTCAGATTGAAAAGGCTAAGAGGAAATTTGATTAAATGATTGAAAATTGTGAAGTGTTAAAAGGATAAGGACAGAGAAACTGCTTCCAATAGCTGAAGGTTTGAGAACCAGAAAACACAAATTTAACATGTTTGCATCAAAATGTTTTTACCAATGACATATAAGGATTTAATGCATTGCTCAGTAGAATGGTACTGATTCAACAATAGCATTGAAAAGGGAATTGGATAAACACTTGAAGGAGAAAAGTTGCAGTGTTATAGAGAAAGTACATATAAATATGACAGATGAGATTGCTTTTTGGAAAAAAGTGCAAACCTAAAAGGAGCCAACTTACCTCATTCTGTGCTGTGATTCTGAGTGTCAATTATTCTATATTCTTGGGATATTCTTGTCTTCAGTTATCTCTTTCTTCAGGAAACATTTGACTGCTAGCTTCGAACCATTCTGGCTGCTATGCTGTTTCCTTTTAGCCCTGTTTAGAATTTGCATTCATCCAAGCTTGCTTTGTGGAGGTAGACTTGAAAAAAGCTTTCTTTCCAATTGCCAATTTTGAAAAAAAACTATTGAGGTTCCCAAATATTGACACTCATAAATTGTCTGATTATATGGCCCAAAAGTCTTACATTTTTATCTCCCTAACCTTGATTCTGGGTAATTCAAGATGGAGAAAGGAAATATTTCTGGCTGTTACAGGCTGCTCCTTTGTTTGAGGTATTGTGGGTGTTGGAGGTGATTTCCTCGAATTTCAGGAGCAGCAATTACTATTTTATATGTTGCATTTAGATTTAGATTAGATTAGATTAGATTAGATTACTTATGGTGTGTAAACAGGCCCTTCGGCCCAACAAGTCCACATCGACCCGCCGAAGTGCACCCACCCAGACCCCTACATTTACCCCTGCACCTAACACTACGGGCAATTTAGCATGGCCAATTCACCTAACCTGCATATTTTTGGACTGTGGGAGGAAACCGGAGCACCCAGAGGAAACCCACGCAGACAAGGGGAGAATTGGAACTTTGGAGAAAAAAAAAGTCAAGACAACAGCAATTTTAAAAGGGATAGGAACTGACAAAGGTGAGGTCATTGCAGGAGAGAGAGACAGAAAGAAACCCACATTGCTAACTGACACAGCGGTGAACCTGCACAGTTACATGAATTCAAACAGCAAAGGCAGTATCATTGGATGTCAGAGTGCATTTGGGAAAATGAACAAACAGTGAAATTCACAACTGATCTTGGAGGGATCTGTTTGGGAGAGGTCATAGGACAGAAACAGACAAGTGGATATTTTTAACTGTGGCCTTACAGTAAGTCTGCAGTAGTGAGTAGAGTGGGTTCTTATATGTATATGTTTTATTGAGATATGTCCCTTGATTGAACTTAAAAATATAAGCCATAAGTATTAGGTTAGCCTGGAGTAGTGTTTTATAGAGGAATAAGATAGTGCTATTTTCAGGATTGTGAATTGGAAGAAGGAAAGATGGCCTTTATTAGAGTGCTATGCTCTTCTTGTCGGACATGGGACTTTAGGGAGAGTTTACATGTTACTGAGGATTATATCTGCAATAAATGCTGTTGGTTGCGAATCCTATCAGCTTGAATGGATCGATTGGAGAGACAGTTAGAGGCAATGAGGAAATTACAAGAGCAAAGGGATAGATGGCAGTTATAGGAAGGGAAAGAAGTTGCAGATATAGTCACATAGATGGGTTAACTTCAGGAAAGGTAGGAGATGTAGGCAGGTAGCACAGGAGTCTTCTTGGCTATCCCAATTTCAAACAAGTGTACTGTTTTGGAAAATGTAGGGGGTGATGGATTCTCAGGGGAATGTAGCACAAGCAGCCAAGTTTCTGGTATCAATACTGGCTCTAATGCAATGAGGGGCACATTGGTTCCAAGAGATCAATTGTGTTAGGGCAGCACGGTGGCTCAGTGGTTAGCACTGCTGCCCCACAGCACCAGGGTCCCAGGTTCGATTCCAGCCTCGGGTGACTGTCTGTGTAGAATTTGCACATTCTCCCCGTGTCTACGTGGGTTTCCTCCAGGTGCTCTGGTTTCCTCCCACAGTCCAAAGATGTGCAGGTCAAGTGAATTGGCCATGCTAAGTTGCCCATAGAGTTAGGTGCATTAGTCAGCGGGAATGGATCTGGGTGGGTTACTCTTCGGAGGGTAGGTATGGTCTGGTTGGGCCAGAAAGGCCTGTTTCCTCACTGTAGGGAATCAAAACAAACATGACCAGGCACAGACAGACATTTCTGTGGCCAGCAGTGAAAAATCAGAATGGTGTGTGGCTTCCCTGGTGCCAGGGTCAAGGATGTTCTCAAAGGGGAGGGGGACCATCAGGAGATCATTGTACACATTGGAACCAATGACATAGGAAGGAAAAAGGATGAGATTCTGAAGGGAGAATATAGAGAGTTAGGCAGGAATTTAAAAATGAAATCTTTGAGAGTAATAATATCTGGATTACTCCCAGTGCTATGAGCTAATAAGGGGAGGATAAGAAGGATAGAGCAGATGAATGCATGGCTGAGGAGCTGGTGTATGGGGGAAGATTCACATTTTTGGATTATTGGAATCTCTTTTGGGGTAGAAGTAACCTTGGACGAGAAGGACGGATTGCACCTAAATTGGAAGGGGACTAATGTACTGGCAGAGAGATTTGCTAGAGCTGCTTGGATTTAAACTAGTAAGGTTGGGGGGAGGGGTGTTGGTGCGAGGAGGTGTGTGGGTAGGGGGTAGGTGTGACCGAGGGAGATAGTGAGGAAAGAAATCAATCTGAGACTTGAGAACAGGAGTGAGTCAAATAGTCAGAGCAGGCAGGGACAAAGCTGAGAACAAGGTAAATTAAATTGCGTTTTTTTCAATGCAAGAGGCCTAACAAGGCAGGCAGATGAACTTAGGGCATGGTTAGGAACATGGGAACATGAGATATCAGAGCAATTACAGAAACATGGCTCAGGGATGGGCAGGACTGGCAGCTTAATGTTCCAGGATACAAATGCTCCAGGAAGGATAGAAAGGGAGGCAAGAGAGGAGGGGGTGTGGCATTTTTGATAAGGGATAGCATTACAGCTGTACTTAGGGAGGATAGTCCCAGAAATACATTCAGGGAAGTTATTTGGGTTGAACTGAGAAATAAGAAGGGGATGATCACCTTAATGGGATTTTACAGTCGACTCCCTAACAGTCAGAGAGAAATTGAGAAAGCGATTTGTAAGGAGATCTCAGTTACCTATAAGAATAATAGGGTGGTTATGTTAGGGGATTTTAACTTTCCAAACATAGACTGGGACTGCCATAGTGTTAAGGGTTTAGATGGAGAGGAGTTTGTTATGTGCGCACAAGAAAATTTTCTGATTCAGTATGTGGATGTATTGACTGGGGAAGGTGGAAAACTTGACTTACTTTTGGGAAATATGGCAAGGCAGGTGACTGAGGTGTCAGTGGGGGAGCACTTTGGGGCCAGCGACCATAATTCTATTCAATTTAAAATAATGATGGAAGAGGATAGACTAGATCTAAAAGTTGAAGTTCTAAATTGGACGAAGGCTCATTTTGATTGTATTAGGCAAGGACATTCAAAAGCTGATTGGGGGCAGATTTTCACAGGTAAAGAGACGGCTAGAAAATAGGAAGCCTTCAGGAATGAGCTAATGAGAATCCAGAGACAGTATATTCCTTTAAGGGTGAGAGGAAAGGCTGGTAGGTATAGGGAATGCTGGATGATTAAATAAATTGAGGGTTTGGTTCAGAAAAAGAAGGAAGCATATGTCAGGTATAAACAAGATAGATCGAATGAATCCTTATAAGAATATAAAGGCGGTAGGAGCATACTTCAGAGGGAAATGAAGAGGGCAAAAATGGGACATGAGATAGCTTTGGCAAATAGAGTTAAGGAGAATCCAAAGGGTTTTTACAAATACATTAAGGACAAAAGGGGGTAACTAGGGAGAGAATAGGGCCCCTCAAAGATCAGCAAGGTGGTGTTTGTGTGGAGCCACAGGAGATGGGAGAGATACTAAATGAGTATGTTGCATCAATGTTTACTGTGGAAAAGGACATGGAAGGTATAGGATGTAGGGAAATAGATGGTGACATCTTGAAAAATGTTCATATTACAGAGGAGGAAGTGCTGGATGTCTTAAAACGCATAAAGGTGGATAAATCCCCAGGACCTGATCAGGTGTACCCTAGAACTCTGTGAGAAGCTAGGGAAGTGATTGCTGGCCCCTTGCTGAGATATTTGTGTCATTGATAGTCACAGGTGAGGTGCCGGAAGACTGAAGGTTGGCTAACATGATGCCACTATTTAAGAAAGGTGTCTGTTTCCATGCTGTACATCTCTGTGACTCTATCTTGGAAACTGCCATGGGATAAATCCTCCTCCATTCGAAAGAGGCATCTTTGGCATAGGTGATGAATCATGTCAAGACTTTAACAGGGAAATTGCAAATCTGCTACTTTTGCAGGTTATCTGTACACAGAGGTTCCTGTAATTTATTGTATTTTCCAAAAATGAATTTTAATTAAGTTTGGAGTTTGTGAACAAAATGAAAAAATTCCGAAGTTGTTTTTAGGTTCTTATTAAACGTTCTCACCCATCAATAAAGGCATTGTGAAACAAGCTATTTGTCCTGTAATTGTAGATGTTAATGCTGAAATAAAATACATCTATTTAGTTGGGGACACAATGAACAATTAAAGGTTGGTCAATTCCCATGCTGAATGGGTGCTTTATCAGGTTTTATCGGATTCCTGTTTCAACATTTCATTTAAGTTATACTGTTACCGTGGAAACCAATGCAGCTTTATTGCAGAGTTTTATCCTTCATACCTGCTAAATTGGCACATCTGACAAACACCTGGAGGAATAACATTAGAGAATTTGGCCCAGGACTTGTGACTCTAGGACAAATGTTCATAATTTGTTGTACTGTAGGTAAAGTTTCAGGAAAGTAATACATCTTTTTAGTGCCACGGGATTTGGGGTGGTGGTGGTTAAATGAATGATCATGTTTTTGACTCTAAAGTGATTCATCTTGATATTTGGATTGTGGTGAACCCAGTCGCTTTATAGAGGTCTTCAAACCACTTTTGGCTTTCTCTTTATCAATTTGGAGTACACAGTCCGTTCCTATTGTCCAGAGTTATTTTCTGTTTGATTTTTAGGACATGGACTTCCTGTTATGTGCTGAATCTGACTCCTTGAAGTTTCTTGTTTAATGAAATTATGTGGAGCTGAGTGGGATCACTCACCTTTTAGTTAGCTGTCCAAAGTTCCATTGCTCACTGTGCCATCTTGACTTACCCCTTTACCCTGTCACTGCAGAGCTCAGGCTAATGATCAGCCTGGGACCTGGCTCAAAGCTCTAGCGCAGCCAGCCTTCCAATACCCAAATGCTGCTGGTCGGCACCATCAGGAGCTTCACCTTCTACTCCACTGCAGTAGTAATTGGTAATGATTAGTGTTGCTGTAATGAATGGAATATGAGTATTTGTTTGTCCTCTGTCTTACAGTAGATTTTCCCTGCTGTAGGGCCAAGTCCGTACCTCGCTGGAACCATGATGTGTGATGACCAAGACACAGCCTTTGACGTAAGTGCTCCCAAAACCATCCAGCAGCACAGTATCCATCGCTACCTGAGCACACCTCCAACTTACAGTGTGTTCACTTTTATTGGTAGAGGGATTGCGTTTCGGAGCCACAAGGTTATGCTGCAGCTATACAAAGCTCCATTACAGCTAGACTTGGAGTATTGCATACAGTTCTTGTCACCGCATTATAGGAAGGATGTTAAAGCTTTGGAGAGGGTTCAGAGGCGATTTACTAGGATGTCGCCTGGAATGGAGATACGGTCTTATGAGGAAAGGTTGAGGGACTTGAGGTTGTTTTTGTTAGAGAGAAGGTTGAGAGGTGACTTAATTGAGACATACAAAATAATCAAAATGTTAGGTAGGGTGGACAGTGAGAACCTTTTTCCTCAGATGGTGATAGCTAGCATGAGGGGACATAGCTTTAAATTGAGGGTGATAGATGTAGGACAGATGTCAGAGGTAGCTTCTTTACGCAGAGAGTAGTAGGGGCGTGGAATGCACTGCCTGCAACACTAATAGACTCGTAAACTTTAAGTGCATTTAAATGGTCATTGGATAGACATATGGATGAAAATGGAATAGTGTAGGATAGATGGGCTTCAGATTGGTTCCATAGGTCAGCGCAACGTTGAAGGCCGAAGAGCCTGTACTGCACTGTAACGATCTATGTTCCGTGTTCTAACTTGCCATGAGGTCAAAAAAACCAAATGATAGCTAAGAAATACCAAGGACTGTCCTGTACAGACAGACTCCCTGTTGAAGGACTACAATACAACTGAGGCATTCTTGGCACGAATCCACAACCTCATTATCCTTGTCGGTAAGGAAGAGATCATACTGGGTGGTTTCGGAGACACTGTAATTGTGACCATCGTCAAGAAAGGAGTCAGATCCTCCTGCGGAAATTCCAAAGGGAGTTTCCTACTGTCTGCTGTGGGCAGGATCATTGTGAGAATCCTCCTCCCAGTGGCTGAAGAACTCCTCCCTAATATATTCTTCTTAAATTGGATTTCCACAGATGTGAACAGACATTGATGATGTCATTCAACATTGACAGAACCAGTGCAGCTTTTGGATGCTTGAGGAAAGGTGTGTTTGAAGTCTGAGACCTGATCAGCAATAAACACATGGTCTGCAGAGCAGCTGCAGTCTCTACCTTCCTGTACATACCAGAAACATGGACCATAAACAGCAGGCACCTCAAATCTCTGGAGAGTTATCATCATCGATGTCTTTGAAAATTTGTGCGTCTCCACTGGCAGGATAAGTGTACAAACGTGACAGTCCTGTCCTCAGCAAAAAATACTGGTCACACACAACCAGCTGCTATGGGCAGGTCACATTGTCTGCATGCATGACGCAGGACTCTCCAAACACGTGCTCTAGCCTGAGTGTTTGCATTGGTAAGTGATTACGAGGAGAACAGAGGAAGTGTTACGAGGACACCCCGTAAGCCTCCCAAAACAAATGCAACACCTTCAGTGACTCTGTGGGAATTGTTTGCTGTAGAACACACAAACAAGGGAAGCAGCATCTAGGAGCATCACCGGGGGGGAGCATGTGGAGGCCAAGTGCACGGAATCCGCAATGTCCCACCCATCCGCCACCTCAAACATAACGACTTGGTTGATTTTGCAGTTCTGTAGGCAAGATCTTTGAGGCGAAAGTGAGGTCTGCAGACGCTGGGTTGAAATCTTCGAGGAGATCTTTGAGGCATCTCCCTTCTGTCTCCATACCATCATCCACAACCACCTTCCACACCTTCCTTCTACAGCCCTGGGAAACCCTGAACAAAGTCACAAACTGGTCATTATTGAGCTGAGGTGTGAATTTACATTATGTTTGGTTAGAAGCTCCATGATGAGTGGCATTAATCACTGTAAAATGTCTGAGTACATTATAACCCTGTCTCCCAGCACAGTAAGACAAATGTTTCACTGGTGTTGGTGTGTGGCCCAGTGCAGAGATGAGAGGCCATACTGGTTGAGGTGGAGAAGGGGCAGAGCTGCCTATTTACCCTGCCCCCTCACCTTCTGTAACCCCTTCACATTCCAGTGTAGTTGTTCACATTGGGCACTTCTGGTAGCATCATTTCCATAAAATGTAGGAGCAAATGTAGGCTATTCAGCCCATTGAATCTGTGCTGCCATTCAATGAAATCCTGGCTTGATCTAATAACTCTCAAATCCACTTTCTTACCTTTCCCTGACAGTTGCTAATTCTCTTACTTATAAAATGTCTGTGTATCTCTGCCTTGAATATAATCAGTGACCCAACCTCAGTAGGCCTCTATGATAAAGAATTCCACAGATTCACTGTCCTCTGGAGAAGAGTCCCCTCCTTATCTCTGTCTTACCTTGAGATTATGCCCTCATGTCCTTGATTCTCCCACAAACAACCTTTCTACAACTACCCAGTTAAGTCCCCTAAGAATTTGTATGTTTCGATAAGATTGCTTCTCAAACTTCAATCTGTACAGCTCCAACCTAACCAACTTCTCCTCGTAAGACTGTCCCTCCTTACCCAGGATCAGCCCAGTGAACCTTCTCTCGACTGCCTCTAATGGCAGTCAATCCTTACTTGGGTAAGGGAGTGAAATCTGTCCACAGTATTCCAATTGTGGTCTGATCAGTGTCTTGCACAGATTTAGCAAGACCTTCCTCCACTTACTTTCCTGATGAAAGACTTTTGCCTGAAACACCAATTTTCCTACTCCTCAGATGCTGCCTGACCTGCTGTGCTTTTCCAGCACCCCTCTAACCTTGACTCTGATCTCCAGCATCTGCAGTCCTCAATTTTGCCTTCCTCCACTTACAGTCCATTCCCTTTGAAATAAAGGCCAACATTCCATTCACTTTCCCTTCTACCTGCTGAAGGTTGTATGCCAGCTTTTTGTGATTTATGCACAAGAATTGCCAAACCTCTCTGATCTTGAGCATTCTGCAGTCTTCCTCCATTTAAATAATGTTCAGTTCTTCTATTCTACCTGCCAAAGTATATAACATTACATTTTCCCACATTATTGTCCACCTGCCAAATTATTGTCCACTTACTTAACCTGCCCATGTCCCTCTGCAGACTCTTTTTGTCACCTTCAGTGTTTACTTTCCTTCCATCACCTTCTGTGAAGTTGGGTAGTGACAAAGCATGTTCATACCTTTTCGTGACCTGTTATTAACACTGAATGAGGTCCAAATTAACATCACAAGAGTCGGTATTAAGTTATATGTTTCAGAGTGCAGCAAGGGTTTTTTCAGCAGTTAAAGTCCACGTGTGTCCAGCAAGAGAATTGTGATTCCTGTGGTGATTTTTTTTAATTTCAAGAATATACTTTATTCATACTTTATAAGGTAATACAATAAGTACAAACCAATTCAGTACGGACTTTGCAGAAAATAAAATTGAATTTTGATATTCCTTATCATAGTTCCAATCCAATTGCAACAAAAAAGGTATTTGTAAAAATGAAATGAAACTATTAAGGCTATGAGGGTATCTCAAACTGTGTAACAGACCCTCATTATACTTTAGCAGAAAGACCATAGAAGGTGGTTTCTCCCCATTGCACCTTGCCCCAAGCTTTAGTGAATCCCTCAGCATGATTCGATTAGATTCCTTACAGTGTGGAAACAGGGCCTTCAATTCAAAATGTCCACACCGACCCTTCGAAGACTAACCCACCCAGACCCATTTCTCTCTGACTAATGCACCTAACACTATGGGCAATTTAGAACGGCCAATTCACCTGACCTGCACATCTTTGGACTGTGGGAGGAAACTGGAGCAGTCCTGGACTTTGGAATGTGCCAGTCTGCAACACTCAGTCAAGGTAAACCAATCCAGAGCTTTGTACATGGTGTCCCTGTGGACATGGTCCAGATGAAGTGGAAGATTGCTCGGGTGACAGCAGCGATGCAGGTTCGGGGAATGGGCCAAACCTGCCTCACATACATGACCAAGAGTACCTCCCACCTGATGATCAAGTTTTTATCCACCATGGGGAGGAAACGGTGTTCCCATCTGTCCAGTTTCTGTCTCACTTTGGTGATATGCTCCTCCTAGGTTTTCGCAGATGCCCTATCTTCTCCAAACCACATTCCCAGCATCTTCACATAATCTGAGCTGACAGTGCAGGAAATAAATGATCAATCAGTCCATAAGACCACTGATATAAGAGTGGAGTTAGGCTATTTGGCTTAGTGATTCTGCTCCACCATTTGATCATGGTTGATATGTTTCTCAACCCCATTCTCCTGCCTTCTCCCCATAACCCTTAATCCCCTTACTAATCAAGAACATATCTATCTCTGTCTTAAATACACTCAATGTCTAGGCCTCCACGATTTGGAGATTCCGGTGTTGGGCTGGGTGTACAAAGTTAAAAATCACACAACACCAGTTTATAGTCCAACCGGTTTATTTGGAAGCTCTAGCTTTCGGAGCATTGCTCCTTCATCGGGTGGTTGTGGAAAATAAGAAATATTTTGATGATGGAGCAGCACTCTGAAAGCTACTGCTTCCAAATAAACCTGTTGGACCATACCATAGTGTCGTGTGATTTTTAACTTTGTAGGCCTTCACAGCCTTCTGCCCAAGCCTTTCACAGAATCACCACCCTCTGGCTGAAGAAACTCCTCCTCATCTCAGTTCACAAGCGTCTTCCCTTCACTCCAAAACTGTGCCCTTGGGTCCTAATCCCTTCTATGAGTGGCCAAGTGCCCAAAAGACATGCCTGATGCAGTGAGGGAAATTTGGTTCTTGGGGAATGAGTCTGCGTTTTGGGTGAATGCAAGATTCTTTGTAGATCCAGGTTTTTAGATGACTTAGACTTGAGACAATCTTAGTTATTAGCTTGGGAAACTGCTTGTTGTTCACTTGTCCTATATTAAAACTGGGCTAATGCAAGAGTTCAGAAATCAACATTTAAAAGCTCTTCAAAGACTAGAGGAATTTCAATCATATATGGGCCAGGAGAAACAGGTGGGACTAATTTAGTTTGGGATTTTGTTCGGCATGGACTTGTTGGATCAAAGGGTCTGTCTCCGTGCTGTATGACTCCATGCCTCCATGTGAACCTGGCCATTAAGGATTCTGTATTTCAACTTGACAATTAGCTATAGTCTCTTCAGTTAATAATCACCATACCAATGTTCACCTTTGGAAACAGGTGGGGACATTGTCACCTTCACAAAATGACCACTTTTTGTGACCACTTTCCATTTGCTGGCAGTTAGGTTCAGAGACCTCATTGCCTCCCGATGTTTGCAATGTCCAAGCAATTATAGGTGTAAAATGCCATTGGGATTTTAGTTTAGCTTCATCCACAGGGAGTTTCTCGAATTGAAGCAACCTGACAAATCATGAATGTGGTGAATAGAGAATGATGTAATCTGTAGCAGTCCATTTAGTCCAACAAAATCTGTTAGAAAATTAAACAAGGAAGTATAGTTTTTTTTGTAAAGCAGTTTATCAGAGAATCAGAGTATCATTTAGTACAAGAGACCCCTTGTCCTTTTGAATCCGAATGACAGAGCTGCTCTAAATCTACACTTGTCCCACTTTCCAGCCCTTGGCCCATGGCCTTGAATGTGTTTTTGTTGTCTTTCATGTCTTAATAGCATGACACTTTCTTCTATCTAATTCTGCCTTACTGTGTGAATTCTTCAACAAGCTCTGAAGCAAGGTCACTGGACCTGAAATATTGACTCTGCTTTCTCTCTGTAGATGCTGCCAGACCTGCTGAATTATTCCTGCAATTTTTGTGTTTGTTTCAGATTTCCAGCATCTGCAGTTCTCCAGTCCAATTGATAAGCTGGGGTGTGTAGACATTTCTTCGAGTTAAACATTGGGAAGAACAAAGTAATAAATTATAAAGATGACATAGTCTTACAGGATGACAAGATTGCTCTCTTGTTAAAAAGAGAGAGAGAGAGAGAGAGAGAGGGATTGGTGGTGGTTTAACCTGAGAGTCACCACTCGTCAGCTAAAGAGAGAGGTTGAGGAGAGTCCTTCATGGTAAAACCTCAGCTGGTGTGGGAATTGAACTCACACTGTTGGCATCACTCTACATTGTAAATCAGCTGTTCAGCCAACTGAGCTAACCAAACCGTATGATAAAGCCATAGGCTTCAGTCCATTAAACTAGCTTGCTGCCCTTGCCACCAACTCCTTCCTTATGCCTAGAAAATGTCTGAAGCTGTACCAGAACCAGATTGTTCTGAACCTTGGTGTTATAATGGAGATAGACCTTGAGTCACAACTCAGAGCCATCACAAAGATTGCCTGCTTCTGCCTCAAGCATTACCTGACTCCATCCCTGTCTTAGTTTACAATTAATTAAAGCCTAATTTATGCACTTGTGACCTTGAGACCTGTCCATTCCAAATCACTCCTGACTGGCATCACTTGATCTACTTTACCTCCATAATTTGAGGTCATTCAAAGCTCTGCTGTCCATGTTTTAACTTGCATCAGTTTCTGTTTAACAATTATCTCTATGTTTACTAATCTACATTATCTCTTGGTATTTAAAATTTAAAATTTTCATCCTTGTTTTCAAAACCCTGCATGGCCTCATTCCCTCATTAAATTCATAGTCTCTCACTGCTGCAAATTATCTGTGTTTCTTTAATTCCAGGGTTTTGTGGAGCACCCCTGATTTTAGTCATTTTGCCATTTGTGGCCAATTTCCTTTCCTACCTATCTTCCTTGTTTTCACTGGTCATGACATTGAGTATAGGAGTTGGGATGTGCTTCTGCGGCTGTACAGCAGATTGGTGAGGCAACTTATAGAATACAGCATACAATTCTGGTCGCCCTCCTGTAGGAAGGATGATGTTAAATTTGAGAGTGTGCAGAAAAGATTTACAAGAATGTTGCTGGGAATGGAAGTTTTGAGCTATAGGGAGAGGCTGGATAGTTTGAAGCTTTTTTTCTTTGGAGCATCGGAGGCTGAGGGGTGACCCTATAGGGGTTTACAAAGTCATGAGGGGCATGGATAGGGTGAATAGCTAAGGTCTTTCTCCAAGGGTAGGGGAGTCCGAAACTAGAGGATATAGGTTTAAGGTGAGAGGGGAAAGATTTAGTGAGGACCCGTGGGTAACTTTTTAACGCAGAGGGTGGTGCATGTATGGAATGAGCTGCCAGAGGAAGTGATGGAGGCTGGTACAATGACAACATTTAAAAGGTATCTGGATGGAAATATGAATAGAAGGGGTTAAGAGGGATATGGGCCAAATGCTGTCAAATGGACCTAGGTCAGATTGGGATGTCAGGTCAGCGAGAATGAGTTGAATTGAAGGGTTGATTTCTGTGCTGTATGTCTTTATGAGAATCATCACAAACTAAAGCACAAGTATTGCTCAACTTGTCATTACTTTTGGAATATTTTGCAATGCTGCTTTCAGTTCAATAAAATCTATATAAGCAAGATATATCAGAGTAAGCTGTCTTATTAGACTAAATGTATGTGGATGAATTTGGATATTGTTATTCTCTTCTTACGTGTGTGCTGGACATTATACTGTCTTATATTTCATTTGTTTGTACCAATATGATTAATTATGGCCATATGACAGCAGACAACAGTGCTGCCTTCTGGACAATCTGAATGTATACATTTATTGATGGTGGAGGAAATAGGTACATTGTCTGGGACCATTCTCAGTACTACTCTTCATTCTGCTGCTCTCAGTTTCGATTGGAATGCCAGTCTTAGGCAGTATCTCAAAATACATTTGACTGCTCAGCGTTCATGAAATTTCATGCCTGATCCTCACTTGGCTATATACAAGTTAGTTAATTGTTGCTCATAAAGTTGTGGAACATTGCAGGGAGGAATCAACATTCTGGTCAGGGTGATTTTTCTTCTGGACACACATTCCCCTCTTTTCCCTTGTCCACCTTACCTCTGGGATACCCTGGTCCACTCTTCCTTCACTCCCAACCTCCCCCCCCCTCAAACACATCATGTTCTCCTACAATCGCCAAAGCTGTAACATCTGCCCATTTACCTCCTCCCTCTTCAGTATCCAAGGGCCCAAACACACCTTCCAGGTGAAGTAGCGCTTTACCTGCACTTCTCACAATCTAGTCTAATGCATTCGCCATTCACAATGTAGTCTACTCTGCATTGGGAAAACAAAGTGTACATTGGGTGACTACTATGCCATTTATATGTTCTTCCAGCAAAAAAAGACCCTGAGCTTCCAGTTGTCTGCCATTTCCGGACACCACCCTGGCCAACATCTCTGTCTCAGGCTTGCTGCAGTGCTCCAGTGAATCTCAGCGTAAGCTGGAAGAACAGCACCTCATTTTCTGGTTGGGGAAGCTGCAGCTCTCTGGACTCAATATCTAGTTCAATAACTTTAGGGCGTGAACTCTCCTATATCCTAGCCCCCATTCCCACACACCAGGCCTTGTTATCACATTGTCTGCCATTACACACACCCATTGTTAGCCACTAACAGTCTCCATTGACAGCTGTTCACCCTCCCAGCCAGATCGTTATTGATTCGTTTGTGTGTCCAACTTTTCTCCTCTCTCTTTGGGCTCTATCCTCACCCCCTACTCCCTTACCCCCTACCCCCACCCTATTTTCTGCATAAAAAACAATATTTTCCTCTCTACCATCAGTTCACCGGACCTGAAACATTAACTCTGAATTCTCTTCACAGATGCTGCCAGACCTGCTGAGTTTTTCCAGCAAGTTCAGTTTTTGTTTCTGACTCCATTAGAGTCAGATACATTCGGGACATTTAAATGACACTTGGATAGGCACATGGATGATAGTAAAATGAAGAGTATGTAGGTTAGTTTGTTCTTAGAGTAGGATAAAAGGGTCTGTACTGTGCTGTACTGTTGTATGTTCTAAGTTCTATATCTTGTGTTTGACTCAAGTGAAGTGCAGTTTTCTACTGGGACTTAATCTGGATGCTTATAATGTGACCAGGTGAAAAGGAGTAAACCATTTTCCCTCCTTTCTGTCTCCTACATTAGTCACAACAAAGGTTTTAGTTCTTTATAGCAAGAGACTACCACTTCCCACAAATTAAAATGAAATTATTGAGTTTTACTGTTCACATTAAGGAGCCAATCACAAGGTTTCTTTGAAAGAAAGAGAGAGCAAATTTATTATCTGCCAACACCAAGAAAAATAATGAAAATGTGACGTCAAACACACGACCTTTGTATTCTGAAGAAGGGTCACGAGACCTGAAACATTAACTCTGATTTCTCTCCATAGATGCTGCCTGACCGGCTGGAGGTATTCCAGCAATTTCTCTTTTTGTTTGTGTTTTCCAGCATCCACATTTGGCTTTTTATGTGGCCTTTGTGCAGTCACTTGGGACATCTCTGTCCCTCTGACTGTGTGTGTGTCTCTCTCTCTGTCCGTCTATTGTGTGTGTACATGCACATACAATGTTAAAGTAGTACATTGTGAGCAGTACATTGGAAGTAAAAAAAAATGTCTTGTGTGATGAAGGTTCATGATGTGCTGATGTTGTTATTTGGAAATTGTGTTCAAAAGTGGACGAACAATGTAGAACTTGAAATTTGACCACTTTCTCTTTTGTTTATTAAGAAGGGGAAATATATTGCAACCAAAAACAAAATTAAATTGCTGAATGATATTGGAGTATCTGGAAATTTGTTTTGTTACATGCATTTTGACATTAGAGTCTGGATATGAACAGTTCAGTGTATTAGGAATAAAAGATAGGAGAAAAACATTTTAATTCTGTGTTTTGGTCTCTTTTTAAAAATCCTTTCCATCCATGAAAATTCAACATTAAATTGGCAAAGTCTAGTAATCTGTATTTTATATAATGCTGAGTTACCTATGAACCTGGGAGTCAGTAGTTCTCTGTTGCTTTTTTGCATGGCAGCATCTCCACTTACAAAGTTAACTTGCCAAGCAATCAGGACAGTCTTCCTTTTGTGGTAGAAATTGTTGATAAAATTTGGCATTCTTGAATTTATCCTAACGAGTGCAAATGACATAAAAACATTGTTTGGCAGTGTGTCTTTTTTTTAGCATAGTTTTTGAATGATGAAAATTTGAGGCATGACTCCATAGAAAGGAACCTGTCTTTAAAAGGAGCTGCAGTGAAACTGTATGCTGTGAAAGGATGGAGTACAAGAGTAAAGAGCCTCTTGGTACAATTATGCAGGGCTTTATTCGGCCACACCTGGGATATCACCGACCCTCCAAAGAGCAACCCACCCAGACCCATTCCCCTACATTTACCCCTTCACCTAACACTACGGACAATTTAGCATAGCCAGTTCGTGGGTGGCACAGTGGTTAGCACTGCTGCCTCACAGCGCCAGAGACCTGGGTTTAATTCCTGCCTCAG
The DNA here is from genome assembly GCF_037043375.1 of Chiloscyllium plagiosum. NCBI lineage: Eukaryota > Metazoa > Chordata > Chondrichthyes > Orectolobiformes > Hemiscylliidae > Chiloscyllium > Chiloscyllium plagiosum. The sequence goes on from NW_028270143.1 coordinate 58,803,161, forward strand.
GCGACTGTGTGGAGTTTGCACGTTCTCCCCGTGTCTGCGTGGGTTTCCTCCGGGTGCTCCGGTTTCCTCCCACCGTCCAAAGATGTGCAGGTCAGGTGAATTGGCCACGCTAAATTGCCCGTAGTGTTAGGTAAGGGGTAAATGTAAGGGTATGGGTGGGTTGCGCTTCAGCGGGTCGGTGTGGACTTGTTGGGCCAAAGGGCCTGTTTCCAGACTGTAATGTAATCTAATCTAATCTGCACATTTTGGACTGTGGGAGGAAACCGGAGCACCTGGAGGAAACCCACGCAGACACGGGGAGAATGTGCAAACTCCACACAGACAGTTGCCTGAGGTGGGAATTGAACCCGGCTCTCTGGTGCTGTGAGACAGCAGTGCTAACCACTGCGCCACCATGCCACCCAAAAGTAGACTGGATATGTCTTCCAGGGAGGAAGAAAAATCTAATGGACACCTGTGAACTTCTTATGGAGCTTATCAAGGTAGCTGCTGATAAAGCTCTCATCGACTAGGGATGTCTAGAAAGGGATCCCAACCTCAGAATTTGGGATCAGCCATTCAGGACTGCGATAAGGAAAATCTTCTTCTCTCAAAGGATAGTGGAACATCTTGGAATTCTCTATGCCAGAGATATTCAGTCATTAAGTACATTCAAGGCAGAGGTCAGCAGATTTTGGAGTAGGAAGCATATATCAGAAAGATGGAGGTAAGGTAGAATATCAGCCATGAACTTGTTGAATGATGGAGCAGGCTTGATGAGCTAAATAAGCTCAGTGCCCTGGCTCTGTGTTGAAGAAACAATCTTCCGGTCCCCACCACTAACAACCTGACCAACACTCCTCACTATTCATGCAAACCCATGCCACTATATGTTGCCTAACACAACCCCTTTAATCTGCTGTACCGTCAACACCTATCAATCCTCCTCCCCATACCCCATGGCCCTTTCTAGCCTCTATGCCAACTTAGCACTAACTAATGTGCATGTATGTTCCCCCACCATCCACCATTGCTGTTGCATCTATCATTCCATTTCACCCAGTATTCACTATATGCAGACCTATCCTGAAATGTAGTTTTCTAAACTTCAAAGTGTCTGTTGCAGACAGACTTTGATGTAAAAAAAGGTCATTTGTAAAATGTATCTAGCTTTCTTTAACTATATAATGCTTTAATACCATAAATATTTGATTCAGATGCATAAGGTTTTGTAAAAAGAAGCGTAGGAATCATAGTCTCACTTCAAAATGTCTATGATCACTTGGAGCAATCAAACTGAGAAATGGCAGTCACATTACTGTGATAATGGAAGGCTGTGAAATCAGTCATATAACAATAATCCAGTAACGGTAGCCCTTAGACTATCTCAAAAAAATGAATTTGCAAGCATTTTTTCTATATTCCAGAAATATTTATTGTTAAATAATCTAAGCTTTAAATACTTTGACAATTCTTTTTGACGCATCCAACAAGCCTGACAGTCAAAATGTTTATATACTTTGTAAATTTGTGCCTACTTTTAACAATTCCAAAGAACACCATGACACATCCAAGGACACCTTACCCCTCTCACAAGGCATGTTACCTCTCTCATAGATGTCTTAGGACCATCTTCAAAAGGTACCCAAATGAATCCACAAAGTTCAAGCCTACTTTTACCAATTTTGTTTGCACACCTTGTATTTCATACATCTGAGTCACCAAAATCTGATATGATTCAAAGGTGTTACTGAGTTATATAGATAGCTGCCTGTGGGAAAACGTACAGATGAAACATGAACTAGCTCCATTCCTGCTCCTGTAAAACGCTCGGTGCCATGTTCGGGGGAGGCACTTCTGGTTTTTACCACCCCTGCCAATTTTGCAATAGTGGCAAGGCTCTGTGTATATAAGGAAATATCTGGGGTTGAAAAGTACAAAAAGTGAGTGAGAGCCCATTTCTGTGTGGTAAGTATGTGGACTGGCTCAGTTAAAATGGAACGTAAGGTTTGTAATTAAATGGAACCTTTAAAGAGGATATGGTTTGAGTACAGTGGAGGTGTAATTCCATAAAGGGCAATAATGGGGAAAGCTGGACAAGAACTCCCAGAGTAGGAAAACAAATAGTGGGTTTAAAAATGTAGATGAGGCATGTATATAACACATTAGGCTGAAAGTATAATTAAAAAGTGTACTGAATATGGTAAGCTCAGAGGGGTTTAGGGAAAGGGAATAAGAGACAGATTGAATATGAGAAGAGACTGGCAGCAAACAGAAAGGGGAAGCCAAAAGTGACTGGATGAAAAATAAAGTTAAAAATCACAAAAAAACAGGTTATAGTCCAACAGGTTTAATTGGAAGCACACTAGCTTTCGGAGCAACGCTCCTTCATCAGGTGATTGTGGAGGGCTTGATCATAACACAGAATTTATAGCAAAAATTTGCAGTGTGATGTAACTGAAATTATACATTGAAGAATTGATTGTCTGTTAAGCCTTTCATCTGTTAGAATACAGTGATAGTTTCACTTCTTTCATGTGTGAATCACAAAAGCATTTTTTTTAAAGTTGCATTCTCGGGTTAGCTGTTAACAATGCTAGACAATATGTTGAAGGTGTTAGCCCCCTGTGTTCTCTGTCTATGACCTGATGTTTAGATTGATTCTAATCTAAAAAGTGAGATAACAGAGTTTTACATAAATTCATGTAGTTTTTGAGCAAAACGCAATGTAACTCTGCAAGTACAAAAAAATTCACCACACAAAATATATGTGTGCATGTGGGTCTTTGTCTGTCTGTGTGTGTGTCTGTCTGGGGTGGGGGTTGTGAGTGTGAGAAAGTGTGTGTGTGTGTGTAGTGAGTACAGAGTGTCTTAAGTCTGTGAGGGGGTGCATGTGTGGGAGTGTGTGTGTCTATAAGGGTGTGTGTGGGTGTCTGTGTGTGCATCTGTGTGTACCTGTGTCCGTGTGTATGTGAGAGTGTGTGTGTGTAGGAATATCTGTGTGTGTGTGTTTGTGTAGTGCAATGGTGATCACCTGTAATGTGACATGAACCCAAGATCCCGGTTGAGGCCCTCCCTATGGGTACCGAACTTACACACACACGCACACACACACTTTCTCACACTCACAACCCCCACCCCAGACAGACAGACACACACACAGACAGACAAAGACCCACATGCACACATATATTTTGTGTGGTGAACTTTTTTGTACTTGCAGAGTTACATTGCACTTTGCTCAAAAACTGCATACATTCATGTAGAACTCTGAGCTCAAAAACTGCATGAATTTATGTAAAACTCTGTTACCTCACTTTTTAGATTAGAATCAATCTAAACATCAGGTCACAGACAGAGAACACAGGGGTCTAACACCTTCAACATATTGTCTAGCTATCACCATTGTTAACAGCTAACCCGAGAATGCAACTTTTAAAAAAAAAGGGTTTTGTGATTTACACATGAAAGAAGTGAAACTATCACAGTATTCTAACAGATGAAAGGCTTAACAGACAATCAATTCTTCAATGTATAATTTCAGTTACATCACACTGCAAATTTTTGCTATAAATTCTGTGTTACAATCGAGCCCTCCACAATCACCTGATGAAGGAATTTCGCTCCGAAAGCTAGTGTGCTTCCAATTAAGCCTGTTGGACTATAACCTGGTGTTGTGTGATTTTTAACTTTGTACACCCCAGTCCTACACCGGCATCTCCGGGTGAAAAATAGATTTTCAACATTGCATTTTGTCTGAGAGAAGCTTTCCCTTTTATCCCTGAAGTTGCCCTTAACACAATGCACTGATATGATTTCCCATTATCAGAAATAATTGCTCCCTATACCAATGTTTTGTAAAAGGTTGGAGTTATGTTTTTCTGACCATAACTACTCTGTTTGAAATACTCATATTGGTCTCTGGCTTCCTGCTAGTAATGCCATTCCTCTCTTTCCAGAAACAAAAATGCCTGTAGGTTTTGTATAGAAGATATATCCCACAACAAAAAGGCATTCTCACTGCAATTATAGACTGTGCCTGTCTCCTGAAAAAAATATAAAGTAGACAGGCAGGAGGTTAGGAGAACACAGCAAGCCAGGCAGCATCAGGAGGGTAGAGAAGTTGATGTTTTGGGTGTACCCTTTTTTCAGGTCTCGGGGATGGGTGTAGGGGGAGCTGCAGATAAAGGGGGTGCCGGGGGCAGGGTGTTGAAATGGGGATAGGTGAAGACAGGTAGAGGGTATGACCTGGTTGATTGATGGGACGAATGAATCCGGTTGGTGGCAGGGAGAAGTTGAAGGGAGAAGGAGAGCTGGGAAGGGAGGTTATTTTGGAATTAGAGAACTCGGTGTTTAGTCGTCCGGGCTGTAGGCTGCCCATGCAGAAGATGAGGTGTTGTTCCTCCAATTTGCAGTTTGGTTCGTGTGGGAATGGAGGAGGCCAAGGATGGTCCCTCGGAAAGGGAGTGGGAAGGGGAATTGAAATGGGCGGTGACTGGGAGGTCAGGTTGGCCCCTGCAGCCACAGCTGAGATGCTCGACGAACCGTTCCCTAAGTTTACGTTTGGTCTTTCTGAAGTAGAGAAGACCACATCGGGAGCATCTGATGCAGTAAACTAGGTTGAACCTCTATCTCACCTGGAAGGACTATTTGGGTCCCTGGATGTAGGTGAGGGGGGTGGTGTGCCGGCAGGTTTTGCACCTTTTCCGGTTGCAGGGGAAGGTACTTGAGGGTTTGGGTGGTTGGGGAGGGTGGCGCAAACCAAGGACTGTCGAAGGGAATAGTCCTTGTGGAAGGGAGAGAGGAATGGGGAGCGGAAGATGTTCTTGGTGGTGGGGTCCTGTTGGAGTTGGCGGAAGTGTTTAAGGATGATGCATTGAGATGGTAGGTGAGGACAAGGGGTCTTTGTCTTGATTGCATTGGAGGGGTTTAGAGCAGTGGAACTGGGAACGAAGGTGGTGCGGTGGAGGGCTGTCTTATCACTTTCAAACACTCATTGTTTGACTAGCATCATCTCATGTGAAATATTAATGAGTGGTGAGTTTTTCTAAACTGCAGATATTTACTGGTGTGTGGTCTTTCCCTAAGTGTTCCCTAAACAGAGAAGCGCTTGAGTGATAGTAAATTATTGTCCAGGAGTACTATGTAACTACAGTTAATATGTACTAGTTATGTGCATGAGATAAAATGAAGGCTGAACACAGATGTCTTTTTGTTTTGAGAAATACAATTCATGACTAGTTCTTTTCCATTAGCTAAATCTATTTCAAATGAAACATAAAAAGAAAGGTCATTCAGGACAATGTTAGAAATCATGTTAAGTATATGATGACATTATTATCTGTGACAGAAATAACATGACATTTTCCTTTTCAGGTTGTAAAAATCATTAATGTTCAGTGACTTGTGAACAGGAATACCTAGCTCCTTTTGGACTTTAACACTTTCTAACTGTTACCATTTAAGTAATGCGCTGGACGGTCAGGCCTCCAACTAAAGGAGAACTGAATTAAGTTGACAAACCTCATAATTCTTGCACTCTGAGTGCTAAAATATAATGGATAGAGTAGATGCAGACTTTCCAAGAGGTACAACAAGAGAGAACATAAGAATTAGAAGCAGGACCAAACTATTCAAATTCTTCAAATTTTTACAACCATTCAGTCAGATCATGTCTGTTCTGATTGTGGCCTTAACTGCACTTTGCTGACTGTCCAATAATCCTCGAATGTCATGTCAATTAAAAATCAGTGCAGCTATTACTCGGACATAACAAACAATCCCATCAATGACTTCCTTCCTTTACTATTTCCTACTTCAACCCAAATTGACTCTATACCTTCCGAATCAAAATAATTTTTCACTATTGTATTGATAGATTTTATTATTAATAGAGTTATCCCGCCTCCTTGTCCTATCATTCTATGTTCCTAAAATGTCAAGTTTCCTTAATTATTCAGGTCCCAACCAGTCAAACTGAATTTCCTGAACACTCTTAAATAGAAACACAGTCTTCCCTGTTTTCAAAAAATGCTCCCTAAGATTACTTAACATTTACTCCATATTGGTAGATAAATATAAAAGTTCAACTTAAATTTGTCATTTATCAAAATAAAAATCTGGATACTTGTCTGCTTCTGTTCCATGCTTCACTTTATCCCTCTTCATCTGCACAAACATGTTTATATATTATTGCAGTAGTTATGTTTTATACAGATGAATCTTGATTATCCGAAGGACACAGGTGGGGGTAGTATTCAATTCCGGATAATTGAATGCTGGATAACATAGTTTAGCCAAGCATCAGGATCTTGCGATCTTGCCTGATAATCTGATATTCGGATAATCAAATGCCGGATAATCGGGGTTCCTCTGTATTAGGCTGTTTACTTCTCAAAATCTGCTTTTCTGCAAGACACTTTTCCGTGCCTTTTTCCATTCTACGGAGATTGGAAGAAGATCCATGGAACAACAAGGAAATTTAGTGAAACTTGCCTTTTTTAAGTTTGCACGCATGCGTATATATCTGGTAGAGAGGTGAAGAGGACAATGAGTGTGTGGGGAGAGGAAGGACAGGAAGAGGAGGAACAGGGGTTGAAGACAAAGGAACAACACTATGCAAATAGATTTGACAACACTGTACCAGATGGGTTGCGATAAATTCCATCTCTCTTTTCAGGAAGACTGGGAGAAACAGAACACTTTCTGTCTCGTGACATTAGCTGGATGTTTGGCTCAGAGTGATAATGCTTAAAGATGAAGAGTTGAAACAAGTATGTTGTTCCTCATCAGTTCAGTTATGGTCAAGATTATTCTGCATGTTTAATGGGATGGATGGGTTGTTGAATTGTTTGGAATGGTTCAAAATGACCTTTCAAATTGAACCAATTTTTTGTCTAGGATAATGATAGGTGTGCCTTTATACAGAACAAGTGTGGACTCAGGGGCAATGATGTAAAGAATTTGTGCCATGTCAAGATGGGACAGGCTTGATAGAGTAGTGATCTTCTTTTGGGTTTATCTTGATTCAGAATGATTGTCTGTCAATACTGTCTATTCCATTTTAGTTTTTTTTATTTTGACTGCCAGTATATTTTTGCTGTTGATTTTCAGAAAGTCAGCTTCGTGATATTGACAGAATTGTAATTGGTGCCAGTGACAAGTTAATTCTTTTTATCGTCTGAAGCTACTTGTTTTCAGTGGCATTTTTTCACTTATTTTAAAGTTTCTTATCAGAATGATTGCTGCATTTATAACAAGAGAATAAATTGATAGCGCCGATATGCAGGTCGTTCTGCCATAATGTGCATTTCGTCAATGTGACTTCGCTATAACACGATTGACGAATTGGGGACACTGTTTCTAAAGCGTGAACTTTTAAAGCGTATATTGGTTACAACACAATTCGATCCCCATTAGTTTAAATGGTGCTGCTATTGTGCTATTTTCCTTTAACATGGGATTGCTTGAGAATGGAACTACCATGTCATAGCAGAACCAACTGTACATGAGTGCATCTGATAGCCATTTCAGAGATGTGACAAGATGACCAAGGCAGGGACATTTTAGAAACATAGGAGGAAAAGGACAGGAGATAGGATAACTCTATTAATAAAGTATAAAATTAGTACAATAGTGAGAAATTATTTTGATCCAGAAGGTATAGAGTCAGTTTGGGTCAAGGTAGGAAATAGTAAAGGAAGGAAGTCATTGATGGGATTGTTTGCTATGTCCTAGTAATAGCTGCACTGATTTTTAATTGACATGACATTCGAGGATTATGGGACAGTCAGCAAAGTGCAGTTAAGGCCACAACCAGAACAGACATGATCTGACTGAATGGTCGTAAAAATTTGAAGAATTCGAATGACCTACTCCTTCTAATTCTTATGTTCTCTCTTGTTGTACCTCTTGGAAAGCCTATATCTACTCTATCCATTTTAGCACTCAGAGTGCAAGAATTCTGTGGTTTGTCAAATTTCTTGCCCCTTTTGAAATCCATGCTGGTTACTTAAAACTGTTTTCACATTATTTACACACATGGTGATTTCACCTTTAAATAATTTTTTTTAGCCTTGCTATACCAAAAAACTTAAATATCATTTTTAAGCAGCTTGAGGAATATGAGTATGAATAGAAAGGTGAGCATTTATTTCCCATGCTGAATTATCCTCAAGAAGGTGGTGGTAATAGTTGAAGAGATAGTAGTGATCTTTCAGGAATCGCTAGAATCAGGGAGGGTCCCAGAGGACTGGAAAATCGCTAATGTGACACCCCTGTTTAAAAAGGGAGTAAGGCAAAAGATGGAAAATTACAGACCAATTAGCCAAACCCTGGAATCCATTGTGAAGGATGAGATTTCTGAACACTTGGTAGTGTATGGTAAAATAGGGCAAAGTCAGCATGGTTTCATCAAGGGGAGGTCATGCCTGACAAATCTGCTAGAATTCTTTGAGGTAGTAACAAACAGGTTAGGCCAAGGAGAGCCAATGGATGTAATCTACCTGGACTTCAAGGCGGCCTTTGACAAGGTGATGCACAGGAATCTACTGAGTGAGATAAGGGCCCATGGTATGATGGGCAAGGTGCTAGCATGGATAGAAGCTTGGCTGTCTGGCAAAAAACAGAGAGTGGGGATAAGAAGGTTCTCCTCAGGATGCCAGCCGGTGACAAATGGTGTTCTGCAAGGCTCCGTGTTGAGACCAGAACTTTTCACTTCATACATTAACAATCTAGGTGATGTAACTCTGGCTAAGTTTGCAGATGATGCAAAGATAGGTAGAGGGACAGGTAGCATTGAGAAGGCGGGGAGGCTGCAGAAGGATTTGGACAGGTGAGGAGACTGGGCAAAGAAGTGGCAGATGGAGTACAACATGGGAAAGTGTGAGGTCATGCACTTTGGTAGGAAGATCAGAGACATGGACTATTTTCTAAATTCATAAGAAATTCATAAGTCTGAAGTGCAAAGAGACTTGGGAGTTCTAGTCCAGGATTCTCTCAAGATAAACTTGCAAGTTGAGTTAGTAGTTAGGAAGGCAAATGCAATGATGACATTTACTTTAAATGTAAAGCAGGGATGTATTTCTGAGGCTGTATAAGGCTTTGATCAGACCACATTTGGAGTATTATGTGCAGTTTTGGGCCCCATATCTCAGGAAGGAATGTAGTGGTTGTGGAGCATGTTGTGGAGCAGAGGAGGTTCACAAGAATGGTCTCAGGAATGAAAAGATGAACATGTGAGGAATGTCTGAGGATGCTGGGTTTATACTCAATGGAGTTCAGAAGGATGTGGTGGGATCTAATTGAAACATACAGAATACAAATGGCCTGGACAGAGTAGATGTTGGGAAGATGTTTCCATTGGTAGGAGAGACTAGGATCCAAGGGTATAACCTTAGAGTAAAGGGAACACATTTTAAAATGGAGATAAGGAGAAACATCTGCAGCCAAAAATGGTGAACCTATGGAATTAATTGCAACAGAAAGCTGTGGAGGCCAGGCCATTGAATATACTAATAGATAGGTTCTTGAGTATCAAGAAGATCAAGGGTTACGGGGAGAAAGTGGGAGAATGGGTTTGAGAAACTTATCAGCCGTGATTGAATAGCAGAGCAGATTTGATGGGCTGAATGGCCTAATTTCTGCTTCTATGTCTTATGGTCTTATGGTGATCCATCATCTTGAACTGATGCAGTCCATGTAATGAAGGTGTACCACTCTTCTGTTAAGGAGAAAGTTCTTGAGTTTTGACCCAGTGATGTTGAAGGAAAAGCTATATGTTTTTCAGCAGATTTCCTACGAAGTGCTTTTGGAAATTTGATTTTTAGAAGTCCCATACAAGTTGTTATTTTTACAGTTATGGATCCAAAGCATTGGAGATGTTTCCCTCTGATTTTTACGTAGTTCAGATTTGTTAACACTTCTTGATACCACCCTTTGTAAAATGTTGCCTTATACTCATTGTCACCACATCTCACAATTTCCTGTGGTCCTAATATCACATATCAATATCAATAGAAATGAAAATGGTTGAGTTTGGTAATGGGTGAGCAAGCTGAACTGAGACATTGAAATTCATACAACAAATTGAACATCCATTTTATTGGAAGGTTAACCAGACACTTTCCCATTAGTAGCGTTTGTTGGCTATAGCAGGACTGTGGATGGTCGTGTTGACTGAAGCTTTGCTCTTGGATCTATTTGGGGAAAACAAACTCATTTTTAAATTCATTCAATCAAATCAATCTTGATTTGACAAAACACAAGTGACTATCTCCTGTCCTAAAATACAACAATCTATTCCCCCAAAATCAGAATACTTAGATTAGATTAGATTAGATTCCCTACAGTGTGGAAACAGGCCCTTCAGCCCTTGTGGGCGGCATGGTGGCACAGTGGTTAGCACTGCTGCCTCACAGCGCTGGAGACCTGGGTTTAATTCCCGCCTCAGGCGACTGACTGTGTGGAGTTTGCACGTTCTCCCCGTGTCTGCGTGGGTTTCCTCCGGGTGCTCCGGTTTCCTCCCACCGTCCAAAGATGTGCAGGTCAGGTGAATTGGCCACGCTAAATTGCCCGTAGTGTTAGGTAAGGGGTAAATGTAGGGATATAGGTGGGTTGCGCTTCGGCGGGTCGGTGTGGACTTGTTGGGCTGAAGGGCCTGTTTCCACACTGTAATGTAATCTAAATCTAAAGCTCAACCAGTCCACACTGACTCACTGAAGAGTAACCCACCCAGACCCATTTCCCTCTGACTAATGCATCTAACACTATGGGGAATTTACCATGGCCAATTCACCTGACCTGCACATCTTGTCTTCCCATGCAAAATCCGTGAGTCATATCTGAGTCCCACTAGCCAGGTATTAACAAGGATCAATTACCAATGTTGTGGTCTCTGGGCTCCAAGCTCACAGACTTCAGGGCTTCAAGGTCAGGTTCTTCTTTCTTCTTCTTCTTCCAGGGTTGTCACTCCTGCGTTCTGTTCACCAGTATATTGATATCCCATTTCTCAAGGAGGTGTGCCACTCAATACCTGCATTCCTGTATGTAGTAAACCTTGAATTCCTATCATTTCAGCAGACACAATCTCATGATTCCAAGGCATCATGTTATTTCCTGGTGTTTGTCTCATTATTTCAGTTAATTAAGTTATCCTATGCTGTTGAGCCTGCAGCTTGTTATGCCCATCTTTGAATGCAGCCACTCAATTCCTCAGTGTTGACCACTTATGCCAGCATGTAATTCAGTCTGGTTACAGTAAGGTTACTGTTCAGTTTTCTCATCCACTATGATTTGAATTTAGATCATTCTTCACAACAACTAAATCTAAGATTGTTGAATTCTACATAGATTATATTTGGGAGATTTATAAGATTTTCACAGAAGGTATAACAAATGCTCATTCACCTCCTTCCTCCCTCATTGACCTTAGCCCCACCACTCCTTCCAGGTTAAACAGCATTTCACTTGCACTTCTTTTAATCTCGTCTACTGTATTCACTGTTCACAATATTCTTTACACTGTTGAGATCAAACATAGACCAGGTGACCACTTTGCAGAATACCTCCATTCTATTTCTAGGAATGACCCAGACCTCAGAGTTGCTTGCCAGTTCAATAAAGCACCTTACTGTCATGCGAATATTTCTGTCCTGGGCTGCTGCAATGTTCCAATGCAGTGCAAGTTCAAGAAACAACATTTAATTTTCCACTCAGGCATTTAACAAGCTCAAGGTCTCAATATGTACAGCCATGAAGGTTAAATATTGAATTCCATAACTTCAAAAACTGACTTAATTATGTCCATTCTTCATATTTCTTACATTTCTCCACCAACATCCCACTGCTCCCCTCCCGGCCAAGTCTTGTCATGTTTGTGTCTTGTTTACTTTGCCGTCAGTAGAGAAGGCCTGTTATGTCTCTTTCACACTTTAATTGACACTCAGTTTACATCCCTGTTTCTCTTTCACCACCATGAACAATCCCTTTGTCGTTTGAACTATGTGACACTAGTTTTGGCACTAGCTCCTCCTCCACTCTAGCAAAAACATATCAAAAAACACATTTTCAATACCTTTCAGTTCTGAAGAAGAGTTGAAATTTGAAACATTATCTGTTCCTTTCTCCACAGATGCCGCCAGACTTGCTGAGTTTCTCCAATGTTTTCTGTGTTTGTTTCAGATTTCCAGCAAGAAGTATTTTGCTTTTATATTAAGCTTTGAAGTTTACTGTTCCAAACGTTTCAGTGGTCAGATAGTCATGATTTCAATGTAGATGGAGTTGCACTGGGAACCCTGCAGAATCCCCATCGTAACAAACTCTGAAAGAATTCCTTGGGATTTTGAAAATGCTATTAGGTACTTCCCATTCACCTGGAACAATTGAAATGGAAGAATTCAAAGGATTTGGATGAAATTGTGTAACTAGTTGCTCAGGAAAAGTTAGATTAATAAATGCATAATTTAATTTTGGGGTAACTGTTCAACTGGTACCATACTCATCTCACACACTCCCAAGTTCACCACCTCCTGACCACTCTCAGTCCCCAGATCCTAGCCTGACACACCAAAAAATCTGACCTGCTCTGGATCCATTTCCCCCCACCACCCCCAACTTTTCACCCATTCTGAACCTAAAACCCTTCCCTCTGCTTACTCCACTTGGACCTGAAAACATTGCATCTCTCCATCTAACTCCCTGACTTTCCAACAGCCCCATCGGGCTCGGTTTCTCCCACCCACCTCAACCTACCATAAAGACTGCATGTTTATCTGGACCCCTTGCCCCCTTACACGTTGTCAGCCTACCCCTTTCCAACTTGGCATACTTTCTTCCTATCTTCTACTCAACCGCATCTCACCCATCTGGCATCCTACTTAGCTTGCACAATGACATTACATTCCTACTTACCTGTCACCCTGGCTTTCGCCACTGCCCGTCACCAGCACTTTAACATCACACGCTACTTATCATTTGACAGTGGCTGTGTGAGATTCTATGTCTTTAAAGGCAGTTTACTGCTGTGAGAAGGGAACATGGTTTGCCTTCACCTGCTAGTTCTGCACTACAAGAGAACTTTGAGAATGGATGTATGTATGGTCTGCATTACTGAAGGAGCCTGGACTGAATCTCCTGTCAGAAATGTAGACTTCCTCCCTCCTTTCATAAAGAAGTAAAATCCAGAGTTCAGTCCTCTTTAGATACTTATTGACCCACTTTACAAACTGATTATTTTATTTAGATTTTCTTGTGGTTGCCCTTTCTCTTTTGTACAATATCTTCCCTGTCCTTGACAATTAATAAAATGATTGCAGTGAGATATAGTAAGTTTACTCCAAGTGGAAACAGTTTCAAATAATTTGAAAGAAACATTCTAAATAAAAATATTAACCATTTTCTCTACTTTGCATGAGTTTGAATAGATGGTACATATTTGTGTTTCAAATCATTCAGGATATGGTTGATCACTATTTCACAAACATTTTTTCCACAATTAAAAATAACTAATCATCTGAAAGAAACTTTTTTGTACTCAAACTTCTATTCCTTAAATATTCTCTTTGAATGTATTTGCACTTCAATGAACCATGGAAACTGAGAAATGGCTAAAAAGCTGTTGCAAACTGAATACTGAATAAATTAATGCAAATGAGACTATTAAATGAAAAGGATTGATTACATTCTAATATCGTGCCAGCACTGGTAGATATTGAGAAATGCACACTTTTTCACAAACATAGGAAGGTGCACAATGAAAAAAAATGCATGAGTTTGGTAAAAGTTTGATTAGAAACATTTCTGGATTAATTGTATTTCTTTTTCAATTCTCTTCAATGTTTTCTCACCTGCAGCTTTGATTTAACTGTGCTTTTAAGTGGGACGGATTGCTTTTGTGCGAATGAAACCAAAACATTCTGGAGTTTAAGTGACACCAAGTCTTCCCTCAGCAATGATATTTCGCTCAATACCAGCCTGTCCAAAAGTGGCAACCATACTGCCAGAGATAACCTTTCCTTAAGCACTGGATGCATAAGCAGGTAAGACAGTTTCCAAAAGAATAGGACTTCCAAAGTCTTTCGTACTTATTATTTGTGATTCCATTTCATCTGATGTCTACACATGGCTTGTAAAATTTTATTCTCCCATATGATAACCTTCAATCTGCATTATCATCTGCATGATAGAAATATTGTGGTTGACAGCTGTCATAAATACATTCATGATGGTGACTGATAAGTCACAGTTTTGCACTTTCTTCTCTTGTTTTTCCTGTAATACTAAGCTTTCACATATATTAAAAAAATTCTAATTTCTATTATACTGGAATTCAAGAGGTTCAGCAATAAATGCCAACCTTGACAGCAACATTCACCTCCTCAAACTTCCAGGTAAGAATCTTCACTTTGTATCATGTGAGTATTTATGTACAAATAATCATTTGTGAGTTATTTTCACATGCCAACTCCCAACTTTCTACTGAGTATTTATCAATTGTCTCCACAACAGGCATGGTCGAAATGGTGGAAGACTTTTTCAAAAGCTTTAATAAATATTGGAATCCAGAAAATCTAAAACAAAACCTGCCCATGTGACAGTCTGGTGCTCAGACCAATTTTGGCATGACAAGTCATTTATGATTTACATACTTTATTCTTATTGCCATTTATGTTATCTATGTATGCACTGCAAACCTAATATATTAAAACACTGTTCATTGAGTTCATAAACCAATCCTTGTGTTGTGTTATGATTTGCTTTCGTAGAGTATTTGTTAAAAAAAAATTCTTTCATGAGATATGTGTATCCCTGGTAAGGTCAGCGTTTGTTGCTCATCCATAATTGCTTTTGAGAAGGTGGTGGTCTGCTGCCTATTCTAACCACTGCAGTCCATGGGACAACAGTGTACCATACCATTGGCATACAGGTCATTTTATGATTTTGATCCAGCTATACTGAAAGAGCTGAGGTGGTGTTTGATTTGATGTAGAATCCCTACAGGCTCTTTGACCCAACAAGTCCACACCGACCCTCCAAAGAGTAACCCACCCAGACCGCTCTATATTTACCTAAAACTAATACACCTAACCTACACATCCCTGAACACGATAGACAATTTTAGTATGGCCAATTCACCTAACCTGCACATCTTTGGATTATGGGAGGAAACCAGAGCACCCGGAAGAAACCCGCGCAGACACGGAGAGGATGTGCAAACTCTACACAGATAGTTGCCCGAGGCAGGAATCAAACTCGGGTCCCTGGTGCTGTGAGGCAACAGTGCTAACCACTGAGCCACCATGCCTCCTCCTTTGGAGGAGGACTTGTGGATGTTGATGCTCCCTTTTATCTGTTGCCCTTGTCCTTTTATGTGGGAAGGTGGGAAAGTGCTCTTGAAGGAATCTTTGCGAGTCGTGAAAGTACATTGTGTAAATGGTAGAGACTGTTGCACTCTGCACCATTATTAGATGACATTAATGTTTAAGTTGTGTCCTGAATGATGATAACTATCGAGGAGATACACATGGATAAAAATCAAAGCACCATCTATCAAATACATCAGTACTTTATTTTCTGTTTCTCCCAGCAGCAACTATTGTACATTACAAAATTAAAGCTAAATACACATTTTTCATGGGTCCCTTACAGCAGTATAAACGTGGGCCTCCTGTTATCGATGTTGTCAGTTACCTTTTACTATTTTAAAAATGTTATTCCTGTCCTGCCTTTGCATTTTCTCCAGCGAGACTAACTTTTGACTATGTGCTTAGTTTCTTTCAGTAGATACAGCACTGGAGCAGGTAGGACTTAAATTCAGATCTGCTGGCCCGGTGATAGGAACACTATGACTGGACCATAAGAACCCCTTAGTTTGTTTCTAATATAATCATTCTTATTGTTGACAGGTGCTTTGGCTTTGTTTGTTTGTTATACGGAGATGGTGAAAGTAAAGCGGCTGTGTATCAGACAGTTGGGCCATACATAAGGAACCTTAGTCTGACACTTATAGCAGACCAAGTACAGACCAGGAAACCATTCATGCTGGAAGTGTGTGGCTATTTGGCTAGTCCTCTTGAAAAAACCATTGGTAAGGAAAAAATATAATACAGTATTATGAAGATGGATCTTATTGTATTCTGAAGTTAATTTGGATATCAGCAAACAGAAATATATGTAAGAAAATTAATAAGTTAAAATTAAAAAGTATAGCTGGAAAGTAGATGCAAAGCCGATGAGGATATATTGGATCATGCCCATATTTCTGGAGGTTGACACTATTTAGAGTCATAGAGTCATAGAGACGTACAACATGGAGACAGACCCTTGGGACCAACCCGTCCATGCCGACCAGATATCCCAACCCAATCTAGTCCCACCTGCCAGCACCCGGCCCATATCCCTCCAAACCCTTCCTATTCATATGCCCATCCAAATGCCTCTAAAATGTTGCAATTGCACCAGCCTCCACCACTTCCTGTGGCAGCTCATTCCATATACATACCACCCTCTTTGTGAAAAGGTTGCCCTGTAGGTCTCTTTTATATCTTTCCCCTCTCACCCTAAAACTATTCCCTCTAGTTCTGGACTTCCCGAACTCAGGGAAAAGACTTTGTCTATTTACACTATCCATGCACCTCATAATTTTGTAAACCTCTATAAGGTCACCCCTCAGCCTCCGACGCTCCAGGGAAAGCAGCGCCAGTCTGTTCAGCACCTCCCTATAGCTCAACATCCTTGTAAATCTTTTCTGAACCATTTCAAGTTTCACAACATCTTTCTGATAGGAAGGAGACCAGAATTGCAGGCAATATTCCAACAGTGGCCTAACCAATGTCCTGTACAGCCGCAACATGACCTCCCAACTCCTGTACTCAATACTCTGACCTATAAAGGAAAGCATACCAAATACCTTCTTCATTATCCTATCTACCTGCGATTCCACTTTCAAGGAGCTATGAACCTGCACTCATGGGTCTCTTTGTTCAGCATCACTCCCTAGGACCTTACCATTAAGTGTATAAGTCCTGCTAAGATTTGCTTTCCCAAAATGCAGCACTTCGCATTTATCTGAATTAAATTCCATCTGCCACTTCTCAGCCCATTGGCCCATCTGGTCCAGATCTTGTTGTAATCTGAGGTAACCCTCTTCACTGTCCACTACACCTCCAATTTTGGTGTCATCTGCAAACTTACTAACTGTACCTCTTATGCTCACATCCAAATCATTTATGCAAATGACAAAAAGTAGAGGACCTAGCCCTGATCCTTGTGGCACTCCACTGGTCACAGGCCTCCAGTCTGAAAAACAACCCTCCACCACCACCCTCTGTCTTCTACCTTTGAGCCAGTTCTGTGTCCAAATGACTAGTTCTCTCTGTATTCCATGAGATCTAACCTTGCTAATCAGTCTCCCATAGGGAACCTTGTCGAACGTCTTACTGAAGTCCATATAGATCACATCTACTGCTCTGCCCTCATCAATCCTCTTTGTTACTTCCTCAAAAAGCTCAATCAAGTTTGTGAGACATGATTTCCCACGCACAAAGACATGTTGACTATTCCTAATCAGTCCTTGCCTTTCCAAATACATGTACATCCTGTCCCTCAGGATTCCCTCCAACAACATTCCCACCACTGACGTCAGGCTCACTGGTCTATAGTTCCCTGGCTTGTCCTTACCGCCCTTCTTAAACAGTGGCACCACATTAGCCAACCTCCAGTCTTCTGGCACCTCACGTGTGACTATCGATGATACAAATATCTCAGCAAGAGGCACAGCAATCACTTCTCTAGCTTCCGACAGAGTTCTAGGGTACACCTGATCAGATCCTGGGGATTTATCCACTTTTATGCGTTTCAAGACATCCAACACTTCCTCCTCTGTGATATGGACATTTTTCAAGATGTCACCATCTATTTTCCTACAGACTATATCTTCCATATCCTTTTCCACAGTAAATACTGATGCAAAATACTCATTTAGTATCTCCCCCATTTTCTGCGGCTCCACACAAAGGCCGCGTTGCTGATCTTTGAGGGGCCCTATTCT